>NW_026640157.1:0-552740 GCF_028554395.1 Pezoporus wallicus | reverse complement strand
AGTTCTTATCGCCATTTCTGTGGTTAAAAGAACAAGAAAAGGTCTTTTCCATTCCCTTGGCCCTGAGTTCTTGCATGTTTTTGTTTAAAGTAGTGATATAACGTTGAATAGTAACATCCTCCAACTGGGGATGATCTACTGGTAGTCCCTGGGTATATGGCATCCCATACAACATCTCAAAAGGTGAGATTCCAGTAGTCGAATTTGGCATAGTCCTAATATTTAACAAGGCCAGAGGAAGACATTTGATCCATGACATTTTAGTTTCAATCATTAATTTTGATAGCTGATGTTTTAAGGTTTGGTTCATCCTTTCTACTCTCCCAGAACTCTGGGGATGCCAAGGGGTGTGATAATCCCATTGGATTCCCAAAGCTGTTACAACGCTTTTAAGGACTTTAGAGGTAAAATGAGATCCCTGGTCCGAATCTATTACCTCGATCATTCCATACCTGGGGATGATATTCTCAAGTAATTGTTTCACCACTACCTGAGCCGCAGCTCTAGCAGTGGGTATGGCCTCAACCCAATGTGTTAATTGATCTATCATTACTAAAAGATACTTATACCGTCCTACTTTTGGTAGTTCGGTAAAATCAACCTGTATCCTTTCAAAGGGTCGGTGGGCCAAAGGTCTTCCCCCCTTTGGAGTTTGTCTCATTTGTTTCTTATTAATTTTTTGGCAAGTTAGACATCCCTATATTTTTCGCTTAGCTATTTCAAAAATCCCCATACAGCCATACAATTTTAAAAATTTATCAGTAAGTGCTCTTGTTCCCCAATGCGCCTGCTGATGCAATCTGTGCACTATTCTTCTAGCATAACCTTTAGGTAACATCTCTCTCTCATCAGGTAATATCCATTTATTGTCTTCTAATTTAGCTCCTAGTCTCTCATATTCTTTTATCTCACTTTAAGAATATGCTTTTAGTCCATTTGTTTGTTTTTCCTCTTTTCCTACACATTCTTTAGTCATTAAAGTCAATAAAGCTGCCCGTTTTGCTTCTTCATCTGCTAAGTTATTTCCTCTGGTTCTAAATTGTAATCCCTTTTGATGTCCTTTAACATGAGTTATAGTTATTGCTTCAGGTTCCCTTATAGCTTGTAATATTTGTTTTATTAATTCTTCATGTACTAACCCTTTTCCTTGGGTATTTATCAAGCCTCTCTCTTCCCATATTTTTCCAAAGGTATGTACTATTCCAAAAGCATATTTTGAGTCTGTGAATATAGTTCCCCTTTTATTCTGTAATCTTTTTAATGCTCTCAACAAGGCATATAATTCACATGCTTGTGCTGACCAACTTGCACTTAATGGGCCAGACTCTATTACTTCCCATTTTCTTCCATTTATAACTGCATATCCTGACTTTCTCTTCCCATCAATTACCCGTGAAGATCCATCCACAAACCATTTTTCTCCTTCCTCTAACTCTTCTTCCTCTAAATCTGGTCTAATTTTTGTTTGCAATTCTATCACATCTATACAATCATGAGTGGGTGTTTCTCCCGATTCTAAAAATAAGAATTGTGCTGGATTTTGAGCTACTGTAGATCTTAGTTCCAAGTCGGGAGAATGGACTAAAATAGTCTCATATTTCAATATTCTGCTATCTGTGAGCCATTTATCTGCTTTTTGTTGGAGGATTCCTCGGATGTCATGTGGGGTATAGACCACTAGGGATCCTCCAAAGGTCGCTTTTCTAGCCTCTTGAACTAATAAAGCTACTGCTACTACTGCTTGTAGACACATTGGCCACCCTTTACTTACAGGGTCCAAGAACTTTGAAAAATATCCAACGGGCTTTTTACTTCCTGCCCAATCTTGGGTTAATACCCCGTATGCAGTATGATTATTTGTGTCTACAAACAGTTAAAATGGTTTATTTAAATCCGGTAGGTTTAACACAGGAGCTCTCATTAAAGTATCCTTGATGTGTTGGAATTTCTCTTCATCTTCTGGGGACCACTTTATTACATTTAGTGTAAGTTTTTCATATAAAAATTTTACTTTTTCACTATATCCTTCTATCCACTCTCTACAATATCCTAATAATCCCAACAACTGTCGAACCTCCCTCTTTGTCCTAGGGGCAGGTAAGGCTATAATTCCTGCCACCCAATCTGGGTCTAATTTCTTTTTCCCTTTACTGATCCAGTGTCCCAAATATTTCACCTCCGGTTCTGTAAATTGCAATTTAGATTTTGAAACTTTCAATCCCTTTCTCCAAGAAAGTTCAATAGGTCTATAGTATTTTCTCGGACTTCCTCCTTTGATTTTCCAGCTATCAGTAAATCATCCACATACTGTAAGAGTTTCACATTACCCTCAGTTTGGAAAGATGTCAGCAGTTTTTCCAAAGCCTGCCCAAACAAGTTTGGCGACTCTGTAAAGCCCTGGGTTAACACTGTCCATCTTAGTTGCTGTTTTCTACCTGTCTCCGGATCCTCCCACTCAAAGGCAAAATAATCTCTGTTTTTTTTTGCTAAAGGACAAGCCCAAAAGGCGTCTTTTAAATCTATTACACTGTACCAGGTATGTTCTGCTGATACCTGATTCAGTAAAGTGTATGGATTTGCCACCACTGGGAACCGGGTAACAGTTCTCTCATTAACTGCCCTTAAATCTTGAACTAACTGATAACTCCCATCTGGTTTTCTGACCGGGAGAATTGGAGTATTATGTGGTGACATGCAGGGTTCTAAAGTTCCCTTCTGTATCTAATGGTCAATTATCGGTTTCAATCCTTTCCTTCCCTCCAAGGAAATCGGATATTGTCTGATCCTAATGGGCTCTTTTGGATTCGTTATTTCTACTTCCAATGGTTCAATGCTTAATTTTTCTACTTCCCCTTTATTATGCCAGACTTCCTAATTTATACGTTCCTCATCTTTCTCCGTTAATTGGTATAAATTCACCGTAATCACTCCCTTTTCCACTTCCAAATTTATTCCTAACTTTATAATCAGATCTCGTCCTAATAGGTTGTTCTCTGCTTCTTCCACTAATAGAAAATCTCCTATGCAAATTTTCTTTTCAGATTCAATTTCTACATTTTTAATAACGGGAACCCTAAAAGGTTCTCCTTTTGCTCCTATTACTAGAGTTGTTTCTTTACTTATTTGGCATCCCATAGGGATATGCCAAACCGTAGATCTTTCGGCTCCGGTATCAACTAGGAACATAATCTCTTCTCCCTGGGGACCTATCTTTAACTTTATCAAGGGCTCTTTTGTTGTTTTTGTCCCCAGGATATATAGCCCCTGACATCCCTATTCCTCATCCCCAAACATTTTCTCATCCTGCATCCGCTTTCTGCAATTTCTTTTAAGGTGTCCCTTCTTTCCACACTAATAACATTCCGGTACCTCCCTAGAGGGGGTCTTAGTCTTTTCCTTTGGTTCTGTCTGTTTCCTTTCTCGATACCCCGGTCCTGAAACCTTGGGTATCAGTCTGGGTTGTTCTCGTCTCTGAGTTTCCCGCACTGCTGCCACAAATATTTTTGCTTCTGCTTTCTGTTTTTCCTCATCTCTCCGTATGGAGGCGGCTTTCTGAGCCTCCCTTAACAATTCCTGTAGCCCGCGATCTTGGCAATCATCTAATTTCTCCAGCTTTCTTCTAATATCCCCCCAAGATCATGCCACAAATTGAGTTTTTAAAAGAGCTTCTCCTACTGGGGAAGCCGGATCCACTCCGGAATACATTTGCAACGTTTTCCTTAATCTCCCTAACCAATCAGTAGGAGACTCATTCTTCTGATGCTCACTAAAGGCTTTATTGATATTCTGTCCTCTTGGAACTGCTTCCCTAATTCCTTGTATTATAATTTCTCTCAAGTCTGTCATGTTTTGTCTGTCACAACCATTCTGATTATTCCAATTGGGATTTTGACTAGGCCATTTTTGCTCTCCAGGAGGACCCTGTTGATGTTGCCTTTCCCATTTTCGCATTCCAGCTTGCCTAATCATAGATTTTTCTTCTACAGGAAATAATATTCCCAATATTGACTGCATCTCCTCCCAAGTATAAATATTACGACCTAAGAATTGGTCCAATCGTTCAGAAACCCCCAAAGGGTTGTCTAATAACCGACCCATCTCCTTTTTAAAGGATCTTACATCGCTCGTATTCAGGGGTACTGATACAAATCCAATCCCCCCTCCATTTCCTCCCATCGGCACCTCTCTGAGGGGAAATAGAGTTTCTTTTTCTTTTGTTTCCTCCTGAAAATTTTCATTCTCCTGTATTTTTATTTTACTTCTGGTGTGACTGGAGGGAGGGGAGGATGGGGGAGCTGACGGAGAAGGATTGGGTGGTATCGGTGGGTAAGCGCCTTCCCGATCACCTCTCGAGTCCCACCCTTGATAAAGGGGTGGTAAATTATCTAAAGGCTCCCATGATGATTTATTTGGTTTATTCACCTTCCCTTTCTTTTCTTTTAAGGGAAATAACGAAACCGTTGTAGATGACCCTTTCCATATTGCAGCATTATCACTCTCCTCTTGATTGAAAGGTTCCTTGCCATTTACATATAGATTTAAAGCCTGACAAATCCAATCATCAAAAGACCCGAATATTGGCCAATATAAATGGTCAGGCCGAATTTCCTCTTTGGTCCACACTTCCATATAGTAATGGACCATTTTTTCCTTACTTTTTCCCCTCCTGGGATGGCCAAAAGCCCCAGTACTTAAGTATTAACCCCAAGGGACTGTCTGGGGGTATATCTGGCAATTCGCTCCCTGCCTTATTCCTGGGACCTCTCCGTGGGCCCCTCCCTGGGTTAGAGCTACGGCATTTACTCTGACCCATTCTCCCGCTGGGTGTGTCTCCTCTCACTCAATCACTATCACTTCCCTCCTTCAGCGGCCAAGTCCCTCGCGGGAGATTGGAAACGCCCTTAGAAGAGGTCCACACTTGCTTCACAGATCCCGATGCCCTGGCCCGTATTTTCACAGGTCCAGGATACCCAGTCCGTGTCTCAATCCTGCACAAACACAAATCACCGAGCACTCCTTCTCTTCACCGGCCAATTCCCTCAGGGCAGATTGGAACCACGGTTAGAGGAAAACATCACAGTCACACTCACACACCGGCCCTCCCACCCAACCGAACGATACTCACAGTCCGTTGTTCTCGTCCGGGTCTTCGTGCACAAGAATTACGGGTACCTTATACTGCAGTTTTTACAGGAGCTCGAATTCCTTGGTTATTGCCTCTCTGTTCATTGATCTCGCCAGACTACCTGGGACTACAACTCCCGAGCCACAAATTGTGGGGCACCTCCTCATAAAAGCTATAGTCCCAAGCAGCCACACAGAGATCACGTCGGGGTCACCAATTTTGTTATAAAAATTTCGCCTTGACCATGATCTGATTTAATTAATTTTTTTATTACAATTGATTAATATCAAGAGGCAATAAGCAAGCAGCGCTGGGTGTGCCGGGGAGTCTCCGCTCCACTCAAGACGCACAGCGAGATTTCTGGGGTACAGTCTCTTATACTCCTCGGTCTTGGGTTTCAGCCAATCCTGTCGTCTCCTTCACCCGAATATCGAGGTGGTTCCTTTTCATTGTTCTCCTCCTGTTGCTGGGGTCTTATCTTCGGGTGAAGAAACTTCTTAAAAAGTTATTGAGTTCCTTGGTAATGCATTAACAGGGGATGTCTATCACAAGCTTAACCACCATCTTAGCCCCCCTAAATTCCATTTCTTATATAGTTACTTATTCAATACACAAGTTTCACCTCATCCTGTGACAGGATGCATCTCTTGATTACCTAACCCCCTTAAGGCATTCAAGAAGTTAAACAAAGTACCCCTTTAATTAGCAAAGCGTTTGAGACATTGGAGTAGTTAAACAAAGTACCCCTTAAAGTAACAAAGCGTTTGATTAAGAAGGATTATTCCTTTGTTTCTTCTTCTTTTTCATCATTGTATTGACAGGAAAATCTAATCATTCTTATACATTCTACACATGATACAATGATTTCAAGGATTTTAGTTTCCACCCAAAGTACAATGATGACAAGGACTCCTAAGTTGCTGACACGAATCATTCCTATATATCTCACAACCCTGTTCTGTAAAGCATAGCCCCTTGCTGCCTTCTGAGACAAATACTCTCAGCCCCTGCTTCTTCGACAGCAGCCTCTTCTCTGCAGGTGTGAAAGAGCAGCTGTCTAGAACTTGTACTTTCTGCCCTTGTGTCCTGGGTTCAGCAGTAGCAGTCATTTTTCTCCTTCTTAGTAGCTGGTGCAGTGCTGTGTTTTCGACTTTAGTCTGGGAACAGTGCTGATAACACACCAATGCTTTTAGTTGTTGCTAGGTAATGCTTTCTCCAATCAATGACTTCTCAGTCTCACCCTCTGCCAGGGAAGAGGGGCACAAGAAGCTGGGAGGAAGCAGCGACAGGACACCAGACCCAAACTAGCCAAAGGGGTATTCCATACCACAGCACGTCATGCCCAGTATAGAAACTGGGGGAAGTTATCTGGAAGGCCCAGATCACTGCTTGGGTCAGGCTGGGTATTGGTCGGCAGGTGGTGAGCAACTGTATATTCTTCCCTTGTTATTTCCCTTATTATTATTATTGGTGGTAGCAGTAGTAGTTTTGTATTATACCTTAGTTACTGGACTGTTCTTATCTCAACCTGAGGGTTTTACATTCTTTTGATTCTCATCCTCATCCCTCGGGGGGGGGGGGAGAAGAAGGGGGATAGTGAGAGAGAGGATGCATGGTTCTGAGTTACTGGCTGGGGTTAAACCAAGACAGTTCTTTGTGGATCCCAACATGGGGCATGAGGGGTTGAGATAACAACAGATCTGACCAGAGTGTGTCTAATCGTATTTGTGATAAGCATTCATTGTTTTGGATTAATAGTCACTTGTCACAATGCTGATGTATTGGCTCTCAGAGTTTCAGCATGTCCTACTTAACTTATAGCCGGTATTTGCTGGGGGGCCTGGGCTAAGGTTCTTGTTTCACTGTACTTTATGGTAATGACTTGTAATACAATAGTCTCATTGATCATGATCATGAAACTGATCTGGCTTGCTTTCCCACTGTGGTCATCACCTCTATACTTCGGGGGGTATATAATGGAATTGTTTAGCAGTTACACATCTTTTTTTCCCTCCTCGGGTGGTCAGCCTATGAAGGACACATTCTCTTACACCCCCAGCTCCCCCACCAGATTATTTATAGCAGCATTTGAGAGTTCTGAAAGTTTTGGATTGCCTTTGAATGGCCTTTTAATAACCTCAAGACCTGCCTGCTGCTTGTGCTGGGAATTGACATGTTGCTGTGCAAATAGTGTTTTCTTTTACCCATGGCCAGCCCACTCTGAGAAAGGCCTGTTTCATCTGATCTCGAAAGTTAAGCAGGGATGGGTTTGGATCTGGTCTGGGTTTAGACTATGATATAGGAGGGCCACCAAGAGATTTTCCCCAAGGCTGGATAGTCACGAGTGGCAGAGTGTGTGGGATAGTATGGGCAAGTATCTGGGCCAGTGGGCCCCTCCACTGCTTTGGAACTTCACCACTGAACAAGTGTAAAATCCAGAAAAGCTAGTAAAACACTTAAATGCAGTGTGTTGTCATCCTGGTCATACCGGAGAGGGACAAATCATGGCAACATGCTGGGGCTTGGCCTATACCTACAGAGACCTGTTCAACACTATCCAGCAGCTTCAAAAGGAAAAAGTTGTCTCTGGATCTGATGGCAAAGCAACAGACAACACAGCTACACAACCTTCAAGCACAGCAGCTGCACAAACCCCAACAATAGACACTGCAGCCACTCCAACCACAGTGACAGTCACTGCAGCTAAACCAAAGGATGAATTCATGCCAATATTGGTTGCCCCTGTATACAAGGGGAAAAGCAAATGAGAGGCACAAAGAGCAACCCATGCAATGAAGATGAAGAACCAATGCACTTACTGTAGGGGACAGCATCTGAACAAGAGTTATTATTATGTGGATCAGAGGAAGAGAAGGAAGAAGAGCTGACTTCTCAACCCCAGACCTCGATGGAGCTACAGAATATGCAAAAAGATTTCACCTGTCATCCAGAGGAACACATCATCACCTGTTTCTCCGATGCTGGGACAATGGGGCTGACGGTCATGAACTAGAAAGTAGGGAAGCCAAGCAGCTGGGATCACTTACTAGGGAAGGGGGAACTGACAAAGCAATTGCAAAAGAAACGGTCCCTCAGCCTTTGGAGGTGGCTCTTGGCAGCTGTGAAGGAAAGGTTTACCTACAAGAATGATGTTATGAGTCGCTCAGCCAAGTGGACCACAAGAGAGAGTCATCCAGCCCCTGAAGGAATTGGCCATTCTAGAGATGATCTCTCATAGGGTGGATGCCAGGAATGCATCCGTAGATCCATATGAAGTCAAATGTACACGACCCATGTGGCGGAAACTTACACAGACTGTGCCATCATCATATGCTCGCTCACTGGCATCAATGACCTGGAGTGAGGCAGCACCACCAACAGTGCATGAAGTGACTCGTCAACTCCGAGAGTTTGAAGACAATCTCAACCCTTCCATCATTTCAGCTGTGGAAAAACTGTCCCAGGAGTTCAAACAATTGAGAGATGATCTATCCGATCTGTCCACCTCCCCACACGTACCAGCCCACATCTCGGCTATTAACCAGAAGCGTCCTACTGCTCCAGAAGGAAGATATAGATGGTACATGCCACGGGCCTCCCTATGGTTTTACCTGTGGGATCATGGAGAAGACATGAAAAAGTGGTATGGAAAACCTGCCTCACTTCTGGAGGAACAGCTGCATGAATTGGAGGAGAACAAAGGTCAAGGATGATCCCCCCAAGGAAGTTGCTGCTCCAGTCTCTGGTGAGCAGGATCCCAGATGGAGAGGAAAAGCTGATTTTACTCCAGCTCCTGTGATAAGGCATACTAATCCCTTTCTACAAGACCTAGGTGGAGAATCTTATAATCACTGTTAGAGGGGCCCTGCTTCCAGCCAGGTGGAGGAGAGGGACAATTGGATTTACTGGACTGTGTGGATCAGATGGCCTAGCACATCAGTCCCACAGAAGTATAAGGCTCTAGTAGATACCGATGCACAGTGTATGCTGATGCCATCAAGCTGTCAAGGGGCAGAACCAATACATATTTCTGGAGTGACAGGAGGATCCCAAGAGTTGACTGTGCTGGAGGCTGAAATCAGCCTGACTGGGAAGGAGTGGCAAAAACACCCTATCCTGACTGGCCCAGATGCTTCGTGCATCCTCGGCATAGACTACCTCAGGGGAGGGTTGTGGGGACAGTGTTCTCACAGGAGAATGGATAATTGGTACATAAACTCTGAAAATCCTGAAAGATACAGCAAGGCCATGAGAGGCCCGAGGAAGCCTAAACAGGCAAGATAAGAAGCTGGATTTCACTGACTAGCACCATCAGCTCGGCTTTCTTTGCTGATGGGGGGGGGGGAGTGAATGCAGGGCATTAATCTCTATTTTCTCATTTTTAGTTACCACAGCATATCCTGCTTTCCAGTTTCCATTTTCATAAAGCTGCTGCCATCCACAAACAGTTCGTAGTCCACATCCTTCAGGGATGTATCTTGAAGGTCAATATGACTGGAATGCACCTCCTCAATAGTCTGTAAACAGTTGTGAGTCAGCTCTCCTGCTTCTGGATCAGTTGTCAAAACCACTGCTGGGTTTAAAAGTTACTTTCAGTTCTGCGTCCTCTTGTTCTACAAGCACTGCCTGATATTTTAACAGCCTGCTTAGGGAAAGCCAATGACTGCTTTTCTGTTCCAGAATGGTTGTTACCATGTGAAGTACAAATACAGTCCATTTTTGTCCCAAAGTATTTGACAAAATTTTCTAGTAGAGGCTCTAGTCCTTTTCTTGCTTCCAGTTTTATGGGATATTGTTTCTGTCGTACCAGTCTGATGTTTGGTTTCAGATGAATAGTTACTGGTTCTGCATTTTGTGATCATCCCATTGCTCCAGCAGCCCATACTAGTGGGGTGACTGTGTTCTCCACTTTCTCTGGTATATCTGGCTCCACGTCTGGTTTTTGTAACATAAAAACTCGGGCTTCCACAGCCTTTTCATCAGAAATATGTATCTGAACTTTCTTTAAACATAATTTATGCATGTAGTTTACTCAGTATATCCCTATCCAATAACAGCATGGGACACTTGGGCAGATAAAGAAATTGATGGGTCGACATCTGTTTGCCAATTTTTAAAATTTAAAGGTTGAGAGAAAGGCCAGTTTCCTGTCCACCCTGTCGCACCAGTGACTGAAGATGTTTGTTTGCTTAATTGCCCTTTACAAGTATTTGGAACAGAATAAGTAGCTTCTGTTTCTATAAGAAACTTTACCTTAGTATTCCCCAACTTAACTGTAACTAGGGTCTCTGTTGGGGAGGGTTTAAAATCTTCCCCCAGTCCTCCTCAGTCTTCATCTAAAGTAATCATTTTCTCTGCCTGTCCCGACATTCTCCTAAATCTCTAGTGTTTGTTTTGATTCTGAGGGCATTTTCTCTTCCAGTGCAACCTGTGGAGGCTGTTCACAAACCTGTCCATGTAATCCTTCTTTTCTCTCTTTCCAGGATTCTCCCCCCTTTCCTGCTTTCCTGGGTGAGAGTTACAGCCAACAATTTTCCCTAAACATTCCAGTTTTACTTTGGAGCTTATCTTATGCCCCCCACATATACAATAACCAATTCCTTGTTGAAACCTGACACACTATAACCCACAATACACAAAGTTGTATTATATTAATAATTATATCTATTATTTTAGTAATAATATATATTAATAATTGGGGACTTGAACTGCTTTCCACCACCATTTGAACCATTTCAGGGAACTTTCACCAGAGCAATGGTGGTCCTATTGCCATAGGTCATTATCTCTCCCAATCATATTGGTCCTTTCCTTCCTTCCTTCCTCCGATTCAGGATCAATAGTAGCATATTTATGCATCCCCTCTTTTAATCTTTTCATGACTCCAGAAGGTATTCATTTATATCTTGCTTTATTTCATACAACTTAGACCAGTTCATTGCCTTGGGGACTGCATTCCTAATACTGAATAAAATCCACCTCTGATATTGTTTCAAAGCCTGCCTGTCCTGGTACCGATTAGTGTCCCAGTTAGGATCGGGGAAAAGGTACATGAAGATTCACTGTACCTGCCAATGCACCTGCTGTTATTTGTTGCTCTACCTGTTAGCATCGAGACAAACACATAACCATCGGGATGGTTATATGAGGTGCTTTATTGAGGCGCCGGGAACCAGGGGTACGCACCCAAATCTGGTTCCAACTCCCATCACATCGCGTTCACAATTTATACACTAAAAATTTCGTAACTAATACATATTCAACACAGATTACGTCATTTACTAATACATATGCATCAAGGATTGCTACATCAGTCTATTACGACATCAGCCTCTTCTGCGCTTTGGCAGCCCCCTCTGGTGGTCGCCCTGATGAAGTAAGGAGTCTTCCTCAGATGAAGCAAGAAGTCCTCCTCAGGTTGTCCTCTTCACCTTTTCTCTACTTGGCTAGGTCCCAATCGTCTTGTGGATGTTAGCATTCTCTTATCTTCACCAGGATGCTTCTGGTATGCCCTTTTTGGCTATCTTAAACTTAGGTTCTGCTTGGGTAGAGTTTTACAATACATACACCCATACTCCCCTCACCATATACAGTTCTGTTAGCTCTTGCTACCAAGACTACCATTGTAACATTTAGTTATAGAGTAACTATGATACAAAACGGCAAAGTTACGACATCTTCTAATATACAAAGCCTCACTATTGATTTATAAATTTCTCAAATATAATCATTTTACTATTTTATATGATTATTTTATTGTAAAAACTTCACCCTCTCTAACATACCAAGGTCCAAGCTGTGAGAGTAATCATATTCCTGTCAACACTCTCGAAAGCATGATGCATAATTACCAGCCGCTTGTTTCCAAATATTCTAACCTATAATGGTAAAGGGAATCCACAGCTTGTCTTTAAAGGTGCAATCACAGTTTCCACTTGTTTTTCCCTAGTTTGCCCTGCTGTAGGGCAAAATCCTTCAGCCCCTGAAGAAGACACTGCGCAGTGCAAACAAGGTAACAGCCGACAGGGTCTGGAAGAGGGTTAGGATGGGAAAAAAAAAATGGTCATCCTTAAGCTCTTCCAGCATATCTTCTCAGTGAGAGGGATAGAATATGACGATAATCTGTTAAAAAGGTTGTTGCTCTGGAGTAAAGAAAAAGAGCTGATCCAGGGGGTTAAGGAAACTTTTGATCTCGGGACTTGGAAAAAAATTGGGGCACGCCTGTGGGATCAAGTTACTTGTGGGTTTAAGGAGGTGAAGTCTCTTGCTGCCCCCTGGTTACTACTAAAAGGGACTCTAGCCGCAATGAAGGCTGAGAAACAGGCGGCAAAATCCGTTTTTACAGCTCTCTCTCACTCGCCTTCACAACAGCAGGGCTCGGCACCTACATTAGATTCAGCACCCGGTGCTACAGCCATGGTAGTGTCGCCTGTTTCGGGCATAAAACATTCTGGCCAAAAAACAGCACGCAGTACAGTACGAAAATTTGAGGACCCTGCGCCTTTCCCCCATCCTGTGTCGACAACACCTTTACCGGCGGTAGCTCCAGCTGATAGGAGCCAGTAGCGGCTACTGAGCAACCGAATGTTAACCCTTTTCGTGCTGCTACTGCCCCTAAACTTAATCTCCAAGATTTTTTTGCCGGGGTGGGACTCTCCTGAGGAGGAGAGCATAACTCCGAATAAATACCCACCTCTGCCACCTACACCACCACTTGCATTGCTCCCACCGGAGCCGCAAAATGAGTGGAACTGGGGACAATGGACAAAATCCTTAGATAAACAATTGCAGGACTTGCGGGACCGTCTGGACAAATTGGGGGAGGAGAGGCAGCAAGCCCCAGAAAAAAACGGAAAAAACAGAAAAAACAGATAAGATCAGTCCGTGTGATGTGCCCTTACCACCAACTCCTACATCTAATAAAGCTAATCCGAGTGCCATGAGATGGTGAGGCTGCATTAAGGATGCGATTATAGACGGTACTATTTTACCGATAGATGTTCCCGCTGCATTCCCTGTTATTATAAATTCTCAGGGACAGTCTGTCTGGACTCCTATGGACTGGAAAGCTATGAAAGGAATTAAGGGAGCAATTACTCAGTATGGGTTGTCTTCCTCATATACACAGCAAATGTTATCTGCTTTCTTTTCTAGTAATGTTACTCCAAATGATTGTCTCAGAGTGGCTGCAATTTTATTAACTCCTTCACAGCTCCTACATTTTAAAAGTGGGTTTGAGGAGCTTGCTGCAAGGGCTGCAGATGAGAATTCAGAGTGTAATCCTCATCACCCTTTGCACGGTGTTTCATCTGAAATGTTACTGGGAAAGGGACAATTTCACCCTGATGGAGTACAAGCTTGTATGAAAATTGAAGTTTTACAGCAAGCACAGCAATTGGCTTTAGCTGCTCTGAAAGCTGTGCCGGAAGCGGGAAAACCTAATCCTTCATATACATCAGTAAAGCAGGGACCTACTGAGCCCTATATGCAATTTATTGACAGATTGACAGAGGCTATAGAAAAGAATATTGATCTGGCATCTAATGCTAAAGAATCGATGCTTATGTCTCTGGCTATGGAAAATGCTAACCCAGCTTGTAAGCGTATTTTACAGGTTTTGCCAAAATCTGCTGGTCTTCAAGAAATGATGGATGCATGTTCTAAAGTGGGCCCAGCAGAAGGAAAGGCTGGATCCATGGCTACTGCCTTCGCCGCTGCTGTTAAACCCTTTTTACAACAAGGTCAGGGTGATCGTGGGGGTACTAAAGGTATGAGATGTTATAATTGTGGACAGATGTTGCATTTTAAAAAGTAGTGTACTGTAAAGAAAATCAGTTCAGCAACCCACCCCCCTCAGTGTGGTGTTACTGATCTTGCAGACAAACGTATTAAATGTGACAAATTTGGCCACAAGACAATTGAATGTCTTTCAAAGTTTAAAAAAGACGGAACCCTGTTGGGAAACTTGAATGTGAGTGCGATGCCACCCCGTGTGACAACCCAAAATCAGGGTGTCTGGACTGCATCCCCTCCGCCACCGCAGGGAGTGCCGGAGTGGACGTGGCAACAGCAATAGATTTTACCATAACTGATACTTCTGTTCATTGTATTCCATCTAAATTAAATGGGCCTCTTGGTCATGGGTTATGTGCTTTGCTACTGGGACGATCATCAACATAAGGAAAGGAATCTTTGTATTACCCTGTGTAATTGATGCTGGCTACACTGGAAATATTGGGATCATGGTGCAAACGCATGCTCCTCCGGTCAACATCCCTGAAAATTCGAAAATAGCTCAAATCTCAAATGATGATCTGACCGATCTCATGCCCCTTTTAAAGGGTGAGTCAAAGGAAGATCAAAAAAGAGTTCTATCAAAAGCTCAGTATGAGGCCTTAGATCACATCATGACAAAAATCACTAATCTTGTCCCGATTGTCAAGGCCAAGCAGTAGGTATAGGCCTTGGAGTCAACCCTCAAGGCCTCCAGCTGTGACAAATGGATGTGACTCATGTACCCTCTTTTGGGAAAATGAAATATGTCCATGATACTATTGACACTATTCTCTTACAGGACAAGCTATTATTGAATGAAGACATCAAACTTTGAAACAGTTGTTGGAAAAAAAAAAAAAAACGGGGGAAGAAGGACTTACACCAGTAGCAAGAATACAGAAAGCTGTATATGTTATGAATTTTGTGCAATTGACAGGAGACTTTAATGACTCCCCTTCTATAATACATGGTCAGGCATTAGGTTCAGGTTATATGACTAAAACTCCAGGTATTCTGGTCCAGTAAAAGGATTTGGAAACCGGCATTTGGAAAGGTCCTGTGAAAGTAAAACTAACTGGTTGAGGTTATATATGTGTAATTACAGATTCCGGTCTGCGGTGGGTGCCAGCGCGATGGGTGAAACCCTGGAAAGAGTCAGCACTGCCCCAGGACACCCCCCTTGTCAGTGATTGAATTAATTGAAATTTCAGCTTAGGACTTCCATTTTATGGATGTTTTCAGTCCTCCTTGAAGTGAAGAGAGCAATCTTTTTTACGTTAAAGTAAAAAAAATACAAACCAAACAAAAAAAAAAAAAAAACAAACCATCCACTCCACCACCCCCCACCCCCCCCCCCGAACCTACAGGAGACAAACACAGGATACAGGCGTATTGTGTGTGTTTTTGGTGGTGGGAAGGTCGTTCGTATGCTCTTATCAGGGGTACTGGGAATACCGTGACTCATTTAATACAGTCTCTCTGTGATACTCATGAACTAGAAGTTGGTAAAAATAAGTATGTCCAGGTTTCTATCAACCTTTGGAGACTTCTGTAGATATTGCTGGCCACTTCTCCCAACATAGGCTGGCCACCTGTGTCGGAATGAGTGTGCATTTTCGTCAATATAAAAGCCCAAGCCTCATGCACTGTGGAGGAGGCAGAGCCTCTGCGGGGCCGCCCGTTAAGGTTGAGCCTGCCACCTCGCACTGCAATGATGCTTCTCAGAGCTGTTTTTCTGTTAGTCTCCACAGGGTCCTTACGCCACGTTCTGTACGTGGGACTGTGTAGTGGGAGTAATAACTGTCTTTTTATTTTTCAAATATTGTACTTGTGTGGAGTGTGCTTGTGGGATCCCACACGCATGTGTGTGTGTGTTGAGGGCAATCGGTGTTTTGTGTATTGCTGGGTTCACGTAAAAGTTTTTAACGGGTAGCTGTTTAACATTTCGGGCATGAAAGAGTTAATGTAAAAGTGCGGCTGCTGGCAGGTACTTATTGTTGCTGCTGAAGCAGGCAGGCGGCTGTAGCTGCTGCCGAGCAGGACAGCTCTTTTGCAGCGAAAAAAAAAAAAAAGAGCAATGATGCTGCAAATATGCAGTTTAACTTGTCTACTTCTCAAGAACTGATAACCTGGGGGAGGGGTATATTTGTGTCCACCTGACTACAAGTCCAAGGTCGATGGTGACTGCCTGCAAAGTTTGTCAAGCCTTGCCATGAGCTCGACAAGACAAATGGAAAAACCTGATGCTTCAGCTACAGGAGCTGACTGTGAATACCCCAAGCAGAATGAGATAGAGGAAGAGAAAAAACGAATGATTGCAAAACATCACTTGGGGGCAACTGAAAAGTAACATCCTGAATATGTGTGCTTGTAAAGTAGATATTATTAGAGGTTGTAATTTTGTGTATGAAACCACCTGTATTTGCTAGCTAGTTGCTAATAAGAAACTACACCTTGTATTGTATAGATTGGTCACTTGTAAAAGAGATGTTAGAGTATGGAAATTTGCAGTAGCTGCTAGAAAATGCTAAGGCAAAAGCTAGAAAGATTTTAATACAATGGTAGTGTTATAAAGCAGGTGATGGAACAAATTAAGAGGGGGGGAGAATTCCACTGGTAAGAAATTTCTTTGGCTACTCCCTCGCTTCCATCAGCATCTTTAACATGCTACTGCACCCTGTAATAGTTACTCTGCTAATGTAAATTTGTGTGTGCCTTGCTGTAGTAGCAACCTGTTACTGGATGAAGCAGGTGAAACTCTGCATTGACAACAAGGTGGTAGGACTGAGGCTGACAAAATGCCTGCTACCACAATCAAGGGCAAGACTGGGTTGGCCTCTGTGTTTGCCACCAAGAAGAACCTTTAGCTCCGCTGTTGGCTGCAACCCAGCAGGCGTGGAGCGGTGGGGACACAAGCCATGCCAGACCTTGATGTGAAGGATGGCCTCCCCTGTTACCAGAGAGCCATAGAGGAGAAAAAAGGGGCAGGCCCAGCAGCCTGTAGTTGGCATATGTTGGAGATATAATCTAGCCCAAATCCCCTGCTCAAGTAGGGTCACCCAAAACATATATAAAACAAAAAGGAGGAGATGTGGAGACAGTGTTCTCACAGGAGAATGCATAATTGGTACATAAACTCTGAATAATCCTGAAAGATACAGCAAGGCCATGAGAGGCCTGAAGAAGCTTAAGCAAGCAAGGTAAGAAGAAGCTGGATTTCACCAAGTTAATGAGAACTGTGGACTGTTGGCAAGCTTTTGAGGTCAAGTTCCCATGCCTGTGCTTAACCAATTATATGCTAGTTGCAAAGGGTCTTCAAGACATGTATCCAATCATAATATGCCAAATCACTGTAAGTGCATGTAAGAAATAGTATTTAAGGTGTTAAGGCTTTGTAATAAGGGGCTTTTTGTCTGATCATATTGATCTCTGAGTCCTTATATATTCTGTGGCAAGCCCCCTTCTAATATTGTCAGTGGCTGTGTTTGTGCTTGATTCTGAGTGACCAAGCCACCTGGGGGTTCACCGATTTGTTTCCAGTGTTGCAAAATGCAACCCAGTGGGGATTTCTTCATAACCCTCTATGGAGGCCGTGGTCTTGACCTCCACCCAGATTCCAGATTGTTGCAAAACACAACCTAATGGGGACCTTTTCAGGATCCTCCCGTTTGGAGGCAGTGGTACCCATGATCCTGACCTTCTCCCAGATACCAGAGTCCAAACAACCAAAACCAAACTGCCTTTTACCCACTGTGCAGGGCATCCCACTGCACCTTACGTGGAAAGGGACCAGAAAGAATGCCTTTTTCAAGAAATAAAATCAGGGGTCCTACTGAGGTCCCAAGTTGGTCTGGGGAGCTTTGGTTCCTTTCAGGGAAACTCCCCCGACGCTGGTGTGAAGGTCCCATAGACTCCTGGGATCTGTGGAAACACAGCAGAGTGTGCCTGTTCGGGAGCTAAATTATTGCTGTTGAGACAAGGAGGCACAAAATCACAAAATTAAATATAACCCTTTGTAAATAAATAGAATCTGTTTTAAGTAACATTAAGTTTGATGGCTTTGTAACAGTAGCAATGAAAAATAACTGAGGTACATGTTTCACAGAAAAAAAATTGTGGAGTGCAGCTAAAGAACATACTGAGAATTCTTGTATAAGATAAACCGTTGTAGTTGAGGTAGTTTTAGGTCCTTATGACCTTAGTACAAAATAAGAAAAACAGGATTTGGGGATGGGGAGTATCTGGGACTATCAGGTGTCCAGGATGGGCTGCAGCTAAACTAACTGATAAGTAGAAGGACAGGATGATTATTATGTCTGCAGTGTCACTGAAACAATTAAGCTGGTATAAACATTATCTACTGCACATGCTTCAAAGGCTGCCAGAAGTGATGAAGATTGTTGGAAGAAGTAAACGACCCTCAGAGACCACCACCACAATTCTGTACACATGCGGGGAACTTTCTGCAAAATTATGTAATCCATACGTAGCCTCATGAATATGTATGTATGCCCAGTGGCTATAAAAGGACGGCTTGTGTGGCAATTGGGAGACACACTTTAGGAGGAGCTATCCCCTGTGTCTCCCGGCGCTGCAATAAAGAATACCTGCTTGTCAGCTTGAAAACTTTGTTGGCAAGTTTGTTCCTGGAGTTTTCTCCGAATCAATTTGGCACCCCAGATGGGACCTCCTCTGCTCGGCTGCAGGACCCGCTGAGGACAGGGCTCCCTAGGTCACTCGGGAGTTTTTCCCGGAGGGACCCCTTGACTCATTTGGATCACTGTGGGAGCAGACAAGGACCATCTTCATAAAGGGTATTCTTTTCTTTTATATAGTCTGTAAGGTACTAAATTCAGTTGGTAAACATACGCAAGGTTAAGAAGCCTTCCATAAGCCAAGATAGGAAATCTCATAGTGTCGTGGTTTAAACCCTATCCGGACAGCTTGTTCACTCACTCCCAGTGAGTGGTGCCAGGCTGAGAGCAATCGAGGACCCCCCCCCCAGGGATCTCCCCTTCCCCGCTCCCGTGAGGGATGGGGAGGAGGATCGAAAGAGTGCAACTCCCACGGGTTGAAACAAGAACAGTCCAGCAACCAATGTACAACACAAATCACCACCGCTACTACCAATGACAACAATGATAAGAAAAAATAACAAGGGAAGAGAATACAATACCACCGGCCAAGAAATGAGTCCGACCCAGAAGCCCGTGTCCTTCCAGGTAACTCCCAGTTAACCCCCACCCCGGCCATGACGTGCTGCGGTATGGAATACCTCTTTGGCTAGCCTGGGTCAGGCGTCCTGTCTCTGTTTCCGCCCGGCTTCCCCTCCTCCCTGGCAGAGCATGAGCCTCACAAAGTCCTTGGTCAGGGTAAACATCACATAGCAACAACTGAAAACATCTGTATCACCAGCACTGTTCCCAGGCTGGAAGTCAAAACACAGCACTGCACCAGCTACCATGAAGGAGAAAAATGACTGCTACTGCTGAACCCAGGACACGTAGGTAAAGGTGTATACCCGGCTGCTAGCATCCGTTTGGTATACACCCACAAGAAGCAGGGAGCATCTTGTGGTTTGGGTCCTACAAGACGCAGGGGGTGTCTTGTGGAAGCAGTTTTGGATCTTATTGATATTCAACTTATTTTGTGGCTTGTTATACTGATGATTTTGGTCTTGTGATTTTGGTATTGGTGACAGGATGTTACAACTATGTTATTATAGAATCATAGAATAGTTAGTCTCTTTCTCAAGTGTTGTAACTGTGTGGAGTGTGCCTGTGGGATTCCTTGTGTGTGTGTGTGAATGTGAGACTGATAATGGAAAATCAGCAGAGTGGAGAGATCTTGAAAAAGAGTCCTTTGTGGTGTATTTGGGCACATTGGAAAGAATTGGGAGGGTCTCCCAGGGGCTCAGCAAATAAGAAAACGTTGATAAAATATTGTAACCAATGGTGGACTTTGTATGCTTTGGAAGATCACAATAAATGGCCTAAAAATGGAACTCTGAACTATGATTCATTGTTAAAATTAATGTTGTTTTGAGGCAACAAGGAAAATGGGATGAAGTAATGTACGCAGGTATGTTTTTCACATTGCGAAACAACCCGGCGTGACAGACAGAATGCATCCCTTAATTTTGGCTTTGTAAAAGGACAGGGAAAGCCAGAAAGCTAATCTGGGGAGATGTTGTTCAGCCTGTGATATTGGGGAAACATGTCTAAAGTAAAAAAAAACAAAAACAAAACCAGAGTAATCAGGAAGATAGTTTGGAGAATCATGTATCACAGGTATCTCTGAGAGGAGCACCCTCTGCATCTGTCCTATCTAATATTGATAAGGAGGAAGAGGTTGCTGTCACTGGCAACAAGCAGCAGGTTCACATTCAGAGTTCAGAAAGGGTTAAAGCAGAAGTGCTGTTGCAGCGGCAGGCATCTGCAGACCCTGCAGAGCAGGGTGAGCAACTGTGAAAAAATTAAAAAAGGGAAAACCAAGGGGGAAAGGAGGGGAGCTCATGCGGCTCCTGTGTTTGAGCATGGGATGAGTGCTGGGGCAGGCAGAGGTTAAAGAGTGAATTATTCTGTGGGAGCGGATCAGTGTGAATACTGTAGGGAATTTGGAGGTTGGAAGTGAGACTGCCCTAGAGGGAATACCCACAGGATGGCTCCAGTGACTGAGTTGGAACTAGACTGACAGGGACCTGGGGAACATACCCAAGCAGATCCACTGGTTAAATTAAAGCTAGGAAGAAGAGGAAATAAAGTGAAATTTTAGTGGATACAGGAGCAACATATTCAGTGTTAAACCAGAGGGAAAAGAATTTGTTACAGATGCGGGAGATAATGGCCACCAAGGAAAAAAAAAAAAAAGGCATTCTTTCTGAAACCCTTAAAGTACAAATTGAGAAAACAAATGGGAATGCATGAATTTTTATACATGCCAAAATCTCAAAAATCTTTACTAGGGTGAGAAGCAACATTTAAAAAAGGCAAAATGGAATTAAGTGTTAAAACCAATCAATTAATTGTAGGTTTGAGTTTATTTTTAATTCAACAGAAAAGCAGAAAGGAGGACCTCCCTGAAATAGAAGAAAACTTTAATCAGGTATGTCTGGGAGTATGGGCATCTGAAGTTCCAGGTAAAGTGAAAACTGCTTGGCCTGTTAAAGCAGAAATAAAAAGGGGGGCCTGCACAATTAGAATAAAACAATATCCCCTAAAATTGCAGGAAAGGGAATTAAAAAATCATTGATAAATTTTAAAATATAGATTATTAATTGAATGTGAACTGGAATATAATACTCCTATCTGGAAAATAAAGAAATATGATGGGAAAAGTTGCAGATTGGTTCAAGATCTTAGAGCAATCAGCAAAACTGCAAAGGATATTCATCCAGTAGTAGCTAATTAGTATGATTTATTGACTAAATGGAATAATAATCAGAAATGGTTTGCCATCCTGGATTTAAAGGAATCTTTCTTTTGTTTAACATTGGCCAAAGAAAGCCAGAATTTATTTGCTTTCGAATGGAAAATCTTGACACAGGAAGGGAAACTCAATTAACTTGGACGGCATTACCTCAGGGGTTTAAAAACAGTCCAGCGATTTTTGGAAATCAGCTAGCATGAGAACTAGAATCATGGAAACCACTCACTCAGATGGGGACTCTGTTACAATATGTGGATGAACTATTAATTGCCACAGAAACAAAGGAAGAATGTATCCAGTGGATGGTGGGATTATTGAATTTCCTGGGGCTGAATGGTTCTCGGGTATCCAAACAAAAGGCCCAACTAATTCAAACCTGAGTTTCCTACTTGGGATATGAAGTAACAGAAGGACAGAGAGAACTTGGAACTGCTAGAAAAGAAGCCATTTGTCAAACTCCATGACCGTCGACCGTCAGTGAGCTAGGGACGTTCCTGGGAATGACCGGATGGTGTAGACTTTGGATCCATGATTATGGAGTTCTGGGAAGACCACTATATGAACTGTTAAAAGGAAACCCTCCCTCTTTAAAATGGACTGATTCAGCAGAGGAGGCTTTTAGAAATTTAAAAACATAGCTAATGAGAGCTCCAGCTCTGCGACTTCTGGATGTGACTAAACTGTTTTGGCTATATTCCTATCAAGAACAGGGAATAACTTTGGGAGTCCTCACTCAGAAATTAGGACCCTATAGAAGGGCAGTGGCGTGTTTTTCAAAACAGCTGGATGAAACGAGCAAAGGATGGCCTGGATGCCTAAGAGCTGTGGCAGCAGTTATCATGAATATTGAAGAGGCTTGCATATTCACCTTGGGACAAAAATTACTGTACTGGTGTCCTGTAAGCGGCGAGGAGAAGCAGACAGGCCAACCCAATATGGGTGATAAGCAACTTCTACTTTATTTGTGACGCAGTTCACACATATATAGGAGTGGTATTCAGCCACTCCTTCTTGGCACAACAGTATTGGTTAGCCCCCCACAGCTTCCTCCACATTCTCCTCCCAGGTCCGGTCTCTGGCTACCTGTGGGGGCCACCCCCTGCCTTGCTTGCACAGTCCTCCAGAACTCTATGGTCCTGCTCTTAGAGTCATTCTGCAACAGTGTCCCATATTGTATCAGCAGTCCTGGAACAGAAAGGAGCCCACTGGTTATCTCCTTCACGTTTTTTTTAAAATACCAGGCCACCCTTGTGCAACACAATGATATAGAAATTGTGGTCATTAATGTGAATCCAGCATCCTCTTTGCAGGAACAATCGACAGAACCACTAACACACGACTGCTTCGCCACTATAGAGACTGTAAATTCGAACCAACCAGATTTGATTCTTGGTTTACTGACGGTAGTAGCTTTATGAAAAATGGTGAACGAAAGGCACCACTTCACAGGTAATAGAAGCTAAACCTTTACCCACAAACACCTCTGCCTAGAAGGCAGAAATAATAGCATTAATGAGAGCCCTGGAATTGGCTGAAGATAAAAGGATAAATATTTGGACTGATTCTAAATATGCATTTGGTGTGGTCCATGCACATGGTGCCATCTGGAAAGAACGAGGACTTTTGAACACACAAGGGAAACAGATTAAACATGCTACAGAAACTGCTGTTCAGCTACCTGAGGAAGTAGCTATTATGTATTGTAGATGGTATCAACAAGGTGACCCTAATCAGAAAATTGGAAATAATTTGGCCCATTTTGAGGCCAAATGAGCATCTGAACAATCTCAAATCATGTCCTTAATCCCTGATGGCAAACTAACAATTGAGAAATCTGATCCTAAATATTCAAAAGAGGATAAAAAGTTGATTGAAGATCTGAAAAGACAGGAAAACAAAGAGGGTTGGGTTCAGATACCTGATGTGCTAATTGTAATTCCCTATAATCAACTCTGGAAGCTAGTTCAGGAGGAACATAATAAAACAAATTGGGTGAAAATAGAAATCAAATTGGGACAATTGGGAGAGGAAGTTATCTGGGACAGCAGTGGCAAATAGATTTTTCTGAATTACTGAGAAAAGGAGGTTATTGATATTTGTTGGTGTTAAAAAGAATATTAGGGACAAGAGCTGTGGAGACAGTGTTCTCACGGGAGAATGCATAATTGGCACATAAACTGGATAATCCTGAAAGATACAGCAAGGCCATGAGAGGCCCGAAGAAGCTTAAGCAAGCAAGATAAGAGGCTGGAATTCACCGAGTTAATGAGAACTCTGGACTGTTGGCAAGCTTTTGAGGTCGAGTTCTCACACCTGTGTTTAACCAATTATATGTTAGTCACTAAGGGTCTTCAGGACATGTATCCAATCATAATATGCCAAATCACTGTAAGTGCATGTAAGAAATAGTATATAAGGGGTTAAGGATTTGTATAAAATGAACAAGAAGCATAACTCATATTGAGTCGTTCTCTTGATTCCGGTCGCTCTCTCCAACATTTGGCGCCCGAACAGGGACTCGAGGTTGGACTCGGACTTCTTCAAACTGTGTCCAGCTGTTGTGGCAAAGGCACAGACAGAAGAAGCGGTTGAGGTTGGACTCGGACTTCTTCAAACTGTGTCCGGCCATTGTTGCAAAGACACAGACAGAAGAAGCGGAGGAGACGACAGGTGCAGGAACGTCTACTAGCAAAAGCGGTGAAGCTCGGCTAGAAGAGACAGCTGTTGTGGACGGCGCACCCACGCCTCCACAGGTAAGACCGCACTCTAAAATCTGCTATGGATCAAGAGGCGGCACTCACACTTTTAGAACAATTACTTGCTAAGCGAGAGGCTAGTGTGAGTACGAAAAATCTCAGAGAGCTATGTCGGTGGGCGAAGGAGAAAGAACATCTTAAGGACCCACAGCTAATGTTCAGTATTACTGAATGGAGGGAAGTTGGGGACTTTTGTGGAATGCTACTATTGAAGGAAATAAAACTGCTAAAGAGGAACAGGTGGTGGTGAAGCTCCTCCAACACATTCTCTCTAAGAGAGGACTGCAATATGATAGTGCCGCCTTACAGAGGCTGTTAAAGTGGTCCTGTGATCGCGAGTTTAGTAAAGGGATCAAAGGTGCACAGAAACACTCTACACTTTGGAGATTGGTGTTTGAGACTTTGAAAGAGATGAAATTGGAAAGGGCGGAGGCAGCTTCTGTATTTGCCACCACAGCTCCAGAAGGGGTTGTCTCCCCTAACCCCCTTCATAGTGCTGCGGCTATGACTTTAGTACCTCCTGTGGTACATGGAACGGCGCCGAAAAAATCAACACCCGGAGCCGATGAAAGCAAGAGCCACGTTTGCAGATGGCCACATACCGAACAAGAGACACCTGACAAGAAAGACATAGCTGCGAACAACGGAGCACCTGAGTTTGACCCAGAATCAGACTTCGAGTCCCCTGAATCTGAGCCAGATTTATATCATCTGCTTCCAGACTCTGACTCGTCGTCTCCCGGTGTCCTGGGTTCAGCAGTAGCAGTCATGTTTTTTCCTTTGTGTTAACTGGTGCAGTGCTGTGTTTTGACTTCTAGTTTGAGAACAGCGTTGGTGAAGCCGATGTTGTCGGTTGTTGCTAAGTGATGTTTACCCTGACCAAGGACTCTGTGAGGCTCATGCTCTGCCAGGGAGGAGGGGAGGCTGTGAGGAAGCAGAGACGGGGCGCCTGACCCGGGCTAGCCGGGGAGGTATTCCATACCACAGCACGTCATGCCCGGGGTGGGGGGTAACTGGGAGTTACCCGGAAGGACAGGAGCTTCCGGGTGGAACTCGTTTTCTTGGCCGGTGGTATCGTATTCTCTTCCCTTGTTATTTTCCCTTATCATTGTTTTAGCTGATAGTAGCGGTGGTGATTTGTTGCTGGACTGTTCTTGTCTCAACCCGTAGGAGTTGCACTCTCTCGATCCTCCTCCCCGTTCCTCCGGGAGCGGGGAAGGGGAGAGCCCCGGTGCAGGGGGGGAGACAGACACGGACCTTGATTGTTGTCAGCTCGGCACCACTCACTGGGAGTGAGTGAACAAGTTACCTGACTGGGTTTAAACCACGACACCCGGGTTGGTCTGCTCAGCTCATCAGCAACTACTCACTGGCCTTTGAGACGTTCAGCTGCAATAATTGATGAAAAAGTTTGAAGCCCTAGAGATTCGGATTGAGACATCTCCATCGGCACCTCCACCTTATCCTCCGTAAAACCCCTCCTTAAAGAAGGCAAACAGGGGGAGGGGGTGGGAGAGGTATCAGGGGGCGCAAATCCTGCACACTGTTGGCACTGGTTAATCAAAGTTGCGATTATTACTGGTGAATTTTCTGCAATGGGCCTCTCTGCATATCCTGTGTTTACTACACAGCAGGGGGTTAAAGAGTGGGAAGCTTTTGATCTCAAAATAGTTAAGGAGGCGTGACAAGCGGTGACCACATATGGGATAAAATCCTCTTATACTCAAGCTGTATATGTTATGATTTTTTTTTGCGATTGACAGGAGACTTTAATGATCCCCCTGCTATAATGCATGGTCAGGCATTAGGTTCAGGCTATATGACTAAAACTCTGGGTATTCTGGTCCCGTACAAGATTTTGGAAACCGGCATTTGGAAAGGTCCTGTGGAAGTAAAACTAACTGGTTGAGGTTATATGTGTGTAATTACATTACGGTCTGCGGTGGGTGCCAGCTTGGTGGGTGAAACCCTGGAAAGAGTCATCACTGCCCAAGGAGAGCCAGGACACCCCCCTTGTCAGTGTTTGAATGAACTGAAATTTGAGCTCAGTACATCCGTTTTATGGATGTTTTCAGTCTTTCTTAAAGGGAAGCGAGATCAGCACGGGATATAGACGTATTGTGTGATTTTCTGGTGGTGGGAAGGTCTCTCGTATGTTCTTATCAGGGGTATTTGGCATACTGTGACGGACCGTGGACTTGGGACCCCATATACAACTCATTCGATACAGTCTCTCTGTGATACTCATGTACTAGAAGTTGGTAAATATAAGTATGTCCACGTTTCTATCGACCTTTGGAGACCTTTATCGATATTGCTGGCCACTTCTTCCAACATAGGCTGGCCACCTGTGTCGGAATGAGTGTGCATTTTCGTCAGTATAAAAGCCCAAGCCTCATACGACGTGGGGGAGTCAGAGCCTTTGCGGGGATGCCCGCTAAGGATGAGCCTGCCACCTCGCACTGCAATGATGCTTCTCGGAGCTGGTTTCCTGTTAGTCTCCACAGGGTCCTTGCGCCGCGTTCTGTACGTGGGACTGTGTAGTGGGAGTAATGATTGCCTGGATTTTGTGCTTCAAATATTGTAGTTGTGTGGAGTGTGCTTCTGGGATCCCACACGTGTGTGTGTGTTGAGGGCAGACGGTGTTCTGCGTATTTTTTTGTTGTTGGGTTCATGTAAAAGTTTTTAACCAGTAGCAGTTTAACATTTCAGGCAAGAAAGGGTTAATGCAAAAGTGCAGTTGCCGTCAGGTATTTTTGGTTGCTGCTGAAGCAGGCAGGCAGCTGTAGCTGCTGCCGAGCAAGCCGGCGTTTGTAGCTGTGCAAAGCAGGGTGAGCGACTTTTGGAAAAAAAAAAGAAAATGCTGACCTCTGATTCAGCTCCCAGTGCTCCACCAGCGGAACGGAATGGCCAGGATGGACGCCAGAGCCAAGGAGTGAAGGGAAAAAAAAAAAAAAAAAAAAGAGTCAAAGACGCAGCAAACTCCTTGCCGGTTAACAATATGCAGCTTAACTTGTCTACTTTTCAAGAACTGATAACCTGGGGGAGGGGGTATATTTTTGTCCTCCTGCCTACAGGTCCATGGCGACTGCCTGCAAAGTTTGTCAAGCCGTGCCATGAGCTGGACAGACGAATGGAAAAACCTGATGCCTCAGCTACAGGAGCTGACCGTGAATACCCCAAGCAGAATGAGATAGAGGAAGAGAAAAATGAATGATTGCAAAACATCACCTGGGGGCAACTGAAAAGTAACATCCTGAATATGTGTGCTTGTAAAGTAGCTATTATTAGAGGCTGTGATTTTGGGTATAAAACCACCTGTATTTACTAGCCAGTTGCTAATGAGGAACTACACCTTGAATTGTATAGATTTGTCACTTGTAAAAGAGATGTTAGAGTATGTGTCCTGGGTTCAGCAGTAGCAGTCATGTTTCTCCTCCTTGGTAGCTGGTGCAGTGCTGTGTTTTGACTTTCGGCCTGGGGACAGAGCTGGTAGCGATGTTTTGGTTTGGCCAAGGACTTTGTGAGCCTCATGCTCTGCCAGGGAGGAGGGGAAGCCGGAAGGAAGCAGGGACAGGACACCTGACCCAAGCTAGCCAAAGAGGTATTCCATACCACAGCACATCATGCCCAGGATGTAACTGGGGTTAGCCGGAAGAGCTGGGAGACTGCAGGGTTGGAGGAGGTATGAGTCAGAGCTTGGTCGGGCTTGGGGGGCGAGTTATTGGTTGGCTGGTGGTGAGGTGTTGTATTCTCTTCCCTTGTTATTTCCTTTATCACTGTTATTGGTGGTAGCAGTAGTGATTTGTGTTATACCTTAGTTACTAAACTGTTCTTATCTGAGCCCGTGGGAGTTTCATTCTTTTTGACTCTCCTCTCTGTCCCTCCAGGAGTAGGGGGAGGGAAGAAGGGGGGGAAGTGAGTGAACAAGCTGTCTGACTGGGTTTAAACCACGACAGTATGGAAATTTGCAGTAGCTGCTAGAAAATGCTAAGGCAAAAGATAGAAAGATTTTAATGCAACGGTAGTGTTATAAAGCAGATGATGGAACAAATTAAGAGGGGGGGAGAATTCCACTGGTAAGAAATTTCTTTGGATAGTCCCTCGCTGCCATCAGCATCTTCAACATGCTGCTGCACCCTGTAATAGTTACTCTGCTAATGTAAATTTGTGTGTGCCTTGCTGTAGTAGCCACTTGTTACTGGATGAAGCAGGTAAAACTCTGCATTGACAACAAGGTGGTAGGACTGAGGCTGACAAAATGCCTGCTACCACAATCAAGGGCAAGACTGGGTTGGCCTCTGTGTTTGCCACCAAGAAGAACCTTTAGCTCCGCTGTTGGCTGCAACCGAGCAGGCGTGGAGCGGTGGGGACACAAGCCATGCCAGAGCTTGATGTGAAGGATGGCCTCCCCTGTTACCAGAGAGCCATAGAGGAGAAAAAGGGGCAGGCCCAGCAGCCTGTAGTTGGCATATGTTGGAGATATAATCTAGCCCAAATCCCCTGCTCCAGTAGGGTCACCCAAAACATATATAAAACAAAAAGGAGGAGATGTGGAGACAGTGTTCTCACAGGAGAATGCATAATTGGTACATAAACTCTGAATAATCCTGAAAGATACAGCAAGGCCATGAGAGGCCTGAAGAAGCTTAAGCAAGCAAGATAAGGGGCTGGAATTCACGGAGTTAATGAGAACTCTGGACTGTTGGCAAGCTTTTGAGATCCAGTTCTCACACCTGTGTTTAACCAATTATATGTTAGTCACTAAGGGTCTTCAGGACATGTATCCAATCATAATATGCCAAATCACTGTAAGTGCATGTAAGAAATAGTATATAAGGGGTTAAGGATTTGTATAAAATGAACAAGAAGCATAACTCATAATGAGTCATTTTCTTGATTCCGGTCGCTATCTCTGACAAAGAGCAATAGTTTTTTTTTATCCGATTCACCCTTTCATATCTGGAGACTGGGTTTAAGAATATTATGCCTGTGTACAAAGAAATGCCACAGGTGTAGGTCACTATTCAAATTGCATTCACACTATTCATATAGATGGTATCATAGTTCAGTGGTGGCCCGTTCCTGAAAGGAAAGGATGGTATTGGTTATGTAGAGAACATGCTCTTGAGACTCTACCCCCAACTGGAAGGGGGCATGCACTTTAGGTGCTGAGGTACCCAATCTTACTATTATTGGCTTCACAAGGAGGGGGTTGTTCCATAATCAATGGTTCCTATATAGATCAAAGTGGCATAATTGTAATAGAACTGGAGTAAATTTGGAAACATACTGAAATATTTCATGAAATGACCAAGGATGATACCTCTTAGGGTTTTGAAGAAATATGGTAAAAGTTAACTTCATGGTTACCTAATCTCTCTTGGTTGAAGCAACTGGTGTCAGGAGTCTTAATACGAATTCTTTTAACCCTAATTACTTGTAGCATGATACAAGTGTTCTTTTTGGTGTTGTAAAAGGTCCATAATTGATTATGAGGATTGAAAAAGACATAAGGTTAGACAACAAGTTGAAAGTGGTAAATACTTTGCCAGAACTCCTTAGTACAATGGATTTATATAGCAAAAGAATTTGCAAAGGTAAAAGAAAAGGGGGGACTTGATATAAAGAATGCAAGTGCCTGGAAAACATACGGTTAAAATACTTTTAACTTAACTTAGGTCTAAGATAGAGAACAATGTTTGTGTTGTAAGTCTGTGGTGTGATGAAAGAATTTAGTAGTCTTACTAAAAAGAGTGCATTATTTCTTTCCATCCTTCTAATGAGGGAATTATTTCTTACCATCCTTCTAATTATCAGTTAGTTTGGAGACAGTGACTCCCGAACATCTGCTAGCTTAGGATATTCCTTGTCTGCCCATCCTGTTCTGCTTGCAATAGATTTTGTACAAAGCTCACGCTGTTCTAAATCTTTGCCAGCTATCAGAAAGTTACAGATACGGTTGGTTTCAGCTAATTTGTGATTACTGGGGTGTCCTGGGTTCAGCAGTAGCAGTCATGTTTTTCCTTTGTGGTAGCTGGTCCAGTGCTGTGTTTTGGCTTCCAGCCTGGGAACAATGTTGGTGAAGCCGATGTTTTCGGTTCTTGCTAAGTGATGTTTACCCTGACCAAGGACTTTGTGAGGCTCATGCTCTGCCGGGGAGGAGGGGAGGCTGTGGGGAAGTGGAGATGGGGCGCCTGACCCGGGCTGGCCGGGGAGGTATTCCATACCACAGCACGTCATGCCCAGGGTGGGGGGTAACTGGGAGTTCCCCAGAAGGACACAGGCTGGACAACAAGTTGCAGAAACTGCTGAAGGAGAGGGTGAATTGAGTCAGTTTGCCCAGGTGAAAGCCATCCAGCTGGCCCTGGACATTGCTGAATGGGAAAAGTGGCCATTACTTTATCTCTATACTGATGGATGGTGGCAAATGCCCTGTGGGGGTGGTTGCAGCAATGGAAGCAGAGCAACTGGCAACGCAGAGGTAAACCCATCTGGGCTGTTGCACTGTGGAAAGATATTGCTGCCCGGGTGCAGAACCTGGTGGTGAAGGTACGTCATGTAGATGCCCATGTACCCAAGAGTCGGGCCACTGAGGAACACCAGAACAACCAACAAGTGGATAAAGCGGCTAAGATTGAAGTGGCTCAGATGGACTTAGATTGGCAACATAAAGGTGAATTATTTTTGGCCTGGTGGGCCCATGACACTTCAGGCCATCAGGGCAGAGATGCAACATAGAGATGGTCTTGTGATCGAGGGGTGGACTTAACAATGGACACTATTGCCCAGGTTATTCATGAGTGTGAAACATGTGCTGCAATTAAACAAGCCAAGCGGTTAAAGCCTCTTTGGTATGGAGGACGATGGTTGAAGTATAAATATGGGGAGGCCTGGCAGATTGACTATATCACACTGCCACCAACCCGCCAAGGCAAGCGCCATGTGCTTACCATGGTGGAAGCAACCACCGGGTGGCTGAAAACATACGCTGTGCCCCATGCCACTGCCCGGAACACCATCCTGGGCCTAGAAAAAAAGATTTTGTGGCGACATGGCACCGCAGAGAGAATTGAGTCAGACAATGGGACTCATTTCCGGAATAACCTTATAGATATTTGGGCCAAAGAGCATGGCATTAAGTGGGTAAATCACATCCACTACCACGCACCAGCCTCTGGGAAAATCGAACGGTACAATGGGCTGTTAAAAAGCACACTGAGAGCAATGGGTGGGGGAACTTTCAAGCATTGGGATACACACTTACCAAAGGCCACCTGGTTGGTCAACACCAGAGGATCTGCCAACAGGCATGGCCCAGCCCAGTCAGAACTTTTACATATTGTAGAGGGGGACAAAGTTCCCGTGGTGCATATGAAGAAATTTCTGGGGAAGACAGTCTGGGTTATTCCTGCTTCAGGTAAAGGCAAACCCACTCGTGGGATTGCTTTTGCTCAGGGACCTGGATATACTTGGTGTTTAACGCAGGAAGATGGGGAAGTCCGATGTATACCTCAAGGGGATTTGATTTTAGGGGAAAACAGCCAGTGAAATTAATTGTATGCTGTTGCCTGCTTTGTAATACTTTTATAGCTCATCAACTAGATTTCTCCAGGTCACCAGCGACTAGCCCTGACTTCCCTCCAGCCATTATCCCAACAGAGAATGAACTTTGATAGAAACGGATGAGTTCCGCAGTAAAGGAATGACCAGCATCAGCAGGCAACGATCCAATACTGCACAAAGCCTTTCCTGCCCTGAAAGATTGTTACAAGAGATGGAACCTGACATCATGGACCAAATGGACTCGGCAGCATTATAGGGATTGGTCCATGCACTAAGAAAATGATCTCTTGCTCTTGGTCTGTGTGTATATGGATGTATATATGTGGGAGAGCGATTGAAAGTGTGGGATCTGAGCATGACGTGAATGGTATGGAATAAGGGGTGGATAATGTCCTGGGTTCAGCAGTAGCAGTCATGTTTCTCCTTCGTGGTAGCTGGTGCAGTGCTGTGTTTTGACTTCCAGCCTGGGAACAGTGTCGGTGAAACCGATGTTTTCAGTTGTTGCTATGTGATGTTTACCCTGACCAAGGACTTTGTGAGGCTCATGCTCTGCCAGGGACGAGGGGAAGCCGTGAGGAAGCAGCGACGGGGCGCCTGACCCATACTAGCCAAAGAGGTATTCCATACCACAGCACGTCATGTCCGGGGTGGGGGGTAACTGGGAGTTACCCGGAAGGACACGGGCTTCCAGGTGAGACTCGTTTCTTGGCCGGTGGTGTCGTATTCTCTTCCCTTGTTATTTTCTCTTATCATTGTTGTAGTTGGTAGTAGTGGTGGTGATTTGTGTTGTACATCGGTTGCTGGACTGTTCTTGTCTCAACCTGTAGGAGTTGCACTCTTTCGATCCTCCTCCCCTTTCCTCCGGGAGCGGGGAAGAGGAGAGCCCCGGGGGGGGGGCCTCTATTGCTTTCAGCCTGGCACCACTCACTGGGAGTGAGTGAACAAGTTGCCTGACTGGGTTTAAACCACGACACCCAGCGACAAGTATGGCAGCTACTCAGTCTCCAACCATAACAGACAGCGCAGCTACTCCACCCACAAGCACAGCAGCTACACCAGCTCCAGTGACAAGAACCGGAGCTACTCAAACTCTGACTACAACACACAACACAGCTAATCCAATTACAAGCACAGCAACTACACCAACACCACTGACAAGTACAGCACCTACCCAAACCCCGACAAGAGATATTGCAGCCACTCCAACCACAGTGATAATCACTGCAGCTAAACCAGAGGACCAATTTGTGCCAATATCATTTTCCCCTGTACGTAAGGGGAAAAGCAAAAAAGAGGCAAGAAAGATGAAGAAACAATGCACTTACTACGTGGGACAGCATCTGATCAGGAGTTATTATTACGTGAATCACAGGAAGAAGAAGAAGAAGAGGTGACTTCTAGACCTCGGACCTCAACCGAGCTACAGAATATGCAGAAAACTTTTAACCGTCAACCAGGGGAACACATCATCACCTGGTTGCTCCTACACTGGGACAATGGGGCCGACGGTCATGAAGTAGAAGGTAGGGAAGCTAAGCAATTGGATCACTTGCTAGGGAAAGGGGGATTGACAAAGCTATTGCAAAAGAAATGGTCCCTCAGCCTTTGGAGGCGGCTCTTGGCAGCTGTGAAAGAAAGGTTTCTGTACAAAGATGATTTTATGAGTTGATCAGCCAAGTGAACTATGCTAGAGAAAAGCATCCAGTCTATGAGGGAATCAGCCATTGTAGAGATGATCTATAGCAGGCCGGATAACAGCAATGCACCCATAGATCCAGACGAAGTCGAATGTAAACGCCCCATTGTTGATGCGGGAGTCACGGACAACGCAGAGACGATCAATGTGATCAAACAATTGCCAAATTTATTACAAAGCCTTAACTCCTTAAATACTATTTCTTACATGCACTTACAGTGATTTGGCATATTATATATACATGTCCTGAAGACCCTTAGTGACTAACATATAATTGGTTAAGCACAGGTGTGAGAACTTGACCTTGAAAGCTTGCCAACAGTCCACAGTTCTCATTAACTCAGTGAATTCCTGCTTCTTCTTATCTTGCTTGCTTAAGCTTCTTCAGGCCTCTCATGGCCTTGCTGTATCTTTCAGGATTATTCAGAGTTTATGTACCAATTATGCATTCTCCTGTGAGAACACTGTCTCCACACCCCATGTGGCAGGAATTTGCATGGAATGCACTGTCATCATATGCTCATTCATTGGCAGCAATAACCTGGAATGACACAGTACCACAAAGGGTGGATGAAGTGACTCGTCAACTCCGAGAGTTCGAAGACAATCATCTCACCCCTTCCATCATTTCAGCTGTGGAAAAACTGTCCCAGGAGTTTAAACAATTGAGAGATGATCTCTCCGACCTATCCAGTTCCCCACGTGTACCAACCCACATCTCAGCTATTAACAACAGGTGTCCTACTGCTCGAGCGAGAAGATATAGGAGGTACGCACCATGGGCCACCCTATGGTTTTACCTGGGAATCACAGAGAAGACATGACAAAGGAGGATGGAAAACCTACCTCAGTTCTGGAGCAATGGGTGTGAGAATTGAAGAGGAGAGCAAAGGTCAAGGCCGATCATCCCATTAAAGCTAGGGCTTCAGTCTCTGGTGAGCAGGTTCCCAGATGGAGTGGAAGAGCTGATTTTACTCCAGCTCCCGTGATAAAGAAGACTAATCCCTTCCTACAAGACCTAAGTGACCAATGTTGTGATGACTATCAGAGGGGCTCTGCCTCCAGCCAGGTGGAGGAGAGAGACAATCTGATTTACTGCACTGTGTGGATCAGATGGCCTGGCACTTCAGTCCCACAGAAGTATAAGACTCCAGTAGATACCAGTGCACAGTGTACCCTGATGCCATCAAGCTATCAAGGGGTGGAACCCATTTATATTTCTGGAGTGACAGGAGGGTCCCAAGAGTTGACTGTATTGGAGGCTGAAATCAGACTGACTGGGAAGGAGTGGCAAAAGCACCCCATCGTGACTGGTCCAGAGGTTCCATGCAACCTTGGCATAGTCTACCTCAGGAGAGGGTACTTCAAAGACCTAAATAGGTACCGATAGGCTTTTGATATAGCTGACTCAGAGAGAGAGGAAATTGAGCAGCTATCCACCTTGTCTGGTCTCTCAGAAGATCCTTCTGTTGTGGGGTTGCTGAAGGTCGAAGAACAAGTGCCAATCGCGACCTCAACAATGCACCGGCGGCAATATCGCACCAACGGAGACTCCCTGATTCCCATCCATCAGCTGATCCGTGGACTGGAGAGCCAAGGAGTGATCAGCATGGCCAAGCTCACTCTTTAATAGCCCCATTTGGCCAGTGCAAAAATCTAACAGAAGGAGGAGACTAACAGTAGACTATTAAAGCCTGAATGAAGTCACACCACCATTGAGTGCTGCGATACCGGACATACTAGAACTCCTAACAAGAACTGGAGTCAAAAGCAGCCAAGTGGGATGCCACAATTGATATTGCCAATGCCTATTTCTCAATTCCTTTGGCAGCAGAGTGCAGTCCACAGTTCATTGTTATTTGCAAGGGCATCCAGTACACTTGGAATCAATTGCATCAGGGGTGGAAACACAGCCCTACCATCTGCCATGGACTGATCCAGACTGCACAGGAACAGGGGCAAGCTCCAGAACACCTGCCATACATTGATGACATCATCGTGTGGGGCGATACAGTGGAAGAGATACAGTGGCCGATAGAGATCTGCACAACATGCTGCAGCTGGTGGGGCACAAGCTGTGGGAATAGCAAACAGAAGACGTTCAGGAGGATGTAGGAGAAGGTAGTGGAAGGTGCTGGCATTTGTCCAAGAGAAACATGAGATTGCAAGGTGGTGGGAACACGATCTTTTGTGGGAACAGTGTAAAATATGTACGTGGCTGTTGGAAAGTTACCGAATGCTTGCAATGCAAAACAATACCCTGTGTGAAGGTATATAAAGGCATGCTTTAGTACAATACAGGTCTTCTCTCTTCCCCACAAGAGTCCGTGTCATCTGTCATCACAATTCTCCCCTGCTGTCCATCAGCCCCAGCACCCTCAGGAGCTGGAGGAAGCACCAGCTTCATGCTGCCATCCTACCAGCGGAGGCACCAGTCTCCCGCATACTAGGTTCTCCAGGAGAAGGCTTTGTGAGGCAGCGGGAGGGGACCTGGGGGGCTGAGTGTTAGGGCTGCTCAGACATACTCCTCTGACCTCAGAGTCCCTGCTTCCAGCAGGCTCCATCCTACTTCATCCTCCTTCATCCTCCTTCATCCTCCTCACCTGGGGCTGGGCAACGTGTCATGGTTTAAGCCCAGCTGGCAACCCAGAACCATGCAGCCGCTTGTTCACTCCCCGCCCGCCTTCTCCCCCCGCACCCAGAGGTATGGGGAGGTGTCCTGGGTTCAGCAGTAGCAGTCATGTTTGTTTTTTTTTCCCTTTGTGCTAGCTGGTGCAGTGCTGTGTTTTGACTTCCAGCCTGAGAACAGTGTTGGTGAAGTCAATGTTTTCAGTTGTTGCTAAGTGATGTTTACCCTGACCAAGGACTTTGTGAGGCTCATGCTCTGCCAGGGAGGAGGGGAAGCCGGGAGGAAGCAGAGATGGGGCGCCTGACTCGGGCTAGCCAGGGAGGTATTCCATACCACAGCACGTCATGGCCGGGGTGGGGGGTGACTGGGAGTTACCCGGAAGGACACGGGGTTTCCGGGTGGAACTCGTCTTCTTGGCCGGTGGTATCGTATTCTCTTCCCTTGTTATTTTCCCTTATCATTGTTGTAGTTGATAGTTGCGGTGGTGATTTGTGTACATAGGTTGCTGGACTGTTCTTGTCTCAACCCGTGGGAGTTGCACTCTTTCGATCCTCCTCCCCGTTCCTCCGGGAGTGGGGGAGAACCCCGGTGGGGGGGGGGGGGGGACACGGACCTCGATTGTTGTCAGCTCGGCACCACTCACTGGGAGTGAGTGAACAAGTTACCTGACTGGGTTTAAACCACGACAGTTCTTTTTTGCGCCCAACGTGGGGCACGAGGGGTTGAGATAAGAACAGATCTGACTGGATTGGTAGTCACTTGTCACAATGCTGGTTTATTGGCTCTCAACGTTGTTCCTCTTGATCTCACAGTTTCAGTATATCGTATCTTACGTCCATCCGGTATTTGCTGTATTAGTATTTTTCAAGTGTGGGGCTTGGGCTAAGGTTTTTGTCCCATTGTACTTTATGGTAATGACTTGTAATACAATAGAATCATTGATCATGAAACTGATCTGGTTTATGTTCCCAGTGTGGTCACCACCTTTATACTTTGGGAGGTATATGATGGAGGTGCTTAGCAATTACACATCTTTTTTCTCCTTCTCAGGTGCTCAACCTGTGAAGGAGACATTCTTTTACCCTCCCAGTCGTCCCCCCAGACCATTTACATTTGAGAGTTTTGAATTTTTTGAATGGCATTTTAATGCTGTTGAGACTTGTTTGCTGATGGTGATGGGAATCACCATGCTAACACGCATACAGAGTGTGTTTTGCCCACGACTGATTTCAAGAGTTAAGCAGATTCAGGTTTGGGTCTTGTCTGGGGTCAAAAGACAATGTAGGAGGACCGAGAGATTTTCCCAGAGGCTGGACAGCCATGAGTGGCAGGGTGTGTGGGATAGTATGGGCAAGTATCTAGGTCAGTGGGCCCCTCCAGTACTTTGGAATTTCACTACCGAACAACTTCAAAATCCAGCAGAATTAGTAAAACACTTAAATGAGGTGTGTGGTCATTCTGGCCATAGCAGAGATGGACAAATCACGGCAACGTGCTGGGGCTTGGCCTATGCTTACAGGGCCTTGTTCAACACTATCCAGCACCTTCAAAAGGAAAAGAATGTCGGCGGATCTGACGGCAAAGCAACAGTCGCTACTCAAACTTTGGCTGCAATGAACTGCGCAGCTACCCCAGCAGCAAGTACAGCACCTGCTCAAACTTCAACTGCAACAGACAGCGCGGTTACCCCAGCTCCAAGCACAGCACCTGCACCACCCCCAGCAACAAGTACAGTCGCTACTCAAACTTTGGCCTCAATGAACAGAGCAGCTACCCCAGTGGCAAGTACAGCAGCTGCTCAAACTTCAACTGCAACAGACAGCGCGGTTACCCCAGCTCCAAGTACAGCAGCTACACCACCCCCAGCAACAAGTACAGTTGCTACTCAAACCACAGTGATAATCACTGCAGCCAAACCAGAGGACCAATTCGTACCAATATCGGTTGCCCCTGTACGCAAGAGAACAAGCAAAAAGGAGGCAAAAAGGGTGAAGCGAGATGAAGAACCAATGAATTCACCACCCAGTCCAGAATCTGATCAGGAGTCATCATCACATGACGAAGAAGAAGAAGAAGAGGTAACTTCTCGACCTCGAACCTCAACCGAGCTGCGGAATATGCGAAAAGATTTTACCCGTCAACCAGGGGAGCACATCATCACCTGGTTACTCCGATGCTGGGACAATGGGGCCGATGGTCACGAACTAGAAGGTACAGAAGCCAAGCAGCTGGGATCACTTGCTAGAGAAGGGGGAATTGACAAAGCAATTGCAAGAGAGAAAAAGTCCCTCAGCCTTTGGAGGAGGCTCTTGGCAGCTGTGAAAGAAAGGTTTCCGTACAAGGACGATGTTACGAGTCGTTCGGCCAAGTGGACTACTATAGACAAAGGCATCCAGTCTCTGAGGGAATCAGCCATCGTAGAGATGCTCTATCACATCAAGTCCCAATAACGGGGATACACCTATAGATCCAGATGAAGTTGAATGTACACGACCCATGTGGCGAAAACTTACACGGAATGCACCGTCATCATATGCCCATTCATTGGCAACAGTGACCTGGAATGACATAGTACCACTAACAGTGGATGAAATGGTTCATAAACTCCGAGAGTTCGAAGACAATCTCACTCCTTCCATCATCTCAGCTGTGAAAAAACTGTCCCAGGACCTCGACAAATTGAGGGACGATGTATCTGATTTATCCAGCTCCTCACGTGTACCAACACACGTCTCAGCTATTAACAAAAGACGTCCTATTATTCAAGAGAGGAGATACAGAAGGTATACGCCACGGGGTACCCTATGGTTTTACCTGCTGGATCACGGAGAAGACATGACAAAGTGGGATGGAAAACCTACTTCAGCTTTGGAGGAACGGGTGAGTGAACTGAAGAGGGGAGCAAGGGCCAAGACTGATCGTCCCATGAGAGCTACGGCTTCAGTCTCTGGTGAGCAGTTTCCCAGATGGAGTGGAAGAGCTGATTTTACTCCAGCTCCTGTGATAACGAAGAATAATCCCTTTCAACACGACTTAAGTGTCCAATGCTGTGACGACCATTAGAGGGGCCCTGCCTCCAGCCAGGTGGAGGTAGGGGACAATCGGATTTACTGGACTGTGTGGATCAGATGGCCTGGCACATCAGTCCCACAGAAGTATAAGGCTCTAGTAGATACCGGTGCACAGTGTACCCTGATGCCATCAAGCTGTCAAGGGGTGGAACCCATCTATATTTCTGGAGTAACAGGAGGATCCCAAGAGTTGACTGTGCTGGAGGCTGAAATCAGCCTGACTGGGAGGGAGTGGCAAAAGCACCCTATTGTGACTGGTCCAGAGGCTCCATGCATCCTCGGCATAGACTACCTCAAGAGAGGGTACTTCAAAGACCCAAAAGGGTACCGGTGGGCTTTTGGTATTGCTGCTTTGGAGACTGAGGAAATTGAGCAGCTGTCCACCTTGCCTGGTCTCTCAGAAGATCCCTCTGCTGTGGGGTTGCTGAAAGTTGAAGAACAACAAGTGCCAATTGCGACCACAACAGTGCACCGGCGGCAATATCGCACCAACCGAGACTCCCTGATTCCCATCCATCAGCTGATCCGTAGACTGGAGAGTCAGGGGGTGATCAGCAGGACCCGCTCACCCTTCAATAGCCCCATATGGCCAGTGCGAAAGTCTAATGGAGAATGGAGACTAACAGTAGACTATCGTGGCCTGAATGAAGTCACACCACCATTGAGTGCTGCCGTACCGGACATGCTAGAACTTCAGTATGAACTAGAGTCAAAGGCAGCCAAGTGGTATGCCACGATTGATATTGCCAATGCATTTTTCTCCATTCCTTTGGCAGCAGAGTGCAGGCCACAGTTTGCTTTTACTTGGAGGGGTGTCCAGTTCACTTGGAACCGACTGCCCCAGGGGTGGAAACACAGCCCTACCATTTGCCATGGACTGATCCAGACTGCACTGGAACAGGGGCAAGCTCCAGAACACCTGCAATACATTGATGACATTATTGTGTGGGGCGATACAGCGGAAGAAGTCTTTGAGAAAGGGAGGAAAATAATCCAAATCCTGCTGAAAGCCGGTTTTGCCATAAAACGGAGTAAGGTCAAGGGACCTGCACAGGAGATTCAGTTTTTGGGAATAAAATGGCAAGATGGACGTAGACAGATCCCCACAGATGTGATCAACAAGATAACAGCAATGTCTCCACCAACTAATAAGAAAGAAACGCAAGCTTTCTTGGGTGCAGTGGGGTTCTGGAGAATGCACATCCCAAATTACAGTTCGATTGTAAGCCCTCTCTATCATGTGACCCGGAAGAAGAATGATTTTAAATGGGGCCCTGAGCAGCAACAAGCCTTTGAGCAAATTAAACGCGAGATAGTTCATGCAGTAGCCCTTGGACCAGTCCGGACTGGGCCAGATGTAAAAAATGTGCTGTACACTGCAGCTGGGGAGAACGGTCCTACCTGGAGCCTCTGGCAGAAAGCTCCAGGGGAGACTCGAGGTCGACCCCTCGGCTTTTGGAGTCGGGGATACAAAGGATCTGAGGCCAGCTATACCCCAACTGAGAAAGAGATACTGGCAGCGTATGAAGGGGTTCGAGCTGCTTCGGAAGTGATTGGCACTGAAGCACAGCTCCTCCTGGCACCCCGGCTGCCCGTGCTGGGCTGGATGTTCAAAGGCAGGGTCTCCTCTACACATCATGCAACTGATGCTACATGGAGTAAATGGGCTGCACTAATTACACAACGAACTCGAATAGGAAATCCCAGTCGTCCAGGCATTCTAGAAGTCATCATGGACTGGCCAGAGGGCAAAGATTTCGGAATGTCACCAGAGGAGGAGGTGGTGCGTGCTGAAGAGGCCCCACCATATAATAAACTGTCAGAAAGTGAAAAGCAGTATGCCTTGTTTACTGATGGCTCTTGCCGTATTGTGGGAAAGCATCGGAGATGGAAGGCAGCTGTATGGAGTCCTGGACGACAAGTTGCAGAAACTGCTGAAGGAGAGGGTGAATCGAGTCAATTTGCCGAGGTGAAAGCCATCCAGCTGGCCCTGGACATTGCTGAACGAGAAAAGTGGCCAGTACTTTATCTCTATACTGACTCATGGATGGTGGCAAATGCCCTGTGGGGGTGGTTGAAGCAATGGAAGCAGAACAACTGGCAACGCAGAGGTAAACCCATCTGGGCTGCTGCACTGTGGAAAGATATTGCTGCCCGGGTGCAGAACCTGGTGGTGAAGGTACGTCATGTAGATGCCCATGTACCCAAGAGTCGGGCCACTGAGGAACACCAGAACAACCAACAAGTGGATAAAGCGGCTAAGATTGAAGTGGCTCAGATGGACTTAGATTGGCAACATAAAGGTGAATTATTTCTGGCCCGGTGGGCCCATGACACTTCAGGCCATCAGGGCAGAGATGCAACATACAGATGGGCCCGTGACCGAGGGGTGGACTTAACAATGGACACTATTGCCCAGGTTATTCATGAGTGTGAAACATGTGCTGCAATTAAACAAGCCAAGCGGTTAAAGCCTCTTTGGTATGGAGGACGATGGTTGAAGTATAAATATGGGGAGGCCTGGCAGATTGACTATATCACACTGCCACCAACCCGCCAAGGCAAGCGCCATGTGCTTACCATGGTGGAAGCAACCACCGGGTGGCTGGAAACATACGCTGTGCCCCATGCCACTGCCCGGAACACTATCCTGGGCCTTGAGAAACAGATTTTGTGGCGACACGGCACCCCAGAGAGAATTGAATCAGACAATGGGACTCATTTCCGGAATAACCTTATAGATATTTGGGCCAAAGAGCATGGCATTGAGTGGGTATATCACATCCCCTACCATGCACCAGCCTCTGGGAAAATCGAACGGTACAATGGGCTGTTAAAAACTACACTGAGAGCGATGGGTGGGGGAACTTTCAAGCATTGGGATACACATTTACCAAAGGCCACCTGGTTGGTCAACACCAGAGGATCTGCCAACAGGGCTGGCCCAGCCCAGTCAGAACTTTTACATATTGTAGAGGGGGACAAAGTTCCTGTGGTGCATATGAAGAATTTGCTGGGGAAGACAGTCTGGGTTATTCCTGCTTCAGGTAAAGGCAAACCCACTCGTGGGATTGCTTTTGCTCAGGGACCTGGATATACTTGGTGGGTAATGCGGGAAGATGGGGAAGTCCGATGTATACCTCAAGGGGATTTGATTTTAGGGGAAAACAGCCAGTGAACTCAATTGTATACTGTTGCCTGCTGTGTAATGCTTTTATAGCCCATCAACTAGATGTCTCCAGGTCACCAGCGACTGGCCCTGACTTCCCTCCAGCCATCATCCCAACAGAGAATGAACTTGGAACATCATGGACCGAATGGACTCGGCAGCATTATAGGGATTGGTCCATGCACTAAGAAAATGATTTTTTTCCTCTTGGTCTGTATGTATATGGATGTATATATGTGGGAGAGCGATGGTGTATTGAAAATGTGGGATCTGAGCACGACGTGAATGGTATGGAATAAGGGGTGGATAATGTCCTGGGTTCAGCAGTAGCAGTCATGTTTTTTCCTTTGTGTTAACTGGTGCAGTGCTGTGTTTTGACTTCTAGTTTGAGAACAGCGTTGGTGAAGCCGATGTTGTCGGTTGTTGCTAAGTGATGTTTACCCTGACCAAGGACTCTGTGAGGCTCATGCTCTGCCAGGGAGGAGGGGAAGCTGTGAGGAAGCAGAGACGGGGCGCCTGACCCGGGCTAGCCGGGGAGGTATTCCATACCACAGCACGTCATGCCCGGGGTGGGGGGTAACTGGGAGTTACCCGGAAGGACAGGAGCTTCCGGGTGGAACTCGTTTTCTTGGCCGGTGGTATCGTATTCTCTTCCCTTGTTATTTTCCCTTATCATTGTTTTAGCTGATAGTAGCGGTGGTGATTTGTTGCTGGACTGTTCTTGTCTCAACCCGTAGGAGTTGCACTCTCTCGATCCTCCTCCCCGTTCCTCCGGGAGCGGGGAAGGGGAGAGCCCCGGTGCAGGGGGGGGAGACGGTGGTCTAGTGGAAGCTGTCCCTGCCCATGGCAGGGGTTTGGAATCAGATGAGCTTTAAGGTCCCTTCCAACCCAAACCATTCCCTAGAATGATTCTGTCATTCAGCAGAGCAGTCTTCCTTCCTCATTCCCACCCACAGCCACTGTGTTCTCAGAGGCAGGCCAAGATGAGCTGCTCACATATCCCGAGGAGGGCTGGATGCTCCTGCTGCTCCCCAATAAGATGGCTTGCACTTGTATGGCGATGATCATTTACACAGCCCCATGCCCTCTGCTCGCTCTGATTCATTCAGATTTCCGTGCCGCTGCTGTGTCTGATGCTGTCGATGTTGTGCTGCGACCTCCCCGGGTTGCATCAAGTCCTCGCACCTCACCTGGGGCCTCGTTCCATACACGGAGCAGCGCTACCTCTCCCCCTGGCCCCGTTGCCCCTCCCCAGTTCGGGAAGGATCGCACTCCACCCCCCGGTGTGCCACGGGTGGGGTGGGGGCGGAGTGGAGCAGGCGGTGAGCGGGGCTGGAGCCGAATGGAGTGGGTGGTGAGTGGGCCGGGACACGGGGGTAACCGGAGTAGGGGGTTCGGGGAGCCCAACGACCTGCTGTGGCATCCCCGGGGACAGCGGGGTGTTCACACCAGCCCTGGAACCTGCCCCTCCCGAAGCGGGGCAGGCGTGGAGCTGTGGAGTCACCCTCGGAGCGGCACCGGCTCGCAGGGTCGGGGTGTACCGGGGCCGCTGCGGACTCACCGGTCCGGGGACCCTTCCCCGCAGGCCTGCGGGGTGTCGTGTCCCCCCCCTCGCCCCTAAGGTTTTGAAGAGGATTCCCGGCACAAGCTTGGGATTTGAGCAGCCTGCAGGTAAAGGGTGGTTTGGTCTGGAAGGGTCTTTGGAGACATTGTCTAGGGGAAAATAGAGATTTCCCTGGAAAAGAGATTTCCTTTGGCTGAGTAGATCATTCCTGCCAGGCTGTGAGAGTTGATCTTCTCCAGCTCAGAGGCACTGGGATGAGATCTGGGCTGTACAACCCCCAAGGGCTGCAGTGCTGGAAACACCAGGTCTTCAGGTCCAAAAGCTGCCAAGATGTCTCATGCTGGTGGCGCCATGGGGTGTGCTGGAATTGGCCAGCCCTTTTCCTGGTGACACGGTGTTTCTGCTGCAGGCCTGGGTTGTCCAGTTGAGCCCAGCCTTGACCTTTATCCAGGAGCATGTGCACTGCGGCTCTTGCAGAGCTTGCAGGAAATGGGGATGGAAATTGGGAAGTGAGATCTGTGACACTGGGCCTGCAGGAAGGCAAGTCTTGCCATGAGGCTGCAGCTCCCCGGCACTGCAGCCACAACTCAGTCCCCCATCTGATGTCAGCAGCGTTCTCACCCTGCATTTGGGGTATGAGAGGTGAGTTCTGCTGTATCTCTGCTGGTGTGAGGACACCTGCATGCTGTGACAGAGCTGAGACCCAAGGAACTCATTTCTACCATGTCCCCATCTGATGCTCAGGTTGTTCCTTGTTAATGGACCTTAATTAACACCATGTCCTTCTTCATTGCTTCTAGGAGTAGTGAAGCACCTCACACTGCCTGCCCGTTCGCTGCCCTCCCTGCCTGATGGAGCCACGGCTGGCACAGGACCCTCCTCAAGGCAGCCACTGGAGCCTGGTGCAGGAGCACTAGTGGGATGTGGATGGTGGCATGTGCCACTCTGGGAGGGACAATGGCTCAGGGCACTGGGAGCATCAACAGCGACAACAAGGACTGGGAGTGGAGCTCCAACACCAGGGAATGGGCCAGGCTCCTGCAGAGCCCCAGCATGGAGACAGTGACAAAGAACGGAGAGAGCCAAGGGAATGGTCTGGGGGCCATGTCAGCTTTGGGATCTGTCTTCATCATTGTTGTGGTTTAAAACCAGTCAGGTAGCTTGTTCATTCACTCCCCCCCTTCTTGGCCTCCCCCTGCTCCTGGAGGGATGGGAAGGAGAATCAAAAGAATGCAACTCCCATGGATTGAGATAAGAACAGTTTAGTAACTAAGGTATAACACAAATCACTACTGCTACCACCAATGATAATGATGATAAAGGAAATAACAAGGGAAGAGAATACAACACCTCACCACCCGCCGACCGATAACTTGCCCCCCCAGCCCCACCAAGCACTGACCGATACCTCGTCCAACCCCACAGTCCTAGCCCTTCTGGGTAATTCAGTTACATCCTGGGCATGACGTGCTGTGGTATGGAATACCTCTTTGGCTAGTTTGGGTCAGGTGTCCTATCTCTGCTTCCTCCCGGTTTCCCCTCCTCCCTGGCAGACTATGAGGCTCAGAAAGTCCTTGGCCAGACCAAACATTTGAGCAGTAACTAAAAACATCAATGCTATCAGCACCGTTCCCAGGCCGAAAGTCAAAAAACACAGCACTGCACCAGCTACCAAGGAGAAAAAATGACTGCTACTGCTGAACCCAGGACAATTGTGGTCAACACTGCCCTTGGGGCTGGGCTGCTCAACTTTCCTGCTGCCTTCAGCATGGTCAGCAGCGTGGCTACAGGCATCACACTGCAGATGGTGAGAGGTACTGAAGGGACAGTCTCCTGTCCCACCCAGGGAGGGGGCATGGGGTGACATGTGGAGCCCCAGAAGGGGCTCGGGGAGGATCCAGCTCCTGGGATGAAGACCTGTTGGGTGATGTGCAGCAGAGATGCTCAGTGTGTTTGGGGGTGGCTGCCTGGGGTGGCTTTGAGGACCTCTTCATGCTGTTGCCTCAGTATCCCCTCCCTGTCTCTTCCCCACCTCAGTGCATGTTGATCATCATCAGAGGCTTAGTCATCCTGGTGTACTGCTCACAGGCCAGCAATGAGTGAACCTACCAGGAGGTGGTGTGGGCCATCTGCGGGAAGGTGCCCGGCATGCTGTGTGAGGTGGCCATAGCCATCTACACCTTCGGTACCTGCATCACTTTCCTCATCATCATTGGAGACCAGGAAGACAAGAGTAAGTGTGTCCCATGGGGGAACAAATCCAACCACTTGCTGTCCCTTCATCTGGAAGGGGACAACCTGACCATTCTGGTTGTCCCCACAGTCATTGCTACTCTGGTGACAGAGCCCAAGAAAGCTGGGAGCAGCTGCTGATACACAGACTGCAAGTTCACCATCAGCATCACGGCCTTCCTCCTCATCCTGCCTCTCTCCATCCCCAAGGAAATTGGCTTCCAAAAATACACCAGGTGGGTGGGGAGAGTCCTCTGGTGCTGGGGGCCAGGGTGGGCCAGCCAGCGCCCACCTAAGCACCATCCCAGGGGATGGGGAGTGGAAATGCTATGGTTCCATCACCATATGTACCCACTCACCCCGAGGGGTTGGTCATCTCCTCCTCTGCCTTCCTGTGCCTCAGTTTCCCCATCTGGGAAGCACTGAGGCTGCTGAGCACCATGAGGCCACACTGTCGTACTCTGGGCTTGTGTCCCTCCCTTCTGCTCGCTGGAGGAAGTGGGGAGAGCTGCTTTCAGCTGTGTTGTGCCCTGTCTTTGGAGATGGCCATCCAGCAGAAAGCAGAACCAGTAAGGGTCTCCAGGCTGGAGGTCTGCAAGCCAGGCCTGCCCCACCAAGCATCTCTGTGTAACTTGGCTGCTGGAGCTGGACCAGGACTACCAAGGAGAGTCACTTCTTTAACACTTGACTCTTTCTCCTGCCCAAACCCCTTGCTGCCAGGTCTGCTGCTCCCAGAGCAGCAGGGTTGTATCAGCATCTGCTCTGGGGACGGTGGGTGATGGTGCCTGGCATAATCCCATGGGAAGGGAGAGCAGGGCTGGTCTTGATGGGAGGGCTAGGGTGGCCTGGGTCTGGAGATGCTGGGAGGAGATCCTCCATGGAGCAGGGAGGGAGCATGCTGATGGTCTCCTGTCCCCTCTTGCAGCTCCCTAAGTGTGATTGGCACCCGGTATGTCACAGCAGTCATTATCATCAAGTACATCTGGCCCAACAAGGAGCTGGTGCCTGTGGAGATCCCCACCAGGTAAGCACAAGAGCCATGTAGGGGTGTGGGAGTGAGGGCTGCAGAGCCTGGGGACAAATCCTTCATGAGTCCCATCCCTACACCTGGGGATGCTGCATGTTGCTGCTAGAAGCTCCCAAGTAGCTGCATTGCTGCATGTTTCAGAGGAGCAAGTGGTGATGGAGAAGGAAGAGGTGTCTTGGAGACCCCCACAGCTCCATTGCAGGTTTTGAGGAGCACAGATTGACTTTTAGCTCCAATACAGCCAGCAGGGCCCAGAGTTTCCTATGCAGTGCTTGTGCTCACATAGCAACAAGGGCTGTGCCTATTTTAGGACGGTTTTGGTTATTCCCTTGGCCACCACAGCCCCTGTGGCTTGTCCCCTCCTTCATGGTGTAGGGATGTTTCTGGACCCAGTGTGGGCAGTGTGAATTTTAGGGCAGGCAAAGTTCAGACCAGCTCTTGGCACTGCCCAAGTAGATCCTTATTTATTTACTGATGCTTTTATTGTTGTGCCAGGTCCCAGAAAAACCTTGCTCCATGCAAAGGCATCATCCTGGGTAGGGGGGACGCGGTAACAGCAGAGGAGTGAGCCCATCACTGAGCACCTCCAGCTCTGTGAAGAGAAGGCTCAGTGGGGACCTTATCTCTCTCTACAACTACCTGAAAGAAGGATGAAACTAGGAGGTGGCTGGTCTGTTCTCCTAAGGAACAAGTGATAGGACAAGAGGAAACAGCCTCAAACTGCCCCAGGGGAGGTTTATACTGAAGATTAGGAACAATTTCTTCCCCAAGAGGGTGCTTAGGCATTGGAACAGGCTGCCCAGGGCAGTGGTGGAATCACCGTCCCTGGAAGTGTTCACAAACCATGTAGATGAGGCCCTCAGTGACATGGCTTAGTGGTAGCCTTGGCAGTGCGGGGGAACAGTTGAACTTGATGATCTTGAAGGTGTTTTCCAACCTGGTTGATTCTATGATTCTATGTTCCTGCCCCAGGGCACTGGGTGGAGGGCCCTGGTCTGACCAGTGGGTGTTTCTCTCCCACCAGCCCCTCCACCTGGATGGCTGTCTTCAGTGCCATGCCCACCATCTGCTTTGGGTTCCAGGTAAGGCCACAAGTCGGGTGCTCCCCTTCCCACCCTGTGGCCACCTGGGTGGGGGACTGGCGTGGTCCAGGGATGCTCCCTTGGATGATCAGCCAAAACCCTCCCTGTGTACTCACCCCATGGCTTTATGAGGGGGCTGAAGCCAGTTTGACATCTCACCACCCCTGGATGGAGATGAATCAATTTTACCCCAGCTGGGAAATACAGGACAGCCTGTTGCCCCCCTTTTGTTCTTCAGTGACAAACCTTGGGTATCATGATATCATGACAAACCCAGGGGGATCACAAGTGGGATCTTGTGTGGATCCCTGTGACTCCAGCTCAGCTGATGTATCCACTCTCTCTCCATGTCCCTGGCAGTGCCACATGAGCAGCATGACCATCTTTAACAGCATGAAGCAGCCAGAGGTGAAGACCTGGGTTGTAGTGGTGATGGTGGATATGGTGATCACCCTCTTTGTCTACACGGGCACTGTTAAGTGAGGGGGCGCTGTGTGAGTGTGTCATGGTCCTTGGAGGGGCTGTGAGCTTCTGGAGGGCAAGGAGATTTAGACTGGACATTAGGAAGAAGCTCTTCCCTGTGAGGGTGGTGAGGCCCTGGCACAGGGTGCCCAGAGAAGCTGTGGCTGCCCCATCCCTGGCAGTGTTCAAGGCCAGATTGGATGGGGCTTGGAGCAATCTTGTCTAGTGGAAGGTGTCCCTGCCTGTGGCAGGGGGCTGGAACTGGATGAGCTTAAGGTCCCTTCCAACCCAAACCATTCTAGGATTCTATCTCTCTTCCCCAGCCCCATAGAAAGCACCTCATGCTTGCCTGGTGTACCACAAAATCATGTTTATTGACTAGAGGTCCCTCCACTTTCTGCATGTATAAAATACATTTTAAAAGGCTTGTATTTGTAAGCAGTCAGGGGAGCAGTAAGGCAAACAGAAACAGCTACACCACCTCCATACCCCCCCTGCCCTCCACCACATGGACCCCTCGGGAGGGATTGAGGGAGTCCAGCAGCTCCCAGGGTGTTCTGCTGACAGAGAGGGTATGCCACAAAGTGGCCACACACTAGCTGTATAATATGCAGAGTTTATTAAACAAGCACACTAAAGCCAATAAGCACACTAAAGCAAGCACACTAATATAAATTAGGTAAATATCTATATATATATAGTGAATAAGTACAATAAAGCAAATCAGAGATATAGGTATATTGGTACCAAAGAAAGCTAGCAATGCATGAAATCATTACCATATAGAAAGAACAGAGATTAAGAAGAAATACATCACCAATTACCATTCAATCATCATCCAGGCCCACACTTCCAGCTGGGAAGCCCCATTGCAGCTGATGCCAGGAGTCTCAGGTAATTGGGAAAATTCCTATGCAGTGCGTCCATCCATAGGTGAGGCTTCTGCCATGGCCACAATAGGGTCCTGCTTTTATACCCTTCTCAAAGCAACTGGCTTTATGCCAGATTTATAATTGTTTATTTGTGGGACCGTGCAGTTTCTCATGTGTTGGCCAGGCGACCCAGTGCAGCCAAGTATGAAGGTCACAGAACCGCCTCTTTCTGACAGTCACGATGAACATAAACATATATACTCTGCCGAATACACTGTGGCAAACAACATCCTTTGTTATGGTTCTCAATCATGAGAGAGAATCAACTCTCAGCTAGGTTCCCTATTACACAGGGTGACCACCAAAGTTGTGGGGCACTGTGTCTGCCTCCACTTCGGCCATGGGACCTCCTTGTGCCCAGCACACCTTCAGGAAAGCCAGAGCCACAAAACCCACTGGGTAACAAATCCCTTTCCATCTTGATGGGGGACAGGCACTGAAAGGCATCTCTGTGTTGGCATCTGCTGCTGGGCTCCATGGGAGGTGGCTCTCTGCTCCCCATGACCCAGGGAGCAGAGACCCTCTTATTTCGCTATCCAGAGGGATCTGGACAAGCTGGAGAGGTGGGCCAGTGCAAACCTCATGGAGTTCAACAAGGCCAAGTGCAAGGTCCTTCATCTGAGTCAGGGCAATCCCAAGCACAAATACATGCTGAGGGAGACTGTATTGAGAGCATCCCTGAGAAAGACTTAGGGGTGTTGATTGATGAGAAGCTCACAGCCTTCACAGGGTCCCCCATACATTCATGCTATGCTTGAGGCTTTTCTTCCTCCTTCTCCAAAGAGGGGCCAAGCCAGATTTTGCACAAAGCTGGGCTGGACCCTCATCACTGATGCAGATACACATGAATTCCTCCCTCACCCAGGGTTTTAGAAGCCAAACAAGGAACAAGGAAACTTAAAGACTGAACAAGAGTGGTTTGCTGTTAAGGTTTAACTCCTCAAACTGAAGATTCAGCTGGAGGAACTGCTCAACCCAGGAAAAGTAGAAGTGAAACTATCATCCAGACAGGTAACAGAGGGACATCCCAGAGCAACACCAGCCACAGAGAGTGTAAACCACCAAAGGAACAATATAAAATGGATTAATACTGACTGCTTTATCCCCAAAACATCCCTTAAAACCAACACCTGGCCTAGTCCCATTCCCTGGAAGAACAGGATTGGAAATCTGGAGAAAAGCTTTTGCTCTAGTGTAGTGTTGATAGTAGGTCAATGCAGCCACAGCACCTTCTCCATCAATTGAGCAACCCCTGGCAAGGAGAACATTGCACCAGCATGTCTGGGATTGTCCTGATCCTCCCAAGAAAAATTCAGGCTGAAGGCAACATCCTGCTTTGTAACAGGAAGTGCAGCCCAGGCAGAGGGAGATGTAAGAGTAAGGACAGGAGATGGGCAAGGTGGGCCACAGGAAAACAGAGTTCAAATCAAACCAAGCACTGACACACAAGAGGACTATGGGGGTGATGGCCCATCTGATAAACATGGCTACTAGTTCCCTTTACACAAGAGATAGTCTCCCTCCAGTGTTGGGAGGAGTTGAAGCTGTGGAGGAGTTCCACCAGCACTGGGGTACACAGAGGAGAGCAGCATGCCTTGGCAAACCCCAACTGCGACCCCTTAGTGATGTCTAAGGTAGTGATGTCTACCCTGGAGGGGCAGAAAGGGCTTGACCTAGACTACAGGTTTCCTTGTAGTGATGCTCTGGCTTCACCAGGGAGTCAGGGCTGAGAGGAGAAGTCTGACTGCCTGGTGTGTTAAGACGACAAGATACAAACCACTACAAGGCTCTCTCAGTCAAGCCGCAGATTACAACGCTCCTCTTAGATCTTCCCAACACACCAAAGTGTTTTCTTCCCACTTCCCTTTGGTCCTAGGGGAAATCTGCATCTCATCAGCAGCAGTGTGGTTCAGCCTGGAGGAATCAGGCTGTGAGATCCACAAAGATGGCAGTGGTATGTCCAAGGGTGACCATGAACACCCCGTAGCTGACCTGGGCCCACCAGCTGTGGACACAGGAGGACAGGCCTTGTTTAGAGGGGACCTTCACCCCAGTATCCACAGGGGAAGAGGGGAGAAAGGAAGCACGTTTTGGTTACCTGATTGTCCTGGTTTCTTGGATCTCAGAGAGCTTGGCTTGAATCAGGCAGAGCCCTGAAAGGCAGGGGAGGCAAATCAGACTTAGCTGAGGCCTGAGCAGACACCCCACAAGCCAGAGAGCCACACTGCCTGTTACAGAGCAGAGACTCCAGTCAAAATAGTTGGGCTGCTGACTGACCTCATGCCACACTTTTGTCCTCTAAAGACCTTCTGGTTCCTGTGTCTCCATCCTGCTCCTTCCCTCCTCAAGACACAAGGCCAAGAGATCTATGCTGGCCTGTCGTGGTTTAAAACCAGTCAGGTAATTCGTTCGCTCACTTCCCCCCCTTTCTTTCCCTCCCCCTGCTCCCAGAGGGACAGAAAGGAGAATCAAAAAGAATGCAACTCCCACGGGTTGAGATAAGAACAGTTTAGTAACTAAGGTATAACACAAATCACTACTGCTACCACCAGTAATAATAATGATAAAGGAAATAACAAGGGAAGAGAATACAACACCTCAGCACCAGCTGACCAATAACTCGCCCCCCAAGCCCGACCAAGCACCGACCGATACCTCCTCCAACCCTGCAGTCTCCCAGCCCTTCCGGCTCACTCCCAGTTACATCCTGGGCATGACGTGCTGTGGTATGGAATACCTCTTTGGTCAGTTTGGGTCAGGTGTCCTGTCTCTGCTTCCTCCTGGCTTCCCCTCCTCCCTGGCAGAGCATGAGGCTCACAAAGTCCTTGGCCAAACCAAAACATCGCTATCAGCTCTGTTCCCGAGCTGAAAGTCAAAACACAGCACTACACCAGCTACCAAGGAGGAGAAAAATGACTGCTACTGCTGAACCCAGGACATTATCCACCCCTTATTCCATACCATTCACGTCATGCTCAGATCCCACATTTTCAATATACCATCACTCTTATCTCGGTGCACTCGTATCTTAGTGCACGGACCAGTCCCTATAATGCTGCTGCGTCCATCTGGTCCATGATGTCAGGCTTCATCTCTTGTAACAGTCTTCCAGAGCAGGAGAGATTGCGTGCAGTGTTCACACTTGTGAATAACCTGGGCAATAGTGTCCATTGCTAAGTCCACCCCTCGATCATGAGTCCATCTCTATGTTGCATCTCTGCTCTGATGGCCTGAAGTGCCATGGGCCCACCAGGCTCAAAATAATTCACTGTCCCCTTCAGCAGTTTCTGCAGCTTGTTGCTGGGGACTCCATACAGCTGCCTTCCATCTCCGATGCTTCCAAAGCACTGGAGGGGCCCAGTGGACTAGATACTTGCCCATACTGTCCCACACACCCTGCCACTCATGACTGTCCAGCCTTGGGGAAAATCTCTTGGTCTCCCTATATTGTTGTCTAACCTCAGACAAGACCCAACCTGACTCTGCTTAACTTCTGAGATCAGACAAAATGGTGGTGGGTAGAACACAGCCTGTGTGTGTGCCAACATGCTGATCCCCATCACAATCAGCAGGCAGGTCCCAAGGATACCCAAAGGCCATTCAAAACCTTCAGAACTCTCAAACGATGCTGCTGTACTTGTCACTGGGGCTGGTGTAGCTGCTGTGCTTGCCAGCTCTCCCACCACCAGCTTCTCTGAGTCCAGCTCTTCCTCCTCTGCCTTGCTGGGAAATGCTGCGTGGCCTCCTGCATCCTCCTGGGGCTCGGCAGGCGGCTTCCGGGGAATGCTCTCGGCCGTCGCGGGGCTGGGCTCGGCCGCGGGGCTCGGCTCCTCCGCGGGGCTGGGCTCGGCCACCGGGCTCGGCTCGGCCGCGGGGCTCGGCTCCTCCGCCGCCTTCTCCCGCTGCTCGGCAGCCGCTTCCTTCCTCTCCTCGACCGCCCCGACCTCCTCCACCGGCAGCCGTCCCTTCGCGGCCTCCGGCCCCGCTCCCGCCGCCGCTTGGTCCCCGGGGCCGCTCTCCCGGGCCGCTTCAGCAGTCGCCGGCTCCCGGGACCGCTCCCCCTCAGTTCCCCGCAGCCTCACGAAGATGGAGAGTAGGGCGAGGGCCAGGACGGTGAAGAGCAGCCGGACGGCCAGGTACAAGTCCACGGCCACGTCCGTCCCGCCCTGCTGCTGGAGCCCGCCCGTATTACAAGCCATTGCCATAAAGCACAGTGAGACAAGAACCTTAGCCCAGGCCCCACACTTGATAAACACTAACACAGCAAATACCGGCTCTAAGTAAGTTACAACATTCTGAAGCTGTGAGATCAACAAGAACAACTCTGAGAGCCAATAAATCAGCATTGTGACGAGTGACTATTAATCCAGTCAAATCTGTCGTTAACTCAACCCTTCGTGCCCCACGATGGGCGCCAAAAAGAACTGTCATGGTTTAAAACCAGTCAGGTAATTCGTTCGCTCACTTCCCCCCCTTTCTTTCCCTCCCCCTGCTCCCAGAGGGACAGAGAGGAGAATCAAAAAGAATGCAACTCCCATGGGTTGAGATAAGAACAGTTTAGTAACTAAGGTATAACACAAATCACTACTGCTACCACCAGTAATAATAATGATAAAGGAAATAACTAGGGAAGAGAATACAACACCTCAGCACCAGCTGACCGATAACTTGCCCCCCAAGCCCGACCAAGCACCGACCGATACCTCCTCCAACCCTGCAGTCTCCCAGCCCTTCCGGCTCACTCCCAGTTACATCCTGGGCATGACGAGCTGTGGTATGGAATACCTCTTTGGTCAGTTTGGGTCAGGTGTCCTGTCTCTGCTTCCTCCTGGCTTCCCCTCCTCCCTGGCAGAGCATGAGGCTCACAAAGTCCTTGGCCAAACCAAAACATCGCTATCAGCTCTGTTCCCGAGCTGAAAGTCAAAACACAGCACTACACCAGCTACCAAGGAGGAGAAAAATGACTGCTACTGCTGACCCCAGGACATGGCCCCATAGCATCCCAGGATGCTCTACCTGGAAAGATGAAGATGAAGCAGTCAGCCAAGCCCCCAGTGACAGAGATGACTTTGCCAATGTCAGAGATGAAGAAAGCCAGGAGGAGTATCAGGATGAACCAGATGATGGTCTGAAGCAGGCACCTCCTCTGCTCCCGAACCACGTCCTCCTCCACTGTCACCCTGGTGTCACCAAGAGTCAGTAGAATAAAACTCCTTAATACCAATATAGCATTAAGAAGCAGGCATTATTTATTGCGGTGCTGGATGCACGGGGGATAGCTCCTCCTAATGCGCGTGCCGATTCTTACAGGTTTCGTGCTTATAAGAATTCATCTCATACATACACATTTTAATTCCAAGACATCTCATACATATTATCATTTTCTCCAGAACTAATTAACATAGGTTACCACCCACTAGAGCATACGCAGTTTATTTTGAGTGAGGGTCCCAAGGGACTTTGGGATCCCTGGTGGTTGTATCTTTGTTGACTTTTGGCTGAACTTCTTGTTGTCTTCCTTTTATGGTCTTAGGTTGGCTTCTCTTCTGACTTCGTGAGGAACGGTTCCCAGTTCACTGAGCTGGAGAGGCACTTTGTAAAGAATGGTTCCTAGTTCAGTGAGCTGGATAGGTAAAGAATGTTTTTTACCTTTTGTTTTGTTTCTTCTTGACATGTGCATGGTTTTGTTTAGCTAAAGTTTAACTTGTTTTTTCTCAGTTAGTAAAATGAGTCCTCTCCTATCACCAGTGTAGTGGAGCCAGAGACCCTCCAAGACAGCCCTGTGGGCACAGACCCAGGGCAGGGGGGTTCCACATGCTGCCCCTCCTGCCCACACCAGCTCCTGCCTTCTCCCAGCTCTCACCGGCCACAGAAGTGCAAGATGGGGTAGGATGTCAGCACACAGCCTGATTAAGGCCTGGGCAAGGGCAATGGGGATGTCATTGGAGGGGTAGGACATCAAGACATCCTGTTCCACACCAACTCCAAAGGTCAGAAAGCCACAGACACCTGCTGGGAAGGGAGCAGTCAGCAGGGGATGGTGACAAGCCTCTTGCACATGTGTTTGAGGGACCAGACTTGGATGGATATGGAACAGGGCATATTGCAGGGGGGAGTAGATAGACTCCACTCCCTTCCTGCTCTGTCCCTCTGCTGACAAAGGGGTCATGGAATCATAGAATGGTTTGGGTTGGAAGGGACCTTAAACATCATCTAGATCCAACCCCCTGCCATGGGCAGGGACACCTTCCACTAGACCAGGTTGCTACAAGCCCTGTCCAACCTGGCCTTGAACACTGCCAGGGATGGGGCAGCCACAGCTTCTCTGGGCACCCTGTGCCAGGGCCTCACCACCCTCACAGGGAAGAGCTTCTTTATATCTAACCTAAATCTCCCCTGTTTAAGTTTGAATCCACTGCCCCTTGTCCTATCACTACAGTTCCTGATGAAGAGTCCCTCTCCATCATCCTTGTAGGCCCTCTTCAGTTACTGGAAGCTGCTCTGAGGTCTCCACACAGCTTCTTCTCCAGGCTGAACAGCCCCAGTGTTCGCAGCCTGTCCTGGGTGGGATGAAGCTGTGTCCCAAACTTCCATCCTAGCTCTCTGAGCTTTGGGTTGGATGGTGTTGGGCCAGGGAAGGGGGGGGTTGTCAGTGCTGACCCCATGGCAACTGGGGAGGAGGTCTCTGCCAGAGCTGAGGCATTTCCTCAGTGCCTCATAATACCTCGGGGTAGCTTCATACCCGGGGGAGGTCCTGGGGGTCTCGGTGGTGTCCCCCAGGTCTGGAAGACAGCTTGTGGGGTGGCTGAGGTGGGCAGGAAGGGGTGATATAAGGAAAGCGAGTGCCTGGAAAACATAGGGTTAAAGTACATTTAACTTAGGTCTAAGATAGAGAACAATGTTTGTTTTGTAAGTCTGTGGCGTGATAACAGAATTTAGTAGTCTTACTAACAAGAGTGAATTATTTCTTTCCATCCTTCTAATGAGTGAATAATTTCTTACCATCCTTCTAATTATCAGTTAGTTTGGAGACAGTGACTCCCGAACATCTGCTAGCTTAGGATACTCCTTGTCTGCCCATCCTGTTCTGCTCGCAATAGATTTTGTATAAAGGTCGCACTGTTCTAAATCTTTGCCAGCTATCAGAAACTTGCAGATACGGTTGGTTTCAGCTAATTTGTGATAACTGGGGCAAAGGTGAAAAGTGCACGGTGAGGAAGACTGCTTACTTCATCTTGAAGACCCCTGCCCATGACCACCGGAGGGCAGTGCTCAAGCACCAAAAGGGAGGAGACTTATGATAATGAATACCTAAACTAATTGTAATATCCCCCCTGCTCTCTTGGGAACCTAATGAATATGCATGATTGTATGTAACAAATATCTGCTTGCTTAACCCCTTGGCGTGCAAGTTAGGAGGAGCGATCCCCCTTGCACCCGGCACCGTAATAAACATACCTGCTTTATAACTCTCTTTGAGTTGTAGAGTCTGATTCCATGCTTCTATTTGGCACCCTAGATGGGACCATCTCTGTCTGGCTGTGGGACCTGCTGAGGACAGGACTACTCTGTGCACCCCTGAGATTTCTCGGGAGAACTCCCCCACTCACTCAGATCACTGCAGGGGCAGACAAGGACCATCACTAGTGAATCATCAGGTATGTTTGAACCAGGTAAAGGGGATACCTATAAGTCGTAAGGAGACGTCCTACACGAGGTAAAGAGCGTGGGTGCTCTTCAGGGGCTGCTCTGGGGTGTCAGGGTGGCAACCCCAACCCTAGGGAGGGGGTGGGGTGTGACTGAGGTGCTCCCGTAACTTCCTCTGCGGGACCGGGAGCCGGAAGCGTGCAAACGGAGAGGCAGAACTGCTCGGGGAAGAAGCGCAACCCCGGGGGACAAAATGTGTGGTACCCAGGCCCTGCGATGTGCTGAGGCTGCAGGGCCCGGGAGCGTACCCGGGGGGGGGCGGGGCACTGTGCCTGGGGCCGTACCACCGCCGGGGGGGAAGACACGAGACGAGGCAAAGGTAGGAGAGTATGGGGCGAACACCATTCGAGGAGAAAGACCCACACCCACACCCACACCCACACCCACACCCACACCCACACCCACACCCACACCCACACCCACACCCACACCCACACCCACACCCACACCCACACCCACACCCACACCCACACCCACACCCACACCCACACCCACACCCACACCCCGACTCCGCGCGCACTTTGGTGCTCCCCGCTATTTCTCCTTTCCGCCCCGCCCCAGCGCCTTGCCAGTCCCAGCTGATTGGCTAAAAGAGTAGGAAGGACTCGAGCGGTGATTGGTACAGTGCAGATGGGGAGGGAATGCTCGACAGGAAGTCTCGCCTACCCGCACTCCCTCCTCTTCCGCGCTGGCGTACCGCGAAGGGACGGGGGAGGGGAAAGGTTGCGACGTGAGCGCGCGACTCCGTCCGCCATTTTGTAGCGAAACGGTGGAGGCGAGAGGATAAAAGCGCTATCAGCCACAGTCTACCGTCTGCTCTTGGCCTTTAGGGTAAGTGGTGTTTGCCGCGTACAGTCCGTTCTCGCGGAAAGGCGTCCCGCGGGTATGCTGCGCGCGCGTAAGGGGTACTGTCGCGGGACAGCGGGGCCCGAGATCTCGATATGATCGTAGGGATGGCGAGTGGTATCGAATCGTAGAATCGGCCAGGTTGGAAAAGACCTTTAAGGTCATCAAGTTCAACCGTTTTTCTAGTACTGTCAAGGCCACCACTAAGCCATGTCACTGAGGGCCTTATCTACATGGTTTGTGAACACTTCCAGGGACAGCGATTCCACCACTGCTCTGGGCAGCCTGTTCCACTGCGTGACCACTCTCTTGCGGAAGAAATTGTTCCTAATCTTCAGTCTAAGCGTCGCCTGGTGCAGTTTGAGGTCGTTTTCTCTTGTCCTATCACTTGTTATTTCAAAGAAGAAACCAGTCTCCTGGCTCCATCCTCCTTTCAGGTAGTTGTCAAAAGCGATAAGATTTCCCCCTAAGCCTTTTCTTCAGACTAACTCTCCAGGTGTTCTTCATCAGACTTATTCTTCAGGCCATTCACCAGCTCTGTTGCCCTTCTCTGGCCCTGCTCCAGCACCTCAATGTCTCTCTTGTAGTGAGGGTCCCAGAACTGAACACAGGATTCAGGGTGTGGCCTCACCAGTGATGGGTACAGGGGGATGATCACTGCCCTGGCCATGCTGTTTTTGATAGGCCAGGATGCCATTGTCCTTCTCGGCTGCCTGGGCACAAGTTGGTTCATGTTCAGCAGCTGTCAGTCAGCACCCCTAGGTCCTTTTCCATGAGTAGCTCTTCTCCAAGCCTGGAGCATTGCATGGGGTTGTTGTGGCCCAAATGCAGGACCCAGCCTTGTTGAGCCTCATAGCACTGGACACAGCCCATTGATCCAGCCTGTCCAGATCCCTCTGCAGCCTTCTTATCCTCCAGCAGATCAACATTCCCAGCCAACTTGGTGTCATCCACAAATTTACTGAGGGTGCACTCAATCCTGTCATCCAGATCATCAATGAAGATATTAACTAATACTGGCCCTAACACCCAGCCCCTGCGGGACACCACTAGTCATGGTAGTAGGTTGTCCACTAGATGTGACACCTTTCACCACTATTCTTTGGGCTCTGTCATCCAGCCAGTTTCCAACCCAGTGAGGAATACTCCTATCCAGGCCATGAGCAGCCAATTTCTCCAGGTTCTCCTATGGGAACTGTTGCTATGGGAGATAGTGTCAAATGCTTTACTAAAGTCCAAATAGATAATGTCTACAGCCTTTCCCTCATTAACCAGGTGGGTCACCTTGCCATAGAAGGAGATCAAGTTGGTCAAGCAGGACTTGCCCTTCACGAGCCCATGCTGTCTGGGCCTGATCCCTCCATTTTCCCACATGTGCTTTATGATCTCGCTTTGGATCATCTACTCCATGACCTTCCCAGCACTGAGGTCAGGCTTACAGTCCTGGAGTTCCCAGGGTCTTCCTGCCCTTTTTGTAGAGGGACTTAACATTGGCCAGCTGTCAATCCGGTGGGGCTGGTGGAAGGAGTGCACCTAGCCCTGCTGTCTCCAGGGTGTGAGTGGGGCAGCCCACGAGGTGCCTGCAGCCTGGCCTGCGCCACTCCTGGCACTGCAACCACCCGCTTCCTCAGCCCATGTCCAGTCAGCAGGAGGAGAAGCTGAGTGAACTTTGATGGGCTGTGACTCTGCTCAGGATGGGAGCAGTGTTTTGGGTCTGTTGGTGCAGGCTGTACAGTGATAATTTCTGGGTGGCATGGAGCTCTTCAGCTTTTGAACTGTTTTAATTTCTCTTCCCTGCCCACTTTTGTAGTGTTGATCGTGACAAGTAGAGCTCTGGGAGACTTGGGAAGTGGCTGATGCTGGCCCAGCCCCCTCTTCCCCTCCCCCCCCAGCCTGGCTTGGCAGCCTCCTGTGGAGATCAGCATTGCCACTTACCCAGTGAAAACCAGGAGCCTGTAAAAAGCAGCTTGTAGTAAATAATGGGTGACTGAACTTTCCTGCAGACCCCATGGAAGGAATGCTTCTCAACGCTCTCCTCCAGTTAAGGACATGCTGCCCCGTAAAATGGACTTTCTTGTTTTGAAACTAGAAATTAGCAACAGATGCTGTATTGCTAGAAATAGTTCCTTTGCAATAGTTCCCAAACTTGGGGTAGTACTATGGTCTCTTTATACAGTAAGGCTACTGAGCAGTTGTAGTTTTAATTTCAACAAACAATTTGGACTGTTTCTACAACAGAAATGAGATAAAACTAAAATACAGCACCTAGTCTGTGGGTTTGTCATGAGCTTAAACTATTTCTGAATCCCATTTGTTGGAAGGAAGGGTGGCATCTGTTCTTAATGGAACTATTTTTTTTTAAGCAGGTAGCAGAACAGGTATGACACTTGACAGGTCATTCTGAGTGCTCATAATTTAAGTGTTTCCTGTTTCTAAGGTATCTATATTGGCATCAACTAAAATTACAAGCTGGAGGAGTCCAGGTGAGGTGACTGTTGGTAGTAGACTTCATTGTCCTTTCTAGGCTTATTGTCTTGGGTATTTCTGCCCTTATGCTTTTTAATTTTGCTGTTAACTGTTGATCCTACTGCCCTGGTGTCCCCAAACCAAACTTGTAGCAAGATGCAAGGGGGTTGGATCTTTAAGGTCCCTTCCAAGTTAAATCAGTCTGTGATCTTTCCTTCTGTCCTTCTTTCTTTTTGTCTGTCCTTGACATACCTAATTCTGTTTGCTCTTCTAGCATAGTGCTGGCTAGGTGTTTAATTCCTTTTAATTGATGCTGAAATGGCTGCTGGTGGTGCTTGGTTGAGTAAGTGGAAGAGAAACTGGGCAAAGGTAACTTAAGAAAAATGGACAGTTATATTTTGTGACCCTGTGGGTCATTGCTGTGAATTATGCTGGGAATTCTTATCGTTGTACCATGGTTGAAGACAGCAATATTTTAGCCAGACTTTTTTTTTTTTTAAATAGCCACCCCTACTATATGAATACTGCAGTTCCCTTTTACTTTTTGACATAATATTTTAACTCTTCTAAACCCCATTTTGGATGGGAGAGCAGCACAAAGCCTTAGAGAGCAGGTCCCTAAATTTTCTTCACTTGCCTTCATCAGAAACTTTATCCTGCAGTGCTTTACTGAAAGGAAAGTGGGAAGTGAGAGTTTCTTGGGGGTTTTTGTGGTTTTTTGTGGATTTTTTTGTTTTTTTTTTTTTTAGTGTATACAATCCTAGCTAAGATGTGAACGTGCCTGAAGTAGCCATGTCATGATTAGTGCATGCCTGATATATTTGAGGTATGTTCCAAACTTGGAACTTGAGTGGCCTTAGCGTATGGGAGCAAACATAATGTGCTCAGTTCAGTTGCTTTCTGTAAACTAAAGTTACTGTGTGTAATCATCATTGTGGCTTCCAGTTGACTGGAATTGAATCATCCACCTGTATTTGTGCAGAGTGTTTGACACTGCCCCACCCAACATCCTGGTCTCTAAACTGGAATGATATAAATGTGATTGATGGGCACCCAGTGGATAAGGAATTGGCTGGATAGCTGCACGCAGAGATTTGTGGTCAACGGCTCAGTGTCCAACTGGAGACCAGTAACGAGTGGTGTCCTTCAGGGATCGGTGTTGGGACCAGTCTTGTTCAGTATCTCTGTTGGCGACATGGACAGTGGGATTGAGTGCACCCTCAGCAAGTTTGCTGATGACACCAAGCTGTGTGGTGTGGTTGATACACTGGAGGAAAGGGATGCCATCCAGAGGGACCTTGACATGCTTGACGTGGCCAGTGCCAACCTCATGAAGTTAAACAATGTGATGTGAAGGTCCTGCACCTGTATTGCTGCAATCTCAGTCACAGCTACAGGTTGGGTGGAGAAGTGATTCAGAGCAGCCCTGTGGAGAAGGACTTGAGGGTGTTGATTGTTGAGAAACTGAATATGAGCTGCTTCAGTGTGCACTTCCAGCCCAGAAACCAACCATGTCCTGGGCTGCATCAAAAGGAGTGTGACCAGCAGGTTGAAGGAGGTGATCCTGCCCCTCTACTCTGCTATCATGAGACCTCAGTTGGAGTATTGTGTGCAGTTCTGGTGTCCCCAACATGAAAAGGACATGGAACTGTTGGAACAAGTCCAGAGGAGGCCACAAGGATGATCAGGGGACTGGAGCACCTCCTATATGAAGATAGGCTGAGAAAGTTGGGGCTGTTCAGCCTGGAGAAGAGAAGGCCCTGTGGTGACATGCAGTACCTGTGGCCTAAAATATTCATGCCTTTTGAAACCCAGTGGGAGTTGTTAGTTACCTCTGCAAAATACTCAGAGCATCTAAAGCTCAGCTTGAAGTAATTTTGAAATTACTTTCTTTGTAAGGCTGTTTCTGAATTTGTGGAAGACTTTAGATTTGTTGTCTTCAGCAGCAAGGCTTAGTTACTCCTAGCGCTCTGCTTCAGGTTAGAGTGTTTTTGTCAAATTTGAGTGCTGATTATATATTACTGGCCCATTCTACTTCGTGATATTTTGGATTCTTGCCTAAAAATATATATCATATTTATGTTCTAATAACCCAACTGTTGAAAAGAATCTACTGAAATAGATGGCAGGTTTAGCCTTCCAGTATCTGAAGGGTGCCTATAGGGATGCTGGAGAGGGACTCTTCATTAGGGACTGTAGTGATAGGACAAGGGGTAACGGGTTGAAACTTAAACAGGGGAAGTTTAGCTTGGATATAAGGAAGAAGTTCTTTACTGTAAGGGTGGTGAGGCACTGGAATGGGTTGTCCAAGGAAGCTGTGAATGCTCCATCCTTGATGGTGTTCAAGGCCGGGTTGGACAGAGCCCTGGGTGGCATGGTTTAGTGTGAGGTGTCCCTGCCCATGGCAGGGGGTTGGAACTTGATGATCTTAAGGCCTTTTCCAACGTTATCTGTTCTATGATTCTGTCTTTTGCAGATGGCCTGTTGATTTCCTTAGAAAGCTTTGAGGCTGCTTAACAGTGTAGATTTTGGTAAATATTTTCTATGTCTCAAAAATCAGCTGTATTGAACAATATTTAATGGTAATATTGTAAGGGCTTCTGAGTCCCATGCTTCCTAGCTTAATCCTTGGCTGTATCATAGGATCTGTAGTTGAAAGTAGCTAATTTTGTCAGCAAATCTGCATTTTTGTCCTGAACTCTGGCTAAGGGCTGCCTTTTCTGAACCTGGGAAGATGGTGGGTTTCCCTATGGACTGGAAGCTGCTTGATGAATTGTTGAGGCCAGTGGAGGGAGATTTTTTTTCTCACTAAGAATATACACATCTAAAAATATGCATAGCATTCATAGCTTGTTTAATCAGTGCTGTAGTAATTGAATTTTAGCCTCACATTGAATGACCTGAGAGGTACCTGTGCACTTAGAATCATAGAATAGTTATGGTTAGAAAGGACCTTAAGATCATCTAGTTCCAGGCCCACTGCCATGGGCAGGGATACCTCCCACCAAACCATGTCACCCAAGGCTCTGTCCAACCCGGCCTTGAACACTGCCAGGGATGGAGCATTCATAACCTTCCTGGGCAACCCATTCCAGTGCCTTACCACCCTCACAGTAAAGAACTTCCTTCTTACATCCAATCTAAACTTCCCCTGTTTAAGTTTTAACCCCTTACCCCTTGTCCTATCACTACAGGCCCTAATGAAGAGTCCCTCCCCAGCATCCTTATAGGCCCCCTTCAGATACTGGAAGGCTGTTGTAAGGTCTCCACACAGCCTTCTCTTCTCCAGGCTGGACGGCCCCAACTTTCTCAGCTTCTCTTCATATGGGAGAGTCCCCTGATGATCCTCATGGCCCTCCCCTGGACTTGTTCCAACAGTTCCATGTCCTTTTTATGTTGAGGACACCAGAACTGTGCCCAGTACTCCAAGTGAGGTCTCACAAGAGCAGAATAGAGGGGCAGGATCACCTCCTTCTTGTTTTTCATGTGCCTTAGCATGTATTTTTGTTGTTGTTTTTTCTCTTGTGTGGGTTAGGTGTGATTGCTATGCTGTTTGCATCAGTCTGAGGAGCAATACCTGGAGAAATGTGGAGTTTCTTCCTAAGGGCCTGAAAGGCGAACTCTGAAACTTCTGTTGCTGCCTTATAAATGAAGTGACTAAGCTGGAGTTTTTGTCCTGAGTTTTTCAGGCTGGCTGCTGAAATCTGGTGCTCCCCCAGGGACTGAATTCCTCTTGCTCTAGCTGCTTGTGGTGGCTTTGGTAGGTGCAAGTACTGTGGCATAGTGGTCCATCTGTGTAAGCGGCGAGGAGAAGCAGACAGGCCAACCCAATATGGGTGATAAGCAAGCTTCTATTTTATTTGTGACGCAGTTCACTTATATAGGAGTGGTATTTAGCCACTCCTCCTAGGCACAACAGTATTGGTTAGACCCACACAGCTTCCTCCACATTCTCCTCCCACATCGGGTATCCAGTTACCTGTGGGGCCTGCCCCTTGCCTTGCTCACACAGGCCTCTAAGACTCCATGGCCTTGCTCTTAGAGCCATTCTGCAACACATCTGCTTCATTTTTAACTGTTTTTCAGAAGCTTTAGATTGGTCTGGTATGTTAAACCTTGCCAGTAAGAACATCTTGGAAAGTATGTACTTGCCAAGCCCAGTGACGCTTTCTGGATTATTTCAAAGAGGAATGGAGTTATTAAAAATAAAATAAATTCCGGTACTGTGCTATTGAGAAATCTTGTTAACTTTTGCGCCTCTCCTCCTTCCTACGAAGCTGTTTCAGTGAGTAGGCTTTTAAATCTGTGTATAAAGGTAATGAATTGCAGCTTGTCAGAGGTATACAAAAGAATAGGAAGTTTTCCGTAATTCTTGCTGCAGTTTTGAACACACTTTAAAATTCTTTCAGAGCACAACTGCCTTGTCATTGAAAAATGCTTTCAATAACCCCCCTTGAGAATGTCTTTTTCATGGGATGCAGGTTTTCCTGCACAAGCAGGATCTTGCATAGCTTCTAGGAGTACACAAGGGTTTCTGTGGCATGATGAAAGCCTGCAAGTCTGTTGATGATTTGACTACCCTTATAACTACTTTACCCACGTTTTTATTTAAGCTAATAAACTTTCCAAAGAGCAGAATAGTCTTCACTGCCTGCGATAGGATTTGCTGCTCCTGATGTTTTAAAATGTGGGCAGATGTTAAATAAGCTTTAGTTCTAAGTGTGAGAGAGTAAAAACCTTTGTGTGAAGGGGAAGAGTTCTTAAATTCTATGCAGCACAGCCTCTTCAGCACACCTTCATGCTGCTACTGTTTTTTTTTTTGGAAAAGCCACAGTGCTGCAGGGGCTGCTTTGAATTCATGTGACCTAAGTGTCACATGTGCTAAGTTAACACATCACCTCTGTGATCCATCTCAATGATGAGGCAGAAATCATGGACTGTATAGCCAAGACAGTAAAGCAATAATTTTAATCCTAAAATGGATCTTCAGACTCTTGGCACAAAGCCTAGTGACCTTTTGTGTTTTGATCAAGTAGAGCTTCAAAACAGTGACTCTCCAGCTTGTTTCAACCTCTGATAAATTACAGTGCTGCTTCTCAGAGCAGCTTACAGCTTTCTTTGAGACTCTTCAGACTGTTGATTATTCAGGACTTGCTTTGGGATACAATTTTATTGCATTGGCAATCTGTAATTTCACAGGCGAGATGTCAAGTGCCAAGTTTTTTGTTGTCATAGAAATTTATTAATCTGGCAAGTTCTGCTGTTGTAGCTGGAAAAAACTGTTTTAGTATAAGCCCCAAGTGAGGGTTAGTTTATTGCAGTTCCCTGTGTGTTACTCATTCACAATCATTTGTTTTGGTGTGTACAGTTGAGTGCAATGCTATTTTGATGGTGTCAATGCAAAATATTGCAAAGATGCTTAAAAAGCACTTTTTTAATAAACTTGTTATTGATGCTTTAAATGATTATGACCTGTTGCTGTGTGGTATCTAATTCATTCTGCATATGATTTTCTTCTTTCTCCCAGTATTGGAAAGGTAGTCGTTCTTAGAGAGCTGTTTACTAGCTATTGAAGCCTGGCAAAATGTAGAAACCAGTAAATGTGGTCAGGTATTGTGAAAACAACTAAGCTTGTGTTGTGAAAACTTTATAGTACTTCCTTGTAGATGTAGTTATGTCAAACAACTTCTGTAAGTGAAACTATCAGTCATGTCTGTATTACCAGTTCCTTTGTTAAACTTTAATTTACTTGTTTTACCATGTTAGCTTGGAAACAAAAAAACAAAAAAAAAAGATGTGATATTGCTTCATGTCCCAGGACACTTCAGAACTTAAATCTAATGTGATACTGTCTTTCAGGTGCCATGTTTCAGAACAGAGGAAGACAACTGAGAAAGAAGAGCTGAAAACAGTAACACAGAACCAGATAGATGCTAAGCGGGGGGGGGGGGGGGGGAATTAACCTGTCTCTGAGGTGACTAAAGGGGAATAATGGTGATTTTGCGCCAGGCTCGGCTGCCTGCTTCTGCCCCAACCAGCAATGAATCTTGACTCGCTCTCACTGGCCTTGTCTCAAATCAGCTACCTGGTGGACAATTTAACCAAGAAAAACTACCGAGCCAGCCAGCAGGAAATACAGCATGTAAGTAGACTAATGGTGCTACAAAAGAAATTCTGGAAGTGTCAAATGGAGTTTCTCTTCCCATTTGGACTGTGCTCTGCCGTGATCTCATGTGTATTGCTGTGCACTGTTTTTTGTGGTGTTGAGAATCACAGATTGTGCCTCTGATATTCCAGTTGGTTTCATCTTTCAGGTCATGGAATACAGCAGCTCAGCTGAGACTAGTATTAAGTTTGTAGTTGAATATTAGGGTTTGCTGCTCTTGGAGGGTGGTATCCAAAGCCTTCCCAACTCTTTCAGGTTAAATCTTTCAACTTTTGGACGTTCCATAGAACACTGATTGGGAGAGGGAGGAAAAAATGCATTTACTGTTCAGTTGTTGCACTGAAAGCATGAGTACGTGGATACCTACATCTGAATGTCTGAATGCTTTCACTTTGTCAGATGCAACGTTTTTGTTCTTCATCTCGCTGGATGAAGTGTGGCTTGGTGGTGAAGCCAAGCTGACTGTCTGGGCCCTGGGTTTTCAGGAGGCAGGCAGGGTAACTGCAGACTGAAACCCAAATATCTTAAGATCTGGGCAAGAATTCTGGTTTAGCTGACCTTTTTAAAAATAGCTCTGAGTAGCCGGATGGACTGAAAAGTATTATCCACAGAGAAGTGGTTAGGAGGAATTGAATGTTACAGAGTCTGTTTTAGAAACTGGTTTAGTTCAGTTCCCAGCAGACAGCTGGGCCAGTTAAATATTCCCCCCCCAGTGCAGTCCTGCAGTGATTTGCATCAGATTAAGAGGCCAGAGGGGTTATTCGGAGTGAATTTCTAGGAACAGCTGACTTTAAAAGTGCTTTTATTACTTATCTTGAGGCAAGGGGGTAATTTCAGTAGTATTCACTGCTTAAAATGATCAGGTAAGCCATGGAGATGGAATATGTTTCTTGTAACCTTTGTGAGGTTTCCATGCTTTTGCAAGTTAAGCGCTTGCAGGGAGTTCAGCTGAGATCACTATTGGTTTCAACAGCCCATTTGTCCAGCAAGGTGTCACTGAGGCATGACTTGCAGATCTGTTACAAACTTTTAGGTAAAGAATAATAAACATTGATCTGGGAGAAGATAGGGTTGATCTGCCATTCGTTTGGAATATAGATCTCTAAAATGGGGACCAATTGTTTGTTATCCTTCATGCCATACATCAGGCTCACTGTGGTGAGAGACTGGAGTCTGGTCTGTGGAAATGGCTCTTTTGTGTATGGTTATAAGGCAGATCTAGGATTTCAAGACTAAACTCTTAAAATCTCCATGATACCTTGTCCTTTTTATTGTTTTAACTTCTTGGTACTACTTTCCTTCTGTGGTTACTAGTACAATTTTTTCTTGGATGAAGAGATTATGTATGCATGCTTTAACTCTGTCTCACAGTACAGTGGTATAAATTTTTGGTGTAATTGTTTTACAAAGCTTATATCTAAGCACAATTGCATTTAAATGTATCACTCAAGCATAACACTGACAAAGCTTGAGGTACTAATTTCTGCCTAAGCATGCTCTAATTAGTCATTTAACATAGGTGATGCTTTAAGACTACCTCTGTTCTGGAGACAGGCTGAGAGAGGTGGGCTTGCTCAGCCTGGAGATGAGAAGGCTCCAGGGATACCTTAGAGTAGCTTCCAGTGCCTAAAGAATAGGAAATCTGGAGAGGGCTTTTGACAAGGGTCTGTAGGGACAGGATAAAGGGGAATGGCTTTAGCCTGACAGAGGGGAGACTGAGATGAGATCTTAAGAAGTTGTGTCTCACCATCTGTGAGCAGGGGGTTGGAACTGGATGATCTTTAAGGTCCCTTCCAACCCAAGCCATTCTGTGATTCTATGATTTTTATCTCTCTCTACAGGAAAGCTAGCAATTCTCATTCCTGTCCCCTGGAAAAGCTTTTATGTGAATGTAGTTAGAGTTGAAAGATGCTATACTGCACTTCAAGCCTTCTCTTTCCCTCTTCCTTATATATAAATTTTTTAATTATTATCCTTTTGAAGTTATTTCTGTGCAAGGAAGCAACATAATTCTGATGCAGAAAAGTTGCATTGATGGCTTTAGCACGTACAGCTTTTGTCTCTGTCCATCTGCTATGATGAATTAATTTTGGTCATAGCACCAAGTAGCTCCCTAAGAGATTACTCCAGCTTCATGCCACTCTTGTTACCACATCAAATCTACATATTTAACTGGGATTGCCTCAACAAATTGTCTGTTTTCTGAAGCCTGAGCTAACCAGTAGACCTTGCTGTCCATTCAGTTTTACTGGCTTTTGCACCATTCTGAGCATCTTCCTACCTAATCATGGGGGATGGCCGCTTTCAAAGGCAGCACTGAGCATGACTGGAGTGGGCTCTTTACTCTAGATTGATGTACCACAAGCCTCTGGTCAAGAAGCAGAGCTATATCCAACTCGGATGTTTCTTTCCAGCGGAACATAAGTTGGCAGGCACTGGAATAAGCAGGCTGAGAGGGAAAGGGAAACATAGCGTCAGGTAACTGTAGAGGAATTGTGATGGGAACAATCAGAAACAGCAGAGCTGGAGCACGCAGAATCTTTTTGCACAAAGAAGCTACTGGCAAACAAGGATATGGGTGAGGTAGTGGACTTGGTGGAGGCAGTCAGTGCACATGCAGAGCTGCTGGTTTGTGCTGGCACATGTTGTGTCTGTCCTGGGGGAGCAATGGCAAAAAACTTGCCAATAAAGGTTGGATTTGATGTTAGCTGTACTCTTTAGACAAAAGAGGCAAGCTGCTGGTGATTGTGACATCAAATTTCTGTCAGTATGGGTTTTATTAAAAACAAGGAATGCTGTTGTGTTAGATGAGATTTAAAGAAGTTAATAAGCACTGAAACATCCTGAAGATACTTCAGACAAAGCTGACCTGGTCTGTAGTCAAGAGTTAAACTTGAGGCAAATGACAGGGGATGCTAGCAAAGATGTAATGCTGTTAAGATGTAGTGATGAGTGATAGGTGTTGCAAATTAACAAATATGCAGATCATACCTTTCTGACTGAGGTGTAGAATTTGGTTGAATGACTTAGTAAAAAGTCTTAGCTGCAGGTGTTCAGCCTCTGGCATTTTATTTTATTTTATTTTTTTAAAGCTTGCTAATAAGCAAGTTTGAGATGAGCTTTTTATCTTTAGATGGCAGGAAACACTTCTTGTGTAGTATTCCCTTATGTTTTAAAAGACCCTGGAGTAACGGCAGTCAAGTCAGTCATGATCAGGAGACAATGCAGAAGCTGCCTCAAAGATCTGTGGATATGCTGTGTGGTGGCTTGGCTCTGGGATAAATTCCTGCTACACAGGCATAGCACAGAGGTGCAGGCTGTTCCATGGCTGTACTCCTGCATTTAGGCACTGTAGCTGTAGTAAAAAGTGAGGCCATGGCACTGTGTGGGTTCTGGGCTGCTTTGCTATCAGAGAAGCTTGAAATCCTTCTCTAGGTTTCTTGAAAACCCCTTTTACTTATTTTTTTAAAAATACTACCCATGAAATGCATGGCTTCTGTGTCAATGACTCATGTCTAGATCCTTTTTTTTAATCTCTTGGTTTATACTTTTAATTTGCAAATAGGGTTAATGACTTGGTTTCTAAGGTTACTGAGCAAAAAGGAACATTCTTAGCAGCTTTGTTAAAATTGTACATGACTTAACCACTAGAAGTACTGATGTGTTCACAGGACTAGACCCAGATCTTGCTCTGTAATGACTATTTACTACCAAGTTATGGTTTGGGTTTTTCTTTTCCAGATTGTGAATAGGCACGGTCCTGAGGCAGACAGGCATTTACTACGCTGCCTATTCTCGCATGTGGATTTCAGTGGCGATGGTAAAAGCAGTGGCAAAGATTTTCATCAGGTACAGTTTGTACTGAGGTATCTGCTTATTAGGTTTGTTTGTTAAAAATCTGCAATAAGATTTAAGCATGAAGGCAGGTTAGAGGTAGTAAAATCATAGAATAGTTAGGGTTGGGAAGGACCTTAAGATCATCTAGTTACAGCCCCCCTGCCATGGACAGGGTCACCTCACACTAAACCATGTCACCCAAGGCTCTGTCCAACCTGGCCTTGAACACTGCCAGGGATGGAGCATTCACAACTTCCCTGGGCAACCCATTCCAGTGCCTCACCACCCTTACAGTAAAGAATTTCTTCCTTATATCCAGTCTAAACTTCCCCTGTTTAAGTTTTAACTTGTTACCCCTTGTCCTATCACTACAGTCCCTAATGAATAGTCCATCCCCAGCATCCTTATAGGCCCCCTTCAGATACTGGAAGGCTGCTATGATGTCTCCATGCAGCCTTCTCTTCTCCAGGCTGAACAGCCCCAACTTTCTCAGCCTCTCTTCATATGGGAGGTGCTGTAGTTCCCTGATGATCCTTGTGGCCCTCCCCTGGACTTGTTCCAACAGTTCCTTGTCCTTTTTATGTTGAGGACACCAGAACTGTACACAATACTCCAATTGAGGTCTCACAGGAGCAGAGTAGAGGGGCAGGATCACTTCCTTCAACCTGCTGGTCACGCTCCTTTTGATGCAGCCCAGGATAAGGTTGGCTTTCTGGGCAGTGAGCGCACGCTGCCGCTCATGTTAAGTTTCTCATTGACCAAAACCCCCAAGTACTTCTCTGCAGAGCTGCTCTGAATCTCTTCTCTGCCCAACCTGTAGCTGTGCCTGGGATTGCTCTGACCCAGGTGTAGGACCTTGCACTTGGCATGGTTAAACTTCATGAGGCTGGCCTCAGCCCACCTCAGAAGCATGTCAAGGTCCCTCTGGATGGCATCCATTCCCTCCATCGTATCAGCTGAACCACACAGCTTGGTGTCATCAGCAAACTTGCTAAGGGCGCCCTCAATCCCACTGTCCATGTCACGGACAAAGATGTTGAACAAGACTGGTCCTGACACTGATCCCTGAGGGACACCACTCATTACTGGTCTCCAGCTGGACATTGAGCCATTGGCTGCAACTCTTTGGGAGCAGCCATCCAGCCAGTTCTTTATCCACTGAGTGGTCCACATATCAAATTGATGTCTCTCCAATTTAGAGAGAAGGATGTTGTGTGGGACAGTGTCGAATGCTTTGCACAAGTGCAGGTAGAAGACATCAACTGCTCTGCCCTTGTCCATCAGTTCCATAGCCCCATCATAGATGGCCACCAAATTGGTCAGGCAGGATTTCCCCGTAGTGAAGCCATGCTGGCTGTCACCAAGCACCTTATTTTTCATATGCCTTAGCATACCTTCCAGGAGAATGTGCTCCCAGATTCTGCCAGGCACAGAGGTGAGACTGACTGGTCTGTAATTCCTTGGGTCATCCATTTTCCCCTTCTTGAAAATGGGGGTTATATTTCCTTTTTTTCCAGTCATCGGGAACTTCACCTGGCTGCCATGATTTTTCAAATATGATGGATAGTGGCTTAGCAGCTTCATTCGCCAGCTCCTTCAGGTCCTGTGGTTGGATTTCATCAGGTCCCATGGACTTGTGCACGTTCAGGTTTTTAAGATGGTCTTGAACCAGATCCTCTCCTACAGTGGACCTAAAGTCTTCATTCTCACAGTCCCCGTGTCTGCCTTCCAAGACTTGGGTGGTGTGGTCAGAGCCTTTGTCTGTGAAGACCGAGGCAAAGAAGTCATTGAGAACCTCAGCCTTCTCCAAATCCTGTGTAGTCAGTTCTCCTGATAGCTTCCAGAGAAGGCCCACATTGTCCCTAGTCTGTCTTTTATTTGCAATGTACCTATAGAATCCCTTCCTGTTATCCTTAATATCCCTAGCCAAATTTAACTCTAACTGGGCCTTAGCTTTCCTAACCTGGTCCTGAGCTTCCCGGACAACATCCCTGTATTCTTCCCAGGCTGGCTGTCTTTGCTTCCACCTTTTATAAGCCTCTTTTTTTTCCTTTGAATTTTCCTTAGCAACTCCTTATCCATCCAAGGAGGTCTCCTGGCCCTCCTGCTGCACTCCCTTCTAGTTGGGATGCAACACTCTTGGGCTTGTAGCAGGTGATCTTTTAGTAGCTTTAAGCTAACTTTTTTTGTGGTCTGTGGCCTTTGAACTGCAAGCATGTTTTGCTGGTCCTTAGTCAGAAGACAACAAATTGTTGGTATCTGACTCTTACAGTTGCTTGATCTGGAAAACCAATACAATTTTACTTCAGTACAATTGCTTTTTCCAGCATGTGCATTGCTCTATTTTTAAAGTCTTTCTTTGTTTTTTAAAACTTTGTCCAATTCCCCTAACTGACACTTCTGGTGTCCTCTCAGGTGTGTGTTCATCCTCTAAGCCTTTTTGCCCCAGGCTTTTTAGCTCATAAATGGGAATCAAATATTCTTAGATTGTCTTTTGCTATGTGGGAAGATGCTTGCAGAAAATGAAATATTGCACATATGATAGAGGTTGTTTGATCACTTAGTCTTAAAAGGGAAAACTAACCAAACCTGAAAAAAACTGGAATAAAAAACTTTACCATTAATGAGAATTTGTGCAGTTAAGAAGACCTTATCTTTGTTTAATTTTACTGTATGCAGTGGACAGTAGAAGCTATGTTTTATTGTCCTGTTATGAAGCAATGTGAGGGTTTTCAAGTTATCTTGTTCTTTTCAGACTCAGTTTCTGATCCAGGAGTGTTTATTGCTGGTTACAAAACCAAACTTTATCTCGACGCTGTCCTACGCCGTTGACAATCCATTGCACTATCAGAAGGTTTGTGTTTCTTGAAGGGGATCCCAGTTTCAGTAACTGCAGTGAATTTGTCTGTAGGAAACCAGCTGGTTTTACCTTGGGTTTTTCCTGGGTTGTTTTTTTATGGCTAAGATAGGTTGCACTTAAGTCTTCAAAAAATTTAGATTGTCCCCAAGTTGGATTTGTTAAACAGAGCGAGTTAATCACTTGGAATGGCTGCAAACTAATTTTAAAGCTTAATCTAAGGCTAGTAGTTTATGGCTTGTTTGTGGTAGCAAGGACCAAAATAATTCATCAGTGCTTCTCTTTCAATATCAAAGCCATGATAATGGTTTGATAGTGGAAGAGTGGGATATGCAGAAGAAGGTTTTAGTTTAGATGTATCTAAAAGTAGTTCCAAAGATGTATGTTTAGCCACATAAACTTTGTGGTAACCTACAGCAGAAGAGTTCCTAATATTACAGATATACAAATGAACTCTGGATAGACTGCTGCATTTCAATAGACACTAATTTCATAACGGCTTCCATTTAACTCTTCTTGTCTATTTCAGAGTCTAAAGCCTTCACCCCACTTATTTGCCCAATTGAGTAAAGTCATCAAACTAAGTAAGGTTCAAGAGGTAGGTGAACACTTATTTTGAAAATACTTTAATGTTTTTTGACTAAGCTTGTTAGCAAGGATGATGTCCCCTTACTGTGATACTCATTCTTGTTTGTAGGTGATTTTTGGTCTTGCTTTACTGAACTCTTTCAGCTCAGATCTACGAGGTTTTGGTAAGTGAAGTTTCTGAAGTACTGCAGCAGGGACGCATTTTCTTTTTAAGTCGTTGAGCTGTCTAGAGAGAAGGATAGATGTGTGTCTGCGTGACCTGAGTAATGCAAGGCCTTGCAATTAGTAGTGCCATTTGAGTCTAACACCATTTTGAGAGGGGCAGTAGATAGCACAGTCACCTTGTCTTATATGAAGTTGAAGGTTTCTTCCATGAATGACTTGCTAGATAATGAATCATATTGAGGTACTGTGGTATTTTCTTTTAGCTGTCCAGTAATATTTGAGTTCTGAGGTATGGGTTAAGACTTCTGTTTAACTCTTAACTGTTGTGGCTTGCAGTAAACAAACTCGGATTAAGAGAACAGTACCTAGCTAAAAAGAGTCTTCATGTTAAAAAGAAATTCAGGTTTTGATTCTTGCCTCTTTTGTCTTCAAAAGCTGCCCAGTTTATCAAACAGAAACTCCCGGATCTTTTGCGCTCTTACGTTGACGCGGACGTCAGTGGAAGTCAAGGAGGTGGCTTCCAAGATATTGCAATAGAGGTCCTGCACCTTCTTCTCTCTCATCTCCTTTTTGGGCAGAAGGGAGCCTTTGGGGTAGGACAGGAACAGATTGACGCTTTCCTCAAAACATTACGTAGAGGTAAGTGTGGTGGTTGTCAGGAAGCCTGACTAAATGCAAACTTTGAAATGGATTTTTGTAACTTACTGCCAGTGCAGTATGTTACGGATGGTGGGGAGCTTGTACGTTTTCAGAACTCTATCAACTGACAGAAAAATTCCACTGTCCTGGCATAACGTACTGGATTTTATTTCAATGAGCAGTAATGTGGTATCATGTTTGGTTTTTCTGAGGAGTGATAAATCAGTATTAAGTAGGGGATATTTGAATCTATGCTTGTGGGGGATGGTATTTGTAGATTTAACTTAAAGCAACTCAGTGCAAGGTAGTTGAAAAACTTGAGCTCCTTACAGCATAAGGAACAAACATTTCAAACAGGTATAGTATATTTTAAGCACTGGGTTGTGTATATTGGGTGCAGATCTATGAGGAAACACTAGCACAGGGAGGGAAGTGCTTTTGAATAAAACTGGTTCATGTCCTGGAAGCTACCATGGTCCTTGTGATGGCAGGGGTAGTGTCTTCCTTTCTGAAACAGTGTTTGCTGTAAACCCATCAGAATAAGGAATGGGACTTCAGAAACTAACTGGATTTAACTGGTCCCACTCCCTGGCTCTCTCCAGACCTAGAGCAAGGCACCCCTTATACAAGAGCAAAATATTTATTTTTTGTTGAAGTATTAACTAAGAAGTTATACTTAAATGAAGATTTAGTGTATTAGCTTCTGTAATTCCCCCCAACTTTGTTTTGGGAAATTCGGAACTCTTATCTGAGTGTCTTCAAAGAGTATGGAGACATTATGCTTCACCTTAACTAAGGATAATGCTGTTTCAGGAAAGCCCACCCATGAGGTGTCTTTGCTGCTTTCCACTGTGGACTGAACTCCCACCCACACATCTGGTTCTCTTGTTACTGTGTCTCCCTTAGACTTTGCTTCCCAGGGAGGAAGAAGGGAGCATTCTCTCTTTTCATGCCAAGTGCCTGGTTTAGATTGCCTAGACTTCTTAGACTCAATAGCAGGTCCTTTGTTTCCTAATACTTCCTGAGTTGGAGGAGAAGCTTTTACTGTCCTACTTGTGTTGTTTCTTGCTCTGTGCTCAGTTTGTTTTTTGTTTTTGTTTATAACTGCTGTTACTGACAATCCAGTTCTAAACTTGCTATTAGCCCTTTTGGGCAGCTGCAGTTGACTCTGTGGGAACCCAGTCTATTCTATGTTCTTATTCTCTAGGAATACAAGGGCCTATAGAGACAGGATGGGGAATGACTTTAAACTAACAGAGGGAAGATTTAGATCAGATATTAGGAAGAAATTCTTCCCTGTGGGGGTGGTGAGGCCTTGGCACAGGTTGTCCAGAGTAGCTGTGGCTGCCCCATCCCTGGCAATGTTCAAGGCCAGGTTGGACGGGGCTTGGAGCAACCTTGTCTAGTGGAAGGTGTCCCTGCCTGTGGCAGGGGTTTGGAACTGGATGAGCTTTAAGGTCCCTTCCAACCCAAACTATTCTATGAATATTCAAGTGCCTGTAGAGAACGAGGAGGTGGGATGGAGGGATGCTGCATGAGTGAGTGCCCTCTTGATTTCTGCATCAGTGGGGAAACTAGCACAGCAGTCAAATTATTTCAAAGTCACTTGCATGCAACTAGTGTTCTGTTTTTTTTTTTGACACTTTTTTTTCTTGCCTTCAGATTTTCCCCAGGAGTGTTGTCCTGTGGTGCTTTCACCACTTCTATACCCTGAAAAACAGGACATTCTAATGGACAGGATCCTGGCCGATTCTGGAGGGATAGCCAAAACCATAATGGAGAGTTCTCTGGCAGATTTCATGCAAGAAGTTGGCTATGGCTTTTGTACCAGGTTTGTAGGCATCTTGTGTGGTGGTGGTTTTCCTTCTTGTTTCTTGAGACAAAGGGTAAAGAACACTTGCAGTACTAAAATAACTGGAACCTCATTGAGTATTGTGAGGTCTCTTGTTTTAATTCCTGTTTTATATTTTGCTTTCTTCTAATGTGTGTAGCATGTCTGTTGAGATTGTGTAGCATTTTGTCATGAGAAGGGCTAGGTAAAGGTATTCAAATTCTTCATGAAGGTTTTATAAGAATTTGACAATTGCCCTTTCTTGTTTTAAGTAAAACCAAAGTGGGTAGGCAGAATAAATCCCAACTAAATCTTACTAGATCTTTGGAAGAACTTTGTTTTTTGTGCCAGGCTCCTCTTAGCTCCCTTTTCATATGAAACGGGTTACAGGAGAGCTGAATGTAATAGTCTTGCTTCAAGAGTTGGCCAGCAGCAGCTTTCTGTTTGTACTGGGGTTTGATCAGTGTGGTAGACAGTATGACTGAGATCATTTGTAGCTGTAGGATCTAATTATGATAGTGAAATGCTAGAGTATCTTCACAGCTGTGTCTTTCCCTGCTTAGGCTTATTTTGGTAAAATACAGCTCTTAAACTCACCCTGGATCTGCACATATGTTTGTAGGAATACATGACCCACGTCTTCAATAGTGTTCCATATTCTTGCTCTGTGCCCCTAATCTGAAATGTTAGATGGGAAGCTGTCACTTGGACTTGCTGGAGCCATGCAAAATGGGCTGTCATGTACAGAACCCCATGGGTTTGCAGGTGTGGCCTCAGTAGGACTGAAGAGCTTTGCATATGGCATAAGTATTGTGTTATATGGGCTATTTGTTTATATGCAGGTTGGAATAGTTACTAGAAAAGCATGAGAAGCTAGACTACTTCGAAGCTTTCTATCGAAGAGTTAATTTGGCTGTATTACATTATTCATTATATATTGAATGTCTTTCCTGCTGTATACCTACTGTCTGCACAAATCCAGCTCAATTTCTGAATGCTGTTTTTAAGGATTTAGGAGTGCTCTAATAATGGTAGTGGTAACAGGAGCCTGCAAGCCTGTGGCTGGTTTTGATGGGGGCCTTAGTCTTAGCCCTCAATATGAACCTAATGTGTTGTGTGGTGGTTTTTTTTTTTTTGTTTGTTTGGTTGTTTTTTTGTTTGGTTGTTTGGTGTTTTTATTATTATTTTTTTTTTTTTTTTTGTGGGGTGTGTGTTTTGGTGTTTTTTTTTTGTTTGTTTGGTTTTTAGGAAGATCCATTTAAGAAGCATAAGCTAAGAGAACTAAATGTATTTTAAAGACTAGTGACTACTTTTGGGGAGGTGATAAAATCTGTTTTTTCACATAAGTTTCTGCTCAAATAGGGAAATGAAGAAACACAATATAAATGTGTTGGAAGATGTTGAAAATTTTCCTTTGTTAAACACTGCTTTAGGAGGCATATGTTATCTGTACTGATGCTGTATGCATCTTGTTGGCCTAAAGAAGTGTTCACAAAGTGAAATGCATTGCAAAAAAGGGCTTTCAGTTCTAAAATTGAAACTTCAGCATCTGCTCATTGTTTGCTTTTGGGGCTCCTCAAAGTTTTTTTGTTAGCAACCTCTGCTCAGAGACACCTGGCCTTGCACCAGACCGGAAGGCATCCATACTTTCACAGCTTATCTTTTGAACAGTGCATGTCATTGGTTTGAACATGCATTCTCAAAGCCTTTGTTTTACTTTTAGCTAGCAAAAACTTCACTCTCTGAAGCTGTGTAACAGGTCAATGCATGGAAGTGTTTCTAACAGCAAACTGCTAAACCTACCCTGTGCTTTTGCTTTGACAGAGCATAGCCTGTGAAACATCTCTTGCTGTCACTTAAGTCGACCTAGCTTTGAACTGAATACATGGCACAGCATGTTTCATTTAAATAACTGCATGGAGCTTCTACTGAATTTCTCTTCTTGCTTCTCATGGAATTTTATTATATTGGATCATTTGACTAATGTGACTGAGGCTGAGTGAATGGTTGTACTTAAGTTTGTGATTAGTTTCTCCCAACCATACTTACAGGTCTTGTTTTGGTCTGTCTTATGTTGTGCCATAGTGAAACCTGCTTTTGAATTAAGATCTCCCTGGGTTTTTGTGTGTTTTTATTTGTTTGTTTTTTTTTTGTTTTTTTTTATATCTTAGCATGGAAGAATGTCGCAACATAATCATGCAGTTTGGTGTTCGGGAAGTCACGGCTGCCCAGGTTGCCAGGGTTTTGGGGATGATGGCTCGAACTCATTCGGGGTTGACGGATGGTATTCCATTACAAGTGAGTGACCTGTTGGGCTTAGATATATTTTAATCAGCAGATAATGAGGAGTTAAAATGCTGTTCTCTAGTAGTTCAAGACTTGCTTTTACTATTCAACACTTACAAGTCTAACTGTTCTGCTGAAAATGTCTAGAACACATTCTTGAATGAAAGATTCTCGGTTGTGTGCAACTGGTGACATTACTGGTCTGAACTTTTTGCCTTTATAGTGCTGGGAATTATGTAGCTAGGAGCTTTTGAGACTGCTTTATTCTTACCTAGTATTTGATGGAGTGTATTTAACTTGCAGTCTATTTCGGCTCCTGGCAGTGGGATTTGGAGTGATGGGAAAGATAAAAGTGATGGAGCACAAGCCCATACCTGGAATGTGGAGGTCTTAATTGATGTTCTTAAAGAGCTGGTAAGTTTTGTGAGCATCTTGGCCTTTATGCAGAATATCTGCAAGGAGGGCATGTCTCGGTGTGAACATAAAGCACTTTAAGCTCCTAGCAGCCTGAATGGCTTTCAATCTTATATAATTGTGTTGCTGTACTTAAATGACTAGTAGTGTTCTTTCCTCATGAACAAGAATATTTTGAGGAGTTGTGGAGAAAAAGCTGTCTGAATGGCAAACTTGGATGCAGCTTCAGATTTTATTCCACATTGCTCCCATGTACTCCAGCATATGTCCTCTGAGGGCTTGTGTGCTTGAACTTACTTCTGGCAGTGGAAAGTTTAGTGCATCAGGCACCTTGTTTTGAAAAACATCTCGCTGTAGGAATTGATGATGAAAAGGCAAAATATTTTCGTAGCTACTCATTCCAAAACACTAAATGTTTCTTGTGTGTGATGAGGCTTCAGTAATAGGAAACTTTCTCCACCACTTCTAAGCAGCATTTTTTGCAATTAACTCAGTGAAATGTGAGTACCATTTCCTTTGCCTACCTTATATTGGGTGATTTTTATTTTTTTTTTTGTATGTCATCTCTAATCTATGCAGGAGTCCCTGCTTTATTTTCCTAAATCTTGGAACATAGAACTAGCTTTCTTTGGTGCTCGTGTATCTCTGAAATGAGTGGTCTGTGATCCACAGTGGCCATGGTTCCCTCCAAGCTCCCCCATCCTTATGATTTCACGCTATTGCTGAAAATCAAATAGGTGCTTTGCAATTACTTGCAGTGTACATTATCCAAAAGGAAAAGCAAGTTCTGCTTGCCAGCAGGTCAGACCCTTTTGCCTTTTATTGGAGGGCATATGGAAGCCTACAAAAGGAATGAGTTAGCATGCTAAGAAAGGGGTTGTGTGTTTGGGGGTGGTGTTGTTTTTTTTTTTTGGGGGGGGGGTTAGGACTTGTTAATGAAATGTTTGGAAGGATAGACATTACTGCCTGTGGTGCTGGGGAAGTGCAGTCTCACAGGCTAGTTTCAGACATTAACTTGCATGAAGTTCTCACAGCTATCTAAATCCTGTTCTTTTTAAAACCAAAGCCCTTTCTTTCAGCTAGAAGTCAGGTGTGTGTTAAGCTGGGTAAATTATAGATAAAGAGGGTTTCTTACAAGACAGTATTGAAGACTCTAATGTTTAAGACTGTGTCGTGGTTTAAACCCAGTCAGGTAACTTGTTCACTCACTCCCAGTGAGTGGTGCCCAGTCAGGTAACTGACAACAATCGAGGTTCGCGTCCGTCTCCCCCCCCCCCCCGCACCGGGGCTCTCTCCCCTTCCCCGCTCCCGGAGGAACGGGGAGGAGGATCGAGAGAGTGCAACTCCTACGGGTTGAGACAAGAACAGTCCAGCAACAAATCACCACCGCTACTATCAGCTAAAACAATGATAAGGGAAAATAACAAGAGAAGAGAATACGATACCACCGGCCAAGAAACGAGTCCCACCCGGAAGCCCGTGTCCTTCCGGGTAACTCCCAGTTACCCCCCACCCCGGGCATGACGTGCTGTGGTATGGAATACCTCCCCGGCTAGCCTGGGTCAGGCGCCCCGTCTCTGCTTCCTCACAGCTTCCCCTCCTCCCTGGCAGAGCATGAGCCTCACAGAGTCCTTGGTCAGGCTAAACATCACTTAGCAACAACCGAAAACATCGGCTTCACCAACACTGTTCTCAAACTAGAAGTCAAAACACAGCACTGCACCAGTTAACACAAAGGAAAAAACATGACTGCTACTGCTGAACCCAGGACAGACTGACTACTTGTTTTTCTGGTTGCAGAATCCTAGCCTAGACTTCAAAGTAGTAACCTATGAATTGGACCATCTGGGATTTCAGATTCGTGACAGCAAGGGCCTCCATATTGTGGTGTTTGGCATCCAGAGAGGGCTGGGCATGGAAGTTTTTCCTGTTAATGCCATATATAGACCTTGGAAGCATGCAGAGGGCCAGGTAAGCGTTACCAGCGTTTCTGCTGTATCATTACAACACCTGCCAAGTTCCTGGCTTTATTGAAAGGTAAATGTGGATTGGTAATGTGAATTTTGAGACAAGCCACACTGGAGAACTTGGCCTGTTAAGGCGTAGGCCTCAGGTATGTTACTGAAATACAGTCTGTTAATCGAGCAGTGTCTTCATTGTTTGAGAGGAGATGGTCACTTGCTGTACATGTGTGGCAGCACCTTTGGTTTTAGCAGAATCCTGGTGCATGATTCAGCTGAGTGTAGAACTGTTGCTGCACAGTTGTGCTGTGAGCTTTTTTTTACCTGGCTACACAAAAGGGCTACATCTTTGTGCAGACAAGTCCTCTCAGAACATCTGTATCTGTTGTTTTCAGAAATTCTGGGGGAAGTGTGAGGTTCAGTCTTATGTAAAACACTGATAATATATCTTGGCTCACCTCTACTGATTCATTGATTTGCATCATTTTCAGAAATGTGGCAGTTGATAAAGTGGAAGGAACCCTAAATTCTAAATATCTAAACTATTTCTGCTGTCTTTTATTCCAGCTCTCCTTCATTCAGCATTCCCTCATAAACCCTGACATCTTCTGTTTTGCCGACTACCCTTGTCATACTGTTGCCACAGACATCCTGAAGGCACCACCAGAGGATGACAACAGGGAAATCGCTACATGGTAAACCTGCTTCCAACTGCTTTTCATACCTAGTGAAAGATTACTTGTCTGGTCAAATGTGGCTTTGTAGTCATGGAGCCAGATTTATTTTTAGCTGTGTATATCCCAAGACTTCAGCCATTAGTATTTGAACAATGTTTGACTGATGAAAGTTCTCATGTTATCCAAACTTCTCATGTGTTAACATAATATTTGAAAGTGTACTGCTAGTTCTTGCTTTTAATGGAGTCATCCAGTTCTCTGGAGAATTTCTGCTGATATATTTTGGGACATACTGTGAGCTGGTAGAAAGGTTTAGAGGTGGTATGAATTTAAATGTATTTCCCAGGATGAAATTAGGGAAACCTGCTGTACTTGTGTCGTGGCTTAAGCCTAGCCATGCAGCTCGCTCTCTCACTCCCCCCCCCCCCCCTCCTCCCTCCCACTCCTGGAGGGATGGGGAGGAGAACTGAAAGAATATAACTCCCATGGGTTAAGATAAGAACAGTCCAATAACTAAGGTATAACACAAAACCACTACTGCTACCACCAATAACAATAATGATAAGGGAAATAACAAGGGAAGAGAATACAACCACTCAGCACCCGCTGACCAATATCCAGCCGGACCGAGCAGTGATCTAGGCCTTTCGGGTAACTGCTCCCAGTTCTACATCCTGGGCATGACGTGCTGTGGTATGGAATATCTCTTTGGCTAGTTTGGGTCAGGTGTCCTGTCTCTGCTTCCTCCTGGCTTCACCTCCTCCCTGGCAGAGCATGAGATTCAGAAAGTCCTTGCTCAGAGTAAACATTACTGAGCAACAACTAAAAACGTTGGTGTTATCAGCGCTGTTCCCAGGCTGAAAGTCAAAAACACAGCACTGCACCAACTACTAAGAAGGAGAAAAATGACTGCTACTGCTGAAACCTGGACAGCATCCACCACTTATTCCAAACCATTCACGTCATGCTCAGATCCCACATTTTCAATATACAATTGCTCTTATCTCATATATATATATATATATATATACACACACATATATGTACATCCACAGAGAGAGAAATTATTCCGTAGTGCATGGACCAATCCCTGTAAAGCTGCTGAGTCCATTCAGTCCATGATGTCAGGCTCCATCTCTTGTAACAGTCTTTCAGAGCAGGAGAGGATGTGTGCAGTGTTGGATTGTTGCCTGCTAATGCTGATCGTTCCTTTACCGCAGTACTCGTCTGCTTTCATCAAAGTTTATTCTCTGTTGGGATGATGGTCAGAGGGAAGTCAGGGCCAGTCGCTGGTGACCTGAAGGCGTCTAGTTGGTGGGCTATAAAAGTGCTACATAACAGGCAAAAACATGCAATTGAGTTCATTGGCTGCTTTCCCCTAAACTCAAATCCCTTTGGGGTATACATCGGACTTTATCACGCATTAGCCACCAAGTATATCTGGGTCCCTGAGCAAAAGGAGTCCCACAAGTGGGTTTGCCTTCACCTGAAGCAGGAATAACCCAGACAGTTTTCCCCAGCAAATTCTTCATATGCACCACAGGAACTTTGTCCCCCTCTACAGTACATAAAAGTTCTGACTGGGCTGGGCCAGGCCTGTTGGCAGATCCTCTGGTGTTGACCAATCAGGTGGCCTTTGGTAAATGTGTATCCCAGTGTTTCAAAGTCTCACCACCCATTGCTCTCAGTGTAGTTTTTAACGGCCCACTGTACCATTCAGTTTTTACAGAGGCTGGTGCATGGTAGGAGTTGTGATATACCCACTCAATGCTATGCTCTTTGGCCCAAATGTTTATAAGGCTGTTCCAGAAATGAGTCCCATTGCCTGACTCAGTTCTGTCTAGGGTGCCGTGTTGCCACAGTCTGTTTCTCAAGGCCCAGGATAGTGTTCCGGGCAGTGGTGTGGGGCACAGCGTATGTTTCCAGACATCCGGTGGGTGGTTCCACCATGGTAAGCACATTGCGCTTGCTTTGGCAGTTCAGTGGGAGAGTGATATGATCAATCTGCCATGTTTATACTTCAGCCATCATCCTCCGTACCAGAGAGGCTTTAACTGCTTGGCTTGCTTAATTAGAGCACATTTCACATTCCTGAATAACTTGAGCAATACTGTCCATTGTTAAGTTCACTTTCGGTCATGAGCCCATATATATCTCGTATATCTCTGCCTTGATGTTATGGTGTCATGGGCCCACCAGGCCAAAAATAATTCACCCTTATGTTGCCAATCTAAATCCATCTGAACCACCTCAGTCTTAGCAGCTTGATTCACCTGTTGGTTGTCCTGATGTTCCTCAGTGTCCTGACTCTTGGGTACATGAGCATCTACATGGCGTACCTTCACCACCAGGCTCTGCACTTGGGCAGTGATATGTTGCCAGAGTGCAGCAGCCCAGATGGGTTTCCCTCTGTGTTGCCAGTTACTCTGCTTCCATTGCTGCAACCACCCCCAGAGGGCATTTGCCACCATCCATGAGTCAGTAGAGAGATAAAGTACTGGCCACATTTCTCATTCAGCAATGTCCAAGGCCAGCTGGATGGCTTTCACCTCGGCAAACTGACTCGATTCACCCTCTCCTTCAGCAGTTTCTGCAACTTGTCATAAGGGACTCCATACAGCTGCCTTCCATCTCTGATGCTTTCCCACAATACGGCAGGACCCAACAGTACACAATACTGCTTTTCACTTTCTGACAGTTTATTATGTGGTGGGGCCTCTTGAGCACACATCACCTCCTCCTCTGGTGACATTCCAAAATCTTTGCCCTCTGGCCAGTCCATGATGACTTCTAGAATTCCTGGACGACTGGGATTTACTGTTCGAGCTTGTTGTGTTATTACTGTGGCCCGCTTACTCCATGTAGCATTGGTTGCATGATGTGTAGAGGAGACCCTGCCTTTGAACATCCAGCCCGGCATGGGCAACCAGGGTGCCAGGCGGAGCTGTGCTTCAGCGCCAATCACTTCCGAAGCAGCTCGATCCCCTTGATAGGCTGCCAGTATCTCTTTCTCAGTTGGGGTATAGCTGGCCTCAGATCCTTTGTATCCCCAACTCTAAATGCTGAGGGTTTGACCTCGAGTCTCCCCTGGAGCTTTCTGCCAGAGGCTCCAGGTAAGACCATTCTCCCCAGCTGCAGTGTAGAGCACATTTTTTACATCTGGCCCTGTCCAGACTGATCCAAGGGCTACTGCATGAACTATCTCATGTTTAATTTGCTCAAAGGCTTGTTGTTGCTCAGGGCCCCATTTGAAATATTTCTTCTTCCAGGTCACAAGAAAGAGAGGCCTTACAGTTGAGCTGTAATTTGGGATGTGCATTCTCCTGAACACCCCAGCACCTAGGAAAGCTTGTGTTTCATTCTTGTTAGTTGGTGGGGACGTTGCTGTTATCTTGTTGATCACATCTGTGGGGATCTGGTAATGTCCATCTTGCCATTTTATTCCCAAAAAATGAATCTCCTGTGCAGGTCCCTTGACCTTACTTTGTTTTATAGCAAAACTGGCTTTCAGCAGGATTTGGATTATTTGGATTATTTTCCTCCCTTTCTCAAAGACTTCTTCCACTGTATCACCCCACACAATAATGTCATCAATGTTGTGTTTGGCACTTGTTCTTCGACCTTCAGCAACACCACAACAGAAGGATCTTCTGAGAGACCAGGGAAGGTGGGCATCTGCTTCATTTTCCCGTCTCCAGAGCAGCAATACCATAAACCCATTGGTACCCTTTTGGGTCTTTGAAGTACCCTCTCCTGAGGTAGTCTATGCCGAGGATGCATGGAGCCTTTGTACCAGTCACAATGGGGTGCTTTTGCCATTCCCTCCCTGTCAGGCTGATTTCAGCCTCCAGTACAGTCAACTCTTGGGATCCTCCTGTCACTCCAGAAATATAGATGGGTTCCTCACCCCGACAGCTTGATAGCATCAGGGTACACTGTGCACTGCTATCTACTAGAGCCTTATAGTTCTGTGGTACTGATGTGCCAGGCCGTGTGCTCCACACAGTCCAGGAAACCCAGTTGTCCCTCTCCTCCACCTGGCTGGAAGCAGGGCCTCTCTAATAGAGATCTTAAGATTTTTCACTTAAATCTTGTAGAAAGGGATTAGTATGCCTTATCACAGGAGCTGGAGTAAAATCAGCTCTTCCGCTCCATCTGGGAACCTGCTCACCAGAGACTGAAGCCGCAGCTTTCAATGGATGATCGTCCTTGACCTCTGTTCTCCTCTTCAGTTCTCACACCCGTTGCTCCAGAACTGAGGTAGGTTTTCCATCCCACTTCGTCATGTCTTCTCTGTGAGCCCGCAGGTAAGACCATAGGGTGGCCCGTGGCATATACCTTCTATATCTTCTCCCTCGAACAGTAGGATACCTTTTGTTAATAGCTGAGACGTTTGTTGGTACACGCGAGGAGCTGTATAGATCAGATTGATCGTCTTTCAATTGGGTGAGCTCCTGGGAGAGTTTTTCCACAGCTGAGATGATGGAAGGGGTGAGATTATCTTTGACCTCTCGGAGTTTATGAACCATTTCATCCACTGTTAGTGTCACTGTGTCATTCCAGGTTACTGTTGTCAGTGAATGGGCGTATGATGTAATGGTGCATTCCATGTAAATTCCCATTACATGGGTTGTGTAAGTTGACTTCATCTGGATCTTTGGGGTGCTTCCCTGTTATTCGGCTTGATGTGATAGATCATCTCTACAATGGCTGATTCCCTCAGAGGCTGGATGCCTTTCTCTAGTGTAATCCACTTAGCCGAATGACTCATAACATCATCCTTGTATGGAAACCTTTTTTTTTCCACAGCTGCTAAGAGCCTCTTCCAAAGGCTGAGGGACCCTTTCTCGTTTGCAATTGTTTTGTCAACTCCCTCTTCCCTAGCAAGTGATGCCAGCTGCTTGGCTTCCCTACCTTCTGGTTCATGACTGTTGGCCCCATTACCCAATATCGGAGCCACCAGGTGATGATGTGCTCTCCTGGTTGATGGATAACATCTTTTCTCATATTATGTACCTTGGTTGAGGTCCGGGGTCGAGAAGTCACCTTTTCTTCTTCTTTATGTGATGATGACTCCTGATCAGATGCTGTCCCGGGTAGAAAATGCATTTCCATTGCTTCTTCATCTTGTTCCTTCATCTTTCCTGTTTTTTTGTTTTTTTTTTTGGCTTTTCCCCTTGTGTACAGGAGCAACCGATAATGGTACGAATTAGTCCTCTAGTTTAGCTGCAGTATCTGTTGTCGGGATTTGGGTAGCTCCTGTACTTGTCGCTGGGATTTGAGTAGCTACTGTACTTGTCGCTAGGGCTGGTGTAGCTGCTGTGCTTGGTCCTGGAGTAGGTGCGCTGCCATCGGATCCAGGGACGTTTTCTTCCCTTTCAAGGTGCTCGATAGTGTTGAACAGGGCTCTGTAAGCATAGGCCAAGCCCCAGCACATTGCCATAATTTGTCCCTCTCTGGTATGATCAGGATGACAACACACCTCATTTAAGCGTTTTACTAATTTTTCTGGATTTTGCACTTGTTCGGTGGTGAAGATCCAAACCGGTGGAGGGGCCCACTGGCATTGATACTTGCCCATACTATCCCATACACCCTGCCACTCATAACTGTCCTGCCTCGGAGAAAATCTCTTGGTCCTCTTATATTGTCATCTAATCCTAGAGAAGGCCCAAACCCCACTCTTCCCAGCTCTTGATATGAGACGTTATGGTCATTGGTAAAACACACTGTGTATGTGTGCCAACATGGTGATCCCCATCACAATCAGCAGGCAGGTCTCAAGGGTACCCAAAGGCCATTCAAAACCTTCAGAACTCTCAAATGAAGCTGTAAATGGTCTGATTTATGGGTCTGGGAGCATGAGGGAATGTCTCCTTCACAGGTTGACCACCCGAGGAAGAGAAAAAAAGGTGTGTAATTGTTAAACACTTCTATTATATACCTTCCAAAGTATAGAGGTGATGACCACACTGGGAATGCAAGCCGGATCAGTTTCATGATCAATGAGTCTATTGTATTACAAATCACTACCATAAAGTACAATGAAACAAGATCCTTAGCCGATAAACACTAAAAGAGCAAATACTGGCTATAAGTAAGGTACGACATGCTGAAACTGTGAGATCAAGAGCAACAACTTTGAGAGCCAGTAAATCAGCATTGTGACAAGTGACTGTTAATCCAAAACTATGAATGCTTGTCAAAAATAGTTAGACCCACTCTATTCAGATCTGTTGTTATCTCAACCCTTAGTGTCTCACATTGGGCGCCACAAAGAACTGTCATGGTTTAAGCCCAGCCATGCAGCTCGCTCTCTCACTCCCCCCCTTCCTTCCTCTCTGCTCCTGGAGGGATGGGGAGGAGAATTGAATGAGTCTAACTCCCATTGGTTGAGATCAGAACAGTACAGTAACTAAGGTATAGCACAAAATCAGTACTGCTACCACCAATAATAATAATGATAAGGGAAATAACAAGGGAAGAGAATACAACCACTCAGCACCTGCTGACCAATACCCAGCCTGACTGAGCAGTGATCTAGCCCTTTCGGGTAACTGCCCCCAGTTCTATATCCTGGGCATGATGTGCTGTGGTATGGAATACCTCTTTGGCTAGTTTGGGTCAGATGTCCTGTCTCTGCTTTTTCCTGGCTTCCCCTCCTCCCTGGCAGAGCATGAAACTCAGAAAATCTTTGGTCAGAGTAAACATTACTTAATTCTGATGTTTTTAGTTGTTGCACGCAGTGCTGTTCCCAGGCTGAAAGTCAAAAACACAGCACTGCACCAACTACTAAGAAGGAGAAAAATGGCTGCTACTGATGAACCCAGGGTAACTTCTATGAAAGAATTCCTGGGATTTAAACAGTAAATTTATATAGCTATTGTGGAGTTGTTGCATAAAGCTGATGAGCTGACTCTTACACCCCTTCTTTTGATACAGCTGTGTAGCTCATTTCAGTGAATATATTGAGTTTTATTTCCATTGTATGGCCAAGAAGAGGAAATTGGGGGTGGAGAATGTGGGTACATTGGGGAAGGTGGCAATGATTGTTTGTCTGTAAAGCTGATGAAAAAAGTAGAATGTCTTCACTAAGTTTCGCAGGTGGGGACTTTGAGGTGTTCTAAAAAGGTGTATTCCATTTCTGGAAGGAAGTATGTTTCAACGTAAATTATCTACTTCAGGTTTAATTGTTTTTCAAACATAAGGTTTTACTTTTCCCCCTTCCTTAACAGAATCCGAAGCTCTTAAGCTCTTAAATGGGTTTGTAAGCAAAGACAAACAAACAAACAAGCAAACACCCCACACAAAAAAACCAAACAAAAATGTAAAAGTATTAATTTTCATGGTTAAGAATGGCCTTGTAAGCTTAATTCTATGTGACAAGAGCTGCAACATCAGGTTTCATAGAATCATAGAATCCCAGACTGGTTTGGGTTGGAAGGGATGTGAAAGCTCATCCAGTTACAACCCCGTGCCACAGGCAGGGACACCTTCCACTAGACCAGGTTGCTTCAAGGTCCAGCCTGGCCTTAAACACTGCCAGGGATGGGGCAGCCACAGCTTCTCCAGGCAACCTGTGCCAGGGCCTCACCACCCTCACTGTGACAAACTTCCTAATGTCTAATCTAAATTAGGTTTGCAGCAGGCATTGCTTTATATTATCTCGGTTCTACAAAATGCTGGAATCCTGGATCCTGTAAGCTGACTTCTTTAATTAGTTTTTTTTTCTCCCTTTGTGTGTGTGGTGTTTCTGTCTTTTGTTAGGAAGAGCCTAGATTTGATTGAGTCTCTGTTACGTTTGGCAGAAGTGGGACAGTATGAGCAGGTTAAGCAGCTCTTCAGTTTTCCTATCAAGCATTGCCCAGATATGTTGGTGTTGGCCTTACTACAGATCAACACATCCTGGCATACCTTGCGCCACGAACTCATCTCCACACTCATGCCAATTTTCCTTGGCAACCATCCCAACTCTGCCATCATTTTGCACTATGCATGGCATGGACAAGTAAGTATTTTCACTGTAGTGTGTGTGTGGCTTGCTCAGGTAACTGAAAGCTTGTTAAGTGATTTGGACAGTTAAAACAACAATGCTTGTATTAGTTTATGAACTGTGTAATTTAAAACCCAAGAAGTGGTTAATGCAAAGTAATATGAGTTGAAGCAAACTGTTGTGATTTGATTTTTCTTTGGGGAAATATATTCAGAACGAAGAAATAATGGTCACTGAGAAAATATTCCTGTAAAAATAAAGATCAAATTTAAGTTTGACTGTTTTAACCATTCAGTTTTAACTAAAGTTGACCACAGTTTGTTTGCTTGTTTTTAAACAAACACCAAAAATCTCACAACAGCAACACTTCCCCCCCCCCTCCCCCCCCAAACTCTCTACCTTACACATTTGAAGTGTAAAAACCTGAAGCAGTAAGAGGTGAGGAGGTTTAAACCAAAATTATCTCCATTGTCCTTGTGAAAAGATGGAGGCTATTCTAGGTATAAAGAAACTATTTATACTCTTAAGAGCCTAGGATGTTTTCTGAAAACTTAGGATTTGCTGCTGAGCTTTTTCAAGGAGAGCTTCCATGTAGAGACGGGGTAAATACATATGCAAATCCATGCTTTTAATAGGGAAACAAGTAGGCCTTTTGGTATGGCCTTCATTATTGCATCCACTGGTAATAAAGCAAATAGGAGTCATAAGAAGAAACTTAAAGCAGTGGAAGCCTCTGGGGTTGGAGGGAATCTGCAGTGGAAAACATCTTGTCCTGTTAGAGTAGCATTAATAAGAAGCTTAGTCCACATTCACTGCAAAATGATGGCTATTTGCTAGCTGGAGTGCTATGAACATTTTATATTTTTCCTGATAACTTTTTAAAAATTGTAGAATGAGGGGTAGGATATAAGTGGTGTGCTTTTTGCATAAGGTCTTGAAATGGCAGCATATGCAATTTTCCCACAGGGTAGGCTTCAGAATTAAGTACGCAATGATGGCTGCCATGTTACACAGTGCCATTCCACAACTTGAGGATGTTTCACTTCCCCAGATGAGGAAACCTTTTAAGCAAAACCCTTGCTGCCATCACAATCCTATTTGTGCTGTAGTTTCAAAATGTCCCTGTAAAGATCTAGGTACTGTTTTCCATGTTAAGATGTGACATTGCCATTCTCACTTCAGGACATCATGTCAAGCATAACATGTTGTAAATGATTTGCATATTTCAAAAGCAGTTTCTCTACAATTGAGAAGAATTAGAGCTGTACGCTTAGAGATGGGGTTCTACATACTTGCCATTCTTAGTCATTCTGCATCCTTTAGTAGCTCCAGGATAGTTTGTTATTGCACAAAATCCCAACTTAGAGGTTCTGAAGCTAAAGAGCAAATAACGTTTGCATGTTAACCTTTAGAAGTAAAATATCCTACTTAATTTTCACGTAGTTGATCCTTTTCCTAGAGGCATTAAGTACAATCATAATGTAATTCTCCTTAGGGTCAGTCTCCTTCGATTCGTCAGCTGATCATGCATGCAATGGCAGAATGGTACATGAGAGGGGAGCAGTATGACCAGGCAAAACTCTCACGTATTCTTGATGTGGCACAAGACTTGAAGGTGAGTTTTCTAGAGCAGTGCTGTTATTTTCTGTCCAGTGTCTTATGCAGACTTGCTCATCTTTTAACAAAAGCTACGTTTAACTTAGTTGTGACTCATTTAGTAAGGATTACTTTGTTTAAGCATGTCTAAATTCAGTTGTTACTACTGTACCTAGTCTTAGTTTAAAAAAAAATAAAAGAGAAAAAGAAATCCTATGCTCATGTGGATTTTAAGTGCTCTTCAGCTGAGCTGTGGTATCTGACTACATATGCTTTCTAGGGTGCAAGTGCTGTCCACTTATGAGCCCAAGACATTTCACTTGGTGTTTGCAGTAGAGTTGGTTACGTAGCTTAGTTGACAAGTTACTTGGGAAGCAGTATAATAGACCTGCTTGCTATGTGAATGTACTGTAAATCCAGGAAGAGCTTTGACTGTTTTAACCTTGAATACCATTAAAATTAGAACGTAGTAAATATCCATCAGGTATTTGTGTGAAGGTGGCACTGCTAAGACTCATGGAACAGGGATTTCTTAACAATACTACTACTTCTCAGCTGTTTACACATTCACAAAAGAGACTGGAAGTTGTGACTGACTTCTTTGAGGCCTTTACTGCTTCCTAAAGTTAGATGCAAAATAATTGCATGTCTCAGTACAGAAGCATCAACTGCTGCTTGAAGACAGTTTTGTTGTAGCAGTTTCTGTTTTAAAAGTTGAACGCTTTGAGGAGATAGCACATTCAAAGAAGCTCTGAAGGGGTTGAGCCCTGTTTACAGGGAGGTGACAGGCTCTTCTGATTAATTTTGTTGTGCTATCAACTTGATAGCTCCACTTGCTGGTGGATATTCATAAAGAGGAGTTTAACTGTCAACACAAGGTGGCTTCAAAGAAGGGGTAGGGTCATGATTTGAAATGAGAGCTCTTGCTTATTTCTTTCCTGAGCAAGCTATAAGTGAAGCTTGTAGTACCAATTTTTTTGTTGACTAAGAAAAGCATAGTAGCATGAAGAAAATTCTTCATAGTGAGGGTGGTGAGGCGCTGGCACAGGTTGCCCAGAGAAGCTGTGGCTGCCCCATCCCTGGCAGTATTCAAGGCCAGGTTGGATGGGGCTTGGTGCAGCCTGATCTAGTGGAAGGTGTCCCTGCCCGTGGCACGGGGTTGGAGCTGGATGGGCTTTCAGGTCCTTTCCAACCCAAACCAATCTGGGATTCTATGTGATAGCAAGTTTTCTTTAGTAAGAAACATATAGGGATTAAAAAGGGAAGAAAGGAGATGGGGTATCCTTGTGTCTTCACTAGTAGTCTTCTGATTATTTTTTTTTTTCCTACCCCCCCCCCTTTAGGCCTTGTCAATGCTGCTAAATGGTACTCCATTTGCTTTTGTTATTGACCTTGCTGCACTTGCCTCTCGACGGGAATACCTCAAACTTGACAAATGGCTCACAGATAAAATTCGGGAGCATGGGGTAAACCAGGTTTTTTTCTTATTTCTTCACTCTGTCAGTGATTAACTGAAGTCACTTTAACAATCTTATAAGTAGCTTTAATGTTGTGGAAAGTGTCCATGGTCTGATAGTTCAATGTATTCACTGAACTATAATAGCTTAGTGCAATTCTTTCCATGGTGCAGTTGCCAAGTTTGAAATAGTGGCTTGGATGCTGTTTGGGCAATTAAGAGAACGTTACTTTTTCCCCCCACCCTTAGGAGCCTTTCATCCAGGCCTGTATGACTTTTTTAAAGAGAAGATGTCCATCTATCCTGGGTGGCCTTGCTCCAGAAAAAGATCAGCCCAAAAGTGCTCAACTCCCACCAGAAACCTTGGCAACTATGTTGGCATGTCTTCAAGCTTGTGCTGGGTAAGGATTATACTTATGTGGAATGCGTAATCTCTTTGCAGTTTATTTGCTGGCACATGGTCATAGGTGGTTTGGAATTTCACACAGAGAATGGGGTTCATGAGAGTAAATAAGCTTGCAGGCATTGATCCAGATGTATGTTTAATTTTGCACTGTGACTTCTCTTGTAGGGTAGGCAGAGTCAAGACAAGAGCTTCAGTGTTCTTTTCTTTATAATCAAACAAGTGAGCTGAGCTTTGAGGGATGGCTGGTTAGTCAGATCCTGGGTTGTTAATGACTAGATACAGAGCTGTAATTTGGACAGAAAGGGATACAGGCCATAATTACAGAATGTGACAGCATGCAGTGACTGTGGAAAGGATTTTGTGGTTGTGTTAAGCCAAATGCCTCTGTGTGTGGTTGCTACCCTAGCAGAAAGGGCTAATGCAATCATTATGTGTTGGAGCAAAGCGGTAAGTGATGATTGTAATGTAATTGAGACTGAAACTAGACATATGTAACTTCTGTTGTCTTCATTTGGGATAGTCTGGAAATAGAGTGAAAAATATCTAAGATCTTTTTCAAGCCAGATTGTTCAGCTGAGGTCCAGAATCAAAAGTGTGTGTCATGCATGTCTAGCAGTTTTATCTGCTAGAGGGAGGGGTGGATGACAGAAAGGCTGATGGAAACTGGAATTGGGCAAACCATTTTTTAAATACTGTGTTCACGTTTTGTAAAAATGGCTGATTGTAAAATATTTGTGGTGTCACTTCTTGCTGCTGTCGGATCAAGCTGGTATTTAACTGCAGCACTATTTGAGGTAACTAGGTGTAGCATAGTGTGACATGTGAGCCAGAGGGACTGAAAGCTAGAGATAATGCTAGTTTTGGTGTTAAAGTTTAACACCAAAAGAGACTGCCATGTCTCAGTAACAACGTGTGTTACCTGATCTAAGGCTTCTGTTGTGTTCCCTGGTTTAGCCAGTGTTGTCTTGAAAAATTTAAGAAACACTTTAAAGGTATCCAGGATGATTCATGCCTCTGATGTAGATGACAGGAAATGAGTATCGACATACATTTGTCATGATAGATATTTGATCTAGAAGGGAATTTGGGGTAGCTTTAAGTTTTTAAGGTAAAGGATTCTCCTGATTTCTACAGGGACCTGTGCAGTTAAACTCCAAAAAGCTGTTTGAATATTGCTTCTGAAATATAATGGCCTAGCATGCCTCTTGAACTGAGAAGATGGCTGTTACTTTTCAACTCAAAGTGCTTCTTCTAAGACTACAGCTCACAAATTAACTTTTATTTTGCATGCTACCACATTCAGATTTAGCGGTTTAATAGTTAACTCTAGGCTTGGCTTGCATCTAATGTCACTGTTCTGGATCTTAATGTGTTACCAAGTTTTATTTATTAATTTAATTCCAAGAGCTCACTAGTTCTCTACTGGCATAATTCTCTCAGCTTTTGGTTTCTTTTTATAGCTACTTGTATTCCCTTTTATGCAAGAATGTGACCTACTTGCAGTCATTTTCCATTACTTATTCTCTTTGAGCTTTAAAAAGAAAATGCTTGTATTTCTTTCATGAAGCAGTTGCTTTGATTAGCTCAGGTTTCAGTCACGAATGGAAGCAAGCATTGTTAAGACGAGAAGATTAAGATGGCAGTAAGCATTAAATACGTCTGGGAAGGTAGTTCCACTTGACCACCTGAAGTCTGCCATCTCCTAAATCAGTGGATTTAGGAGCCTGCTCTTTAATTAGGCTGTAGTTATTACTTATCTCTCTGGACACAAACCAGGATGCTGCTTTTAGCCACCAGGACCCTGTATGTTCTGGGACTCTTTATTTTTGGGGCCACTTCTTTATCACTGGTGAGCATTGTAGTTGTGGCATCATGTAGCAGAGAGGCTTCAAAAAGCAACGTATTCCTTCTATTACTGAGGGCTTTTATAGTAAAATTGGGGTGCTTGTGGGCACTACGGGCTGACCAAGCTTGTGACTTGGTCACAAACTACGTATGAGAAGCCTTCCTCTGAAGGAGCTAGTGAGTTGAGAGGGCAGCAGTGCTTCTTCCATGCTGTCATGTCCAACTCCACCCTCACCACCTCCCCCCCCCAGTAGATATACTGGGCATGATGTGCTGTGGTATGGAACACCCCTTTGGCTAGTTTGGGTCAGGTGTCCTGTCTCTGCTTCCTCCTGGCTTCCCATGCCTCTCCTCCCTGCAGACCACGAGACTGAAAAGTCCTAGGTTGAAGTAAGTATTACTTAGCAACAGCTAAAAGCATTACTGTATTATCAGCATTGTTCTCAGACTAAAGCTGAAAACACAGCACTGCACCAGCTACTAAGAAGGAAAAAAAAAATAACTGTTACAGCTGAACCCAGGACAGTGTCCACCCCTTACTCCATACCATTTACGTCATGCTCATACTTTTTTTTTTTATATACCATCGCTTCTTGTCACACACACGCACACATGCACAGATAACATTACATAGTCCATGGACAATCCCTCTAAAGTTGCTGAATTCATCCAGTCCATGATGTTAGGTGCCATCTCTTGTAACAATCTTTCAGGGCAGGAGAGATGGTGTGTAGTATTGGATTGTTGCCTGCTGATGACACCGCTGAACTCATCTGGTCACTGCTGAGCTCGTCTGATTCCATGAAAGTTCATTCTTTGGGGTGATATTGGAGGCAAGTTAGGGTCAGTTGATGGTGACCTGAGGACAGTTCTGCTGCTGCTGGATTTTCCCATGACTTGATTCTCTGCTGATGATCATGACAGCACATATCTTTTTTTCAAAGCCCAAAGTGGCAGAGATGGGCATCTAGCTATTGGGCTATGGAAGTGCTACATAGCAGGCAACAGCTTATAGTTGAATTCATTGGATGTTTTCCCCAAAATTAAATCTCCTTGAGATAAACACTGGATTTCCCCATTTTCCCACATTACCCACCCATGAGTGGCTTTCCCTTTACCTGTAGCAGGAATAACCAAGACTCTGTTCCCCAAAAAGTTCTTTATGTGCACCACAGAAACTTTATACCCTTCTACAGTATGCAAAAGTACTGACTGGGCTGGGCCAGCCCTGCTGGCAGATCCTCTGGTGTTGACCAACCAGGTGACTTTTGGTAAATGTGTATCCCAGTGTTTCAAAGTCTCACCACCCATTGCTCTCAGTGTTGTTTTTAACAGCCCATTGTACCATTCAATTTTCACAGAGGCTGGTGCATGGTAGGGGATGTGATATACCCACTTGGTGGTGTGCTCTTTGGTCCAAGTGTTGTGTCTTGTGCTATGTCACCACGAGACTTGTTTCTCATGGCCCAGGATAGTGTTCCAGGCAGTGGTGTGGGGCACAGCGTATGTTTCCAGACATCCGGTGGGTGGTTCCACCATGGTAAGCACATGGCGCTTGCTTTGGCAGTTCAGTGGGAGAGTGATATGATCAATCTGCCATGTTTATACTTCAGCCATCATCCTCCGTACCAGAGAGGCTTTAACTGCTTGGCTTGCTTAATTGGAGCACATTTCACATTCCTGAATAACTTGGGCAATACTGTCCATTGTTAAGTTCACTTTCGGTCATGAGCCCATATATATCTCGTATATCTCTGCCTTGATGTTATGGTGTCATGGGCCCACCAGGCCAAAAATAATTCACCCTTATGTTGCCAATCTAAATCCATCTGAACCACCTCAGTCTTAGCAGCTTGATTCACCTGTTGGTTGTCCTGATGTTCCTCAGTGTCCTGACTCTTGGGTACATGAGCATCTACATGGCGTACCTTCACCACCAGGCTCTGCACTTGGGCAGTGATATGTTGCCAGAGTGCAGCAGCCCAGATGGGTTTCCCTCTGTGTTGCCAGTTACTCTGCTTCCATTGCTGCAACCACCCCCAGAGGGCATTTGCCACCATCCATGAGTCAGTAGAGAGATAAAGTACTGGCCACATTTCTCATTCAGCAATGTCCAAGGCCAGCTGGATGGCTTTCACCTCGGCAAACTGACTCAATTCACCCTCTCCTTCAGCAGTTTCTGCAACTTGTCATAAGGGACTCCATACAGCTGCCTTCCATCTCTGATGCTTTCCCACAATACGGCAGGACCCAACAGTACACAATACTGCTTTTCACTTTCTGACAGTTTATTATGTGGTGGGGCCTCTTGAGCACACATCACCTCCTCCTCTGGTGACATTCCAAAATCTTTGCCCTCTGGCCAGTCCATGATGACTTCTAGAATTCCTGGACGACTGGGATTTACTGTTCGAGCTTGTTGTGTTATTACTGTGGCCCGCTTACTCCATGTAGCATTGGTTGCATGATGTGTAGAGGAGACCCTGCCTTTGAACATCCAGCCCGGCATGGGCAACCAGGGTGCCAGGCGGAGCTGTGCTTCAGCGCCAATCACTTCCGAAGCAGCTCGATCCCCTTGATAGGCTGCCAGTATCTCTTTCTCAGTTGGGGTATAGCTGGCCTCAGATCCTTTGTATCCCCAACTCTAAATGCTGAGGGTTTGACCTCGAGTCTCCCCTGGAGCTTTCTGCCAGAGGCTCCAGGTAAGACCATTCTCCCCAGCTGCAGTGTAGAGCACATTTTTTACATCTGGCCCTGTCCAGACTGGTCCAAGGGCTACTGCATGAACTATCTCATGTTTAATTTGCATTCTTTCGATTCTCCCCCCCCCCCCCCATCCTTCTGGAGGCGGGGAAGGGGAGAGCCCTGGGGGGGGACAGGACAGGGACGATGACATGCGGGCCTCGAGTGCTTCTAGCCCGGCACCACTCACTGGGAGTGAGTGAATGAGCTGGCTGGCTGGCTTTAACCCACGACATTTGTTCAAAGGCTCATTGTTTCTGTGGGACCATTTGAAATCATTCTTCTGGGTCATGTGACAGAGGGCTTATAATCAGACTGTAATTTGGGATGTGCCTTCTCCAGAACCCCACAACACCTAAACAGCTTATTTTTCATTCTTGTTAGTTGGTGGGGACATTGCTGTTATCTTATTGATCACATCTGTGGGGATCTGGTAATGTCCATCTTGCCATTTTATTCCCAAAAATTGAATCTCCTGTGCAGGTCCCTTGATCTTATTCCGTTTTATGGCAAATCCAACCTTCAGCAGGATTTGGATTATATTCCTCCCTTTCTCAAAAACTTCTTTAACTGTATCATAGAATCATAGAATTGTTAGGATTGGAAAGGACCTTAAGATCATCTAGTTACAGCCCCCTGCCATCGACAGGGACACCTCCCACTAAACCCTGTCACCCAAGGCTCTGGCCAAACAGGCCTTTAACAGTGCTAGGGTTGGAGCATTCAAAATTTGGGCAACCCATTCCAGTGCTTCACCACCCTCACAGTAAAGGACTTCTTCCTTATATCCAATCTAAACCACAGCTTGGTTTCATCAGCCAACTTGCTGAGGGTGCACTCAATCCCACTGTCCATGTTGAAGAAGACCTGTCCCAACACCAACTCCTGAGGGATGCCTCTCGTTACTGGTTTCCAGCTGGAAATTGAGCCATTGACCACAACTCTTTGTGTGCAGCCATCCAGCCAGTTCTTTATCCACTGAGTGGTCCACATATCAAATTGATGTCTCTCCAATTTAGAGAGAAGGATGTCATGTGGGCCAGTGTTGAACGCTGTGCACAAGTCCATGTAGGTAACACCGGCTGCTCTACTCCTGTCCATCAGTTCTGTAGCCCCATCATAGAAGGCCACCAAATTGGTGAGGCAGGATTTCCCCTTAGTGAAGCCATGCTGGCTGTCACCAAGCACCTTGTTGTTTTTCATGTGCCTTAGCATGCCTTCCAGGAGAATCTGCTCCCAGATTTTGCCAGGCACAGAGGTGAGACTGACTGGTCTGTAGTTCCTTGGGTTATCCCTTTTCTCCTTCTTTAAAATGGGGGTTATATTTCCTTTTTTCCAGTCAATGGGAACTTCACCTGACTGCCATGATTCCTCAAATATGATGGACAGCGGCTTCGCAACTTCATTCGCCAGCTCCTTCAGGACCCGCAGATGGATCTCATCAGGATCCACGGACTTGTGCACGTTCAGATTTTTAAGATGGTCTCGAACCAGTTCCTCTCCTACAGTGGGCCTAAGGTCTTCATTCTCACAGTCCCTGCATCTGCCTTCCAAGATTTAGGTGGTGTGCTCAGCGCATCTGCCTGTGAAGACTGAGTCAAAGAAGTCATTGAGAACCTCAGCCTTCTCAAAATCCAGGGTAGCCAGTTATCCTGATAGCTTCTGGAGAGGGCCCACATTGTCCCTAATCCATCTTTCTTTTGCTATTTACCTTTAGAATCCCTTCCTGTTATCTTTCACATCCCTAGCCAAGTTTAATTCTAACTGGGCCTTAGCTTTCCTAACCTGGTCCTGAGCTTCCCAGACAACATCCCTGTATTCTTCCCAGGCTGGCTGTCTTTGCTTCCACCTTTTATAAGCCTTTTTTTCCTTTGAGTTTTCTTCAGCAGCTCCTTATCCATCCAAGGAGGTCTCCTGGCCCTCCTGCTGCACTTCCTTCTAGCTGGGATGCAACACTCATGGGCTTTTATCAGGTGATCCTTGAATATCAACCAACAGTCTTGGGTCCCCCTACCGTCTAGGGCTATATCCCATGAAACCTTACTAAGCAGGTTCCTGAAGAGGCCAAAGTCTGCTCTCTTGAAGTCCAGGGCAGTGAGCTTGCTGCATGCTGTTCTCACTGTCCTGAGGATCTCAAATTCAAGCATGTCATGATCGCTGCATCCAAGGCTGCCCTGGAGAGTCACATTTCCAACGAGCCCTTCCCTGTTGGTGAGCACGAGGTCCAGCATGGTACCTCTCTTTGTCAGCTCCTGTATTGCCTGCAGAAGGAAGTTGTCTTCCACACAATCAATGTACCGCCTGGATTTTTTGTGCTGGGCTGTACCGTCCTTCCAACAGATATTAGGGTGGTTGAAGTCCCCCATGAGGACAAGAGCCTGAGAGTGTGAGGCTGTTCCTATTTGTCTATAGAGCGCTTGATCCACAGACTCCTCTTGATCAGGCGGTCTGTGACAGCTCTCCACAGTTATGTCTCCTTTACCTGTTCTCCCTTTAACCCTGACCCACAAACTCTCTGTTAACTGCTCACCTGTCCCCAGACAGAGTTCCATACTCTCCAGCCTGTCCCTAACATAAATAGGCCCAGCAGGCGGGGAGGGGGACTTGCTGTCTTTTCTAAAGAGCCTGTAACCTTCTATTCCAACACTCCAGTCATAGGAGCCATCCCACCATGTTTCTGTGTTAGCTATTATATCATATCTGTGTACTTGTGCATGCATCTCTAATTCCTCTTGTTTGTTCCCCATGCTATGGGTGTTTGTATAGAGGCATCTGAGCCGAGCTCCAAATGGAGCTGCCTCATTGGCTGGAGTGACTGGAATATCTCTATATTGCTTCAAGCATTTATTATAAGTGCTGGCAACTGACTGGGTGTGTTGGGATGGAATGATGCCCCCCTCTCCCAATACATCTGCTTTAAAGCTTTCTTGACCATTCTGGCAAGCCTCCTGCCAAAACTGCTCTTTCCCCTTTTTTGTCAGACCAGCTCCACCATCCTCCAGTGGACCTGGCTTCCCAAATCGAGGTGCATATTCTAGATACCCAAACCTCTGACTACGCATCACATACCGTAATGTCAACAAGGTATTGCAGGTGTTCTGGAGCTTGCCTTTTTTCCAGTGCAGTCTGGATCATTCCATGGCAGATGATAGGGCCATGTTTCCACTTCAGGGCTGTCGGTTCCAAGTGTACTGGATTGCCCCTCCATGTAAAAGCGAACTGTAGCCTGCACTCTGATGCCAAATGGATTTAGAAAAATGCATTGGCAGTATCAGTTGTGGTATCCCACTTGGCTGCCTTTGACTCCAGTTCATTGTTCTAGTTCTAGCATGTCAAGTTAGCATAGTTCAAGCGTATTTCAAGTTCTAGCATGTCTGGTCCATCGGCACTCAATGGTGATGTGGCTTCATTCAGGCCACAATAGTGTACTTTTAGTCTCCTCTCTCTGTTAGTTTTTCGCACTGGCCATATGGGGCTCTTAAAGGGTGAGCGAGCCTTGCTGATCACTCCTTGACTCTCCAGTCTATGGATCAGCTTATGAATGGGAATCAGGGAGTCTTGGTTGGTGTGATATTGATGCTGGTGCACTGTTGTGGTCACGATTGGCACTTGTTGTTCTTCGCCCTTCAGCAACCCCACAACAGAAGGTTCCTCTGAGAGACCAGGCAAGGTGGACAGCTGCTTCATTTTCTCCATCTCTAAGGCAGCAATACCAAATGCCCAGCGGTACCCTTTTTGGGTCTTTGAAGTACCCTCTCTTGAGGTAGTCTATGCCAAGGATGCACCGAGTGTCTGGACCAGTCAGAGTAGGGTGCTTTTGCCACTTCTTCCCTGTCAGGCTGATTTCAGCCTCCAGTACAGTCAACTCATATATAAATATAATATATATAATATAAATGGGTTCTACCCCTTGACAGCTTGATGGTATCAGGGTACACTGTGCACCGACATCTACTAGAGCCTTATAGTTCTGTGGGACTGATGTGCCAGGCCATCTGATCCACACAGTCCAGGAAACCCAGTTGTCCCTCACCTCCACTTGTATGCAGGCAGGGCCCCTCTAATAACAATGATAACAATTGGAGTGAAATCAGCTTTTTCATCCCATCTTGGAAGCTGCTCACAGAAGACTGGAGCAGCAACTTTCTTAGGATGATCATCCTTGACCTTTGTTCTCCTCTTCAGTTCACATACCTGTTCCTCCAGAACTGAGGTAGGCTTTCCAGCCCACTCTCTCATGTCTTCTCCATGATCCGACAGGTAAAATCGTAGGGTAGCCTGTGGCATGTGCCTTCTCTGTCTTCTATCTCGGGCTGTTAATAGCTGAGACATGGGTTGGTACATGTGAGGAGCTGGATAGATCAGATAGATTGTCTCTCTCTTGTTTCAACTCCTGGGTCAGGAGTATTTCCACAGCTGAAATAATGGAAGGGGTGAGATTGTCTTCAAACTCTTGTAGATGATGACTCACTTGGTGGTGCTGCCTCACTCCAGGTCATTGATGTCAATGAGTGGGCATATGATGATGGTGCACTCCTTGTAAGCTTCTGCCACATGGGTCGTGTACATTCGACTTCATCTGGATCTACGGGCACATTCCCTGCATCCAGCTTACAAGAGATCATCTCTAGAGTGACTGATTCTCTCAGGGCCTGGATACCTCTATCGTGGTCCTCTTGTTTGAGTGACACATTACATTGTCCTTGTAGGGAAACCTTTCCTTCACAGCTGCCAAGAGCCACCTCCAAAGGCTGAGGGACCGTTTGTCTTTTGCAGTCACTTTGTCAATTCCCCCTTCCCTAGCAAGTGATCCCAGCTGCTTAGCTTCCCTATCTTCTAGTTTGCGAGTGTCAGCCCCATTGTCCCAGCATCAGAGCAACCTTGCGACCCTGTGCTCCCTTGGAAGATGGCTGAAATATTTGTATATTCCACAGCTCAGTCGAGGTTCCTCTTCCTGTGATTCCTGTAGTAATAACTTGTTCAGATGCTGTCCCCTCTAGTGTGCCCATTGGGTCTTCATCTTTCTTTACTGCACAAGTTACTCTTCTTGGGCTCTCGTTTGCTTTTCTCCCTACTTATTGGGGAAACTGATATTGGCATGGCTTGGTCCTTTGGCTTAGCTGCAGCGTCTGTCACTGTGCTTGGAGCAGCTTTAGTGTCTGTCACTGTGGTTGGAGTGGGTGTTTTGTTTGGGGGGTGAGTAGCTGTGTTGTCTGTTGCTTTTTTTTTTTTTTTTTTTGATCCAGAGACATCTTTTTACTGCTCCTTACAAAACAGGGCTCTGTAGGCATAGGCCAAGCCCCAGCATGTTGCAGCTAGTTGTCCCTCTCTGGTATTGTCAGGACGACAGCTCATCTCATCTTAGTCTTCTGCTAGTTTTTCTGCTTTTTGCACTTGTTCAGGGGTGAAATTCCAAAGCACTGGAGGGGCCCACTGCCCTAGTTACTTGCCCATACTATCCTGCACACCCTGCCACTCATGACTGTCCAGCCTTGGGGGAAAATCTCATGCTAGTCCTTTTAGATTGTCATTTAACCTTAGACAAGACTCAAGCCCAACCCTGCTTAACTTTTGAGATCATATGAGATTGGGCGTTCTCAGGGTGGTATTGCCATGGGTAAAACATGCCGTATATGTGGCAACATATTGACCTCCAGCAAAAGCAGCAGGCAGGTTTCAAGGAAATCAGGAGGACATCCAAAACCTTTAAAATTCTTAAATGCTGCTTTAAATAACCTGGTTGTAGAGTGGAGGGTGTGAGGGAATGTCTCCTTCATACATTGCCATGAGAATGAAAAAAAAGACGTGTAATTGCTAACAATTCCTACTACTTGCCTCCCAAAGTATAGAGGTTATGGCCATGCTGAGAGTGTAAGCCAGACCAGTTTCGTGATCAGTGATTCTGTTGTATTACAAATCATTACCATGAAGTACAGCGAAACAAGAACCTTAGCCCAGGCCCCCCAAGATGATAAACAGTAAAACAGCAAATACTGGCTGCAAGTAAGGTGCAACATGCTGAAACTCTGAGATCAAGCACAACAACTCTGAGAGCAAATAGTGACTATTAATCCAAAACAATGAATGCTGATCACAAATATGATTAGACACTCTGCTCGGATCTGTTGCTATCTCAAACCTTTGAGCCTCACGTTGGTCACCACAAAGGACTGTTGTGGTTTAAGCCCAACTGGTAACTCAGCACCACGCAGCTGCTTGCTTGCTTTCCCCCTTCTTCCCCCCCCCTGCTCCCAGAGGGTTGGGGAGGAGAATCAAAAGAGTGTAAATTCTGCGGGTTGAGATAAGAACAGTCCAGTAAGTAAGGTACAAAACAAAACTATTACTACCACCATCAATAATAATAATGAGAGCAAATTTAAAACTAAAAGGGGAAAAGGAAAAGAACCCAATAAACCCAAGTGATGCCCAATACAATTGCTTACCACCTGCCGACTGATACCCAGCCCAACCTGAGAAGTGATCTGGGCCTTCTGGGTAACTCCCCCCAGTTTCTATACTGGACATGATGTGCTGTGCTATGGAATACCCCTTTGGCTAGTTTGGGTCAGGTGTCCTATCTCTGCTTCCTCCTGGCATCCCCTGCCCCTCCTCACTGGCAGAGCATGAGACTAAAGTCCTTTGTCAGAGTAAACATTACTTTGCAATAACTAAAACCGTCAGTGTGTTATCACCGTTGTTCTTGGAGTAAAGTTGAAAACACAGCACTGCACCAGCTGCTAAGAAGGAGAAAAATAACTGTTACAGCTGAACCCAGGACACGAAGTTTGAGTTTTCTGTTGGCTTTTGAATACAATTTCCTTGATTAGTTAGGCTTCCTCTCTGTTTTGGTTTAATGTAGGTGCATTAATATGTCTTTCACTTTTATAGACAGATGAATTTCAGTAAAGCAGGTGATGGTATTCGTTTCTCATCCTTTTTTGTCTTTTGAGTGTATAGCTAAAGCTTTAGTCATGTTGTGTCTGCTTTTTAGGAGAGACCTTGTGTGTAATGAGGTTCAGAATGGGAATAATTGCCAATTGTGGTGTCTGGGACAGGAACAGGCCTTGAGGAGCAGATTTAAATAAGGGATCACAGCATCAGTTATTGTGTGGTTAAATTCATGAGGCTGAACTGTATGGACCCTATAATGTGGACATCAGCAGACTAAGTGTTGTAGATAGTCTGCTCTTTCAAGGACTGCTGGAGCCATGTATGCACATATCACAGTTTTCTGTAAGTCATTACTTTCTCCGGCAGCTGTAAAAGTAGTATTTGCATTAGTGGAAACACAAGAATATGCTGTTGGAGATGAATTTTTAGAAATACAGTTTAGAATTTTCTATTTAAATATAGCATGTTTCTCTTGAGACATGCTCTAATATAAGTTTTGCAAATAACAATGTAACTTCTGCTGGGGCTGTTTTGCAGCTTCTATTTGTGAAATGTGGCCCTATTTTCTATAGGAAAACCAAATAAATTAGGGGGTTTAGTTTGATTGTTGCATGGCTCACTGTCCTACTTCCCTGTTCTAGGAGTGTTTCTCAGGAGCTGTCGGAGATGATCCTCACCATGGTAGCTAACTGCAGCAATGTCATGAACAAGGCCAGGCAGCCACCACCTGGAGTTATGCCGAAAGGACGCCCGCCCAGCGCTAGCAGCTTGGATGCCATCTCTCCAGTACAGGTAGATGAATAACATGACATGTTTTTAGAAGCTGGTGTTGATTTACCACTAGTTCCACTGCACTATTTGAGCTCTTCAGCAGGACTAAGTAAAACATCATCTGGCTCCCTTAGTTTTATGCTGGCATGTCTAGATAACTTGTAATTACTAGAGTAATACCTGAGGGTTGTATTTCAGAACTGTCTTTCACTTCACAAATGTCTGCGAGAAGTAACTCAAGTATAGGAGGATCAAGTATAGCACTGAGGAGGGATAGAGATTTGGTTTATTTAAAATAACTGAGTGTTCCTTTGAAGTGCTAAAATTTACTAAATCTTTTGAGAATTAAGCACTGCCTTTGAACCTCATGTCTCGTTTGTAGCTTCACTGGCCAAGCAAGAGTTCTAGAGCATAAGGACTTGTTATAATTGGGGCTCTTCCACTCTCAACTGCTAATCTTTTGCAGGTGATCTGGATGACTTGAGAATCATGCAGTAACCATGCAGAAAAGCTCTTCTCAGGAATGTCTTGATATGTTGCTGTCTGTATACAAAACCTGCCAAAAATCAGCTTGATTGGGGTTTATGGATGTCTGTGTATAAATCTTCCTTTCTTCATTCAGATCGACTCAATTGCAGGAATGGCATCTCTTAGCTTAAGTGGCTCAGCTGCTCCTCACACTCAGAGCATGCAAGGCTTCCCTCCAAACCTGGGCTCTGCATTCAGTACTCCTCAGTCACCAGCAAAAGCATTCCCCCCTCTTTCTACCCAAAACCAGACAACAGGTTTCAGTGGCATTGGAGGACTGTCTTCACAGCTTCCAGGTACTGCTATCCCAGCGGAGTGGTTTGTATCTATGGCATATTGGAACTAAAACACTATTACTGCTGTAGTTGGAAATACTAGGTAGAGAGTTGTTTTATTATACAGTCCTTGCTCCTAGGTTGGGAGCTCGGGCTCGGGCTCGGTTAGTGCTTGGATGGGAAGACCGCCTGGGAATCCCGGGTGCTGGATGTTGACAGATCCTCTGGTGTTGACCAACCAGGTGGCCTTTGGAAAGTGTGTATCCCAGTGCTTGAAAGTTCCCCCGCCCATTGCTCTCAGTGTAGTTTTTAACAGCCCATTGTACCATTCGATTTTCCCAGAGGCTGGTGCGTGGTAGGGGATGTGATATACCCACTCAATGCCATGCTCTTTGACCCAAATATCTATAAGGTTATTCCGGAAATGAGTCCCATTGTCTGACTCAGTTCTCTCTGGGGTGCTGTGTCGCCACAAAATCTGTTTCTCAAGGCCCAGGATGCAACTTGTCGTCCAGGACTCATGGTGTATCCTCTTTGGTCAGTTTGGGTCAGGTGTCCTGTCTCTGCTTCCTCCCGGCTTCCCCTCCTCCCTGGCAGAGCATGAGACTCTTAATCTCAGGGTTGTGGGTTCGAGCCCCACGTTGGGTGTCATGTAGATACCCATGTTCCCAAGAGTCGGGCCACTGAGGAACACCAGAACAACCAACAAGTGGATATACTTGATGAGTGATGGGGGAAGGGGGGGGGGGGGGGGGGGCAGGAAAGGCTGTGTGCAGTATTGGATCGTTGCCTGCTGCCAGGGGAGAGCGTGAACGCAGTCCCCCACTAGCACAAATTATGCAGTAGACACCATGATCAAACAGGCGGTTTTCCCAGGGCGAGGCTTATCCCTTGCACTCTGGGTGTGCTGACCCCTGCGATTTCCCCAAATGCGGGAAACTTGACTGGCTAGGAGGGTGTCCTTTGGCCAAGGACTTTGTGAGCTTCATGCTCTGCCAGGGAGGAGGAGAAGCCGGGAGGAAGCAGAGACAGGACACCTGACCCAAACTGACCAAAGAGACTGAATAATTTGAGCCTGGTGGGATGTCGGCAGATCCTATGCTGTTGCCTGCTGTGTAATACTTTTATAGCTCATCAACTAGATGTCTCCAGGTCACCAGCGACTAGCCCTGACTTCCCTCCAACCATCATCCCAACAGCCAATGAACTTAATTGTATTCCATACCACAGCAAGTCATGCTGAGGATGTAACTGGGAGTTAGCCGGAAGGGCTGGTGCACTGCGGGGTTGGAGGAGGTATGGGTCGGTGCTTGGTCGGGCTGGGGGGTGGCGAGTTATTGGTTGGCTGGTGGTGAGGTGATGTATTCTCTTCCCTTGTTATTTCCTTTATCAGTTATTATTGGTGGTAGTAGTAGTGATCTGTGTTATACCTTAGTTACTAAACTGTTCTTATCTCAACCCATGGGAGTTGCATTATTTTCGATTCTCCTCTCTGTCCCTCCGGTAGTAGGGGGAGGGAAAGAAGGGAGGGAGTGAGTGAACGAGCCCTCTGCCTGGTTTTAAACCATGGCAGTGATGAAACTTTGGAATGGTGCAACTGCAGTAGAAGTTTGAGAATCAACAGGGGGGTGATTTTTGACAGATTTTGGCAGCCTTATTTTAGATTAGGACAGAGATTAATTGCTTGAGAGAAAACTGCTTGATACTAGACTGCTATGAGGCTCTAGAGCTCTGATTTGGAAATTTCAAGTCCCTGGAGTGATTTACTGCAAAAGGTACAACCGAGATAATCAACTGTTTCCTTTTCAGTAGGAGGTCTTACTACGGGTAGCCTGACTGGCATAGGGACTGGAGCCCTGGGCCTTCCTGCGGTGAACAATGACCCCTTTGTGCAAAGGAAGCTGAGCACATCTGGACTGAACCAACCTACATTCCAGCAGAGTAAGATGAAACCTTGTAAGTGGTAGTGTTGTCTGTGGCTGTGAAGTGTGACAGTGGTCTGCAGTTAATCTGCATTTCCTTCAGGAGAGGCTTGGATCTGTAGGTGGTAAATGTTAGCAAAGTGGCTCCTGTATTATGCCATTAGTCTGGAAAAGTTGCTTCTGAACTTCTATATTGAAAGCTTGCCAAGTGGCTGGGGAGAGGGTTAAAAAGCTATTAGCATAAAAATATAACATGCGATGGATTTACATGAACAATGTGTGTCCTTTTTTTGTTGTGCTGTGTTTTGGACAGAAGTGTTCTTTTTACAGAGAAGCATATGCATCTGGTAAGAAGGTGATTTTGGGTTTGTCACAAGGTGTCATAGTTTAAGCCCAGCCAGTAACTCGGCACCATGCAGCTGTTTGCTCACTCCCCCACTTAGTTCCCCCACCCCCTCCAGGCAGGATGGGGAGGAGAATTGAAAGAATGTAATCCCCCACGGGTTGAGATAAGAACAGTCCAAGAACTAAAGCATAATACAAAACTACTACTACTACCATTAATAATGAAAAGGGAAATAACAAGGGGAGAGAATATAAAACTAAAAGGGGAAAAGGAACAGAAAACAATAAACCCATGTGATGCCCAATACAATTGCTCACCATCCACTGCCCGACCCAAGCAGCGATCTGGGCCTTCCGGGTAACTCCCCCCAGTTTCTATACTGGACATGATGTGCTGTGGTATGGAATACCCCTTTGGCTAGTTTGGGTAAGGTATCCTGTCTCTGCTTCCTCCTGGCTTCCCCTGCCCCTCCTCATTGGCAGATCATGAGACTGAAAAGTCCTTGATCGGGGTAAGCATTACTTAGCAACAGCTAAACCATAGGTGTGTTATCAGCATTGTTTTCAGACTAAAGCTGAAACACACTTACTAGGAAGAAGAATACAGTTGAATTCAGGACACAAGGTTAAACAAAGCTACTCTGGGGTAAGGTGCTCTTGCAGCAGACAACTTGACAGGTGAAGCAGTGAATCAGACTGAAATATTGGATGCAAATAAGACTAACAGAAGTTGGTGGGGAGATGGTTTTTTGGAAGGAATAATTTGGTTCCTAATACTGACCCATTATCTTTAATTCATTTATGCCTCTGAAGTATGCTGACGATGAAATATTCAGGAAATCAACTGTTGTCTTTAGGAAGCATAGCCATATGCTAAACCTTCCACACTGCTCTTACTGTGTGTTTCTTTTGATAGCTTCTCCATGAAAGCAAAGTTACATCTCTACGGATGGAAGCAGCTGTAGTAACCTTTGGTTAAAATTTTTGGGCTTGAACATCCAGTGCAAACTTGCTCAAAGCTTGCTGGCTGGCCTGAAAGTTTCTCTGCATGTTAGTTTTGTGTAGCATGCTTTAGTCTGTTTGCATTCATCTAGTTCAGGCATCAGCTGAGGTTAGTTTGGGATGCAGTAGGTTCTAGGAATGCATCAGTAGGAGGTTAATTCTATCATCTTAAGATTTAATTCTTTTGCATAAATACAATATATTGTATATATATTTTTAAGTAAGTAATAGTTTCTGACTACTGGAAAGGTTAAATATCCTGTTCTTCAGGAGAACTAGCAGGTTCTGTATAGATTGTTCAAAGAGTTGAATAGGACTAGATGAAATCCTGATTGCTTCAGGTTGTTCTGAGCATGATAACTGTTCTCTTTTTTAATAGCTGACTTATCTCAGGTGTGGCCAGAGGCTAATCAGCACTTTAGCAAAGAAATAGATGATGAGGCAAACAGCTACTTTCAGCGTATTTACAACCATCCACCACATCCAACCATGTCAGTAGATGAGGTGAGTACCCTTCAGTAGCAGTTGCATCACCTGTCCAATGACTTGCTATAAACTTGATGGTAATTATTCCTACATAAGCCTTAGTGGAAAATAATAAAGGGCTCATGGTAGATGCTTGCAGCATTGCTTTTTTGCTTGAAGTTGTGTATTTCTAAGAGAGGATGATTTTGCTGTAAAGTTGCAGTTGGTAGTTACATTCAGCTTTGACTTTTAGATGTCTAACACTCCTGAAATGATGCTGACTGGGAAGAGTTTGACATGGAGTGGAAGTTTGTGTCTTCAAAATAAGTGCTAAAGTGTGCCTTTAAGTAGTCTCTAAGTTACACTTATTTTGAATATGTTTAAAGTATCTAAAAATTGCTACAGCTTCCAAATATATAAAGGTGCCTGAAGCTCTACCTTCAGAGCTTTGGTAATTATTTTGGTTAGTCTCAATGAGAGTAATTATCAGTCTGATGTACTTGCTCTTTGAAGTATTTCAAGTTTATTTGAATATATTTGTGTGACTATGAATTATGGAAGGCACTGAACGTTAATTAAGTTTTACATGAAGACAGTTACTGAAAAGAAAGGGGAGAAAACTGAAGCCTGAAGAGAAAGCTGCTTGTAGTGGTGTAGTGTCTAATGGCTAATATGAGGGGTTTTGAAGCAGCTATTTTGCAGTGGAGCTTGTGGTAGTACAATTTACCTTAGTAGCTGCAAGCACTCTTGAAACCTCAAGATGCAGAAGGGCTGAAATAAAGCAAATCTGTTGGTAATAATTTACCATTCCTTTGCAGGTCTTAGAAATGCTGCAGAGGTTTAAGGACTCCAACATAAAACGGGAACGAGAAGTGTTTAACTGTATGCTGAGGAACTTGTTTGAGGAATACCGCTTCTTTCCCCAGTACCCAGATAAAGAGCTGCACATAACAGCCTGCCTCTTTGGTGGGATCATAGAGAAAGGACTGGTTACTTATATGGCATTGGGCCTGGCCCTGCGCTATGTTCTTGAAGCCTTACGAAAGCCTTTTGCGTCAAAAATGTACTATTTTGGTATTGCTGCACTAGATAGATTTAAAAATAGGTAAGTGTGGGTTTTGGTAATATTTTAACAAGGCATTATATGTACTGTTACACCTTGAACCTGCTCTAATTATGCAGTGCAAGAGTGCTTATGTGCTAGAAATTTACACATCTCAACTTCAGTATTACTTTTAAGATATTCTGAGATGAAACAAAATGTGCTCATGTACTATTTAAAGGGTCACTTTTAAACACCAAAATGTTCAGTGTAGTACCTGTATAAATGCAAGGTAAAGTGAGATGTTGAAACTACTTAGTGAACTTGCTGACAAAAATAATTGGGGAAGTATTGAGTTAGATGAAGTTGTCAGCTTGTTGGAAACAGGGTGAATGGAATTACTCTTTACAGGTGCATTCTAATGGAGTGCTGTTTGCACTGTTCATTACTGAAAGCTGGCTAGGAATTAGCTCTAGGACTTTGGTTTAACACAGAAATCTCAAGTATGGCAAAATGTCTTTAAAAAAGAAAAATAAAAGCTTTCTCAAAGCTTTTACTGGGTTGCAGGGAGAGGAGTCTCTCAAGGCAGGCTGCTGTAGTAGGCAGGATTATACACCCATGGGGAAAAATCTCCATTCTGATCAAGGAGAACCTGCGAATGAAGCACTCCATAGACAGATAGGAAAAGCCTCATGCTCGCAGGACCTTCTTCTCATGGGTGACTTCAACCACCCTGACATCTGTTGGAAGGATGGGACGGTATGGCCCAGCACAAGCAATCCAGGAGGTTCCTCGATTGTGTAGAAGACAACTTCCTTCTGCAAGTAATAGAGGAGCCGACAAGGACAGGTGCATGCTTGACCTCGTGCTCACCAACAGGGAAGGGCTCGTTGGAAATGTGACTCTCCAGGGCAGCCTTGGATGCAGCGATCATGACATGCTTGAATTTGAGATCCTCAGGACAGTGAGAACAGCATGCAGCAAGCTCACTGCCCTGGACTTCAAGAGAGCAGACTTTGGCCTCTTCAGGAACCTGCTTAGTAAGGTTTCATGGGATACAGCCCTAGAGGGCAGGGGGGCCCAAGACTGTTGGTTGATATTCAAGGATCACCTGATGAAAGCTCAGGAGTGTTGCATCCCAACTAGAAGGAAGTGCAGGAGGAGGGCCAGGAGACCTCCTTGGATGGATAAGGAGCTGCTGAAGAAAATTCAAAGGAAAAAAAAAAGGCTTATAAAAGGTGGAAGCAAAGACAGCCAGCCTGGGAAGAATACAGGGATGTTGTCTGGGAAGCTCAGGACCAGGTTAGGAAAGCTAAGGCCCAGTTAGAATTAAACTTGGCTAGGGATGTGAAAGATAACAGGAAGGGATTCTAAAGGTAAATAGCAAAAGAAAGATGGATTAGGGACAATGTGGGCCCTCTCCAGAAGCTATCAGGATAACTGGCTACCCTGGATTTTGAGAAGGCTGAGGTTCTCAATGACTTCTTTGACTCAGTCTTCACAGGCAGATGCGCTGAGCACACCACCTAAATCTTGGAAGGCAGATGCAGGGACTGTGAGAATGAAGACCTTAGGCCCACTGTAGGAGAGGAACTGGTTCGAGACCATCTTAAAAATCTGAACGTGCACAAGTCCGTGGATCCTGATGAGATCCATCTGCGGGTCCTGAAGGAGCTGGCGAATGAAGTTGCGAAGCTGCTGTCCATCATATTTGAGGAATCATGGCAGTCAGGTGAAGTTCCCGATGACTGGAAAAAAAGGAAAATATAACCCCCATTTTCAAGAAGGGGAAAATGGATGACCCAAGGAATTACAGACCAGTCAGTCTCGCCCCTGTGCCTGGCAAAATCTGGGAGCAGATTCTCCTGGAAGGCATGCTAAGGCACATGAAAAACAACAAGGTGCTTGGTGACAGCCAGCATGGCTTCACTAAGGGGAAATCCTGCCTGACCAATTTGGTGGCCTTCTATGATGGGGCTACAGAACTGATGGACAGGGGTAGAGCAGCAGATGTCTTCTACCTGGACTTGTGCACAGCGTTCGACGCTGTCCCACACGACATCCTTGTCCCTAAATTGGAGAGATATCAATTTGATGGATGGACCACTCAGTGGATAAATAACTGGCTAGATGGCCGCACGCAAAGAGTTGTGGTCAATGTCTCAATGTCCGGCTGGAGACCAGTAATGAGTGGTGTCCCTCAGGGATCAGTGTTGGGATCGGTCTTGTTTAACATCTTTGTTGCTGACATGGACAGTGGGATTGAGTGCGCCCTCAGCAAGTTTGCCGATGCCACCAAGCTGTGTGGTTCGGTTGATACCCTGGAGGGAAGGAATGCCATCCAGAGGGACCCTGACACACTTGTGAGGTGGGCTGATGCCAACTTCATGAAGTTTAACCATGCCAAGTGCAAGGTCCTACACCTGGGTCAGAGCGATCCCAGGCACAGGTATGGGTTGGGCAAAGAAGTGATTCAGAGCAGCCCTGTGGAGAAGGACTTGGGGGTGTTGGTTGATGAGAATATGAACATGGGCCAGCAGCGTGTGCTTGCAGCCCAAAACACCAACTGTATCCTGGGCCGCATCAAAAGGAGCGTGACCAGCAGGTCAAAGGAGGTGATCCTGCCCCTTTACCTGGAGTGTTGTGTGCAGTTCTGTTGTCCTCAACATATAAAGGACATGGAACTGTTGGAACAAGTCTAGAGAAGGGCCACAAGGATGATCAGGTGACTGGAGCACCTCCCGTATGAAGACAGGCTGAGGATGTTCAGCCTGGAGAAGAGAAGGCTGCGCGGAGACCTCATAGCAGCCTTCCAGTATCTGAAGGGGGCCTATAGGGATGCTGGAGAGGGACTCTTCATTAGAGACTGCAGTGATAGGATAAGGGGTAACAGGTTAAAACTTAAACAGGGGAAGTTTAGATTGGATATAAGGAGGAAAATCTTTCCTGTTAGGGTGGTGAGGCACTGGAATGGGTTGCCCAGGGAAGTTGTGGATGTTCCATCCCTGGCAGTGTTCAAGGCCAGGTTGGACAAGGCCTTGGGTGATATGATTTAGTGTAAGGTGTCCCTGCCCGTGGCAGGGGGGTTGGAACTAGATGATCTTAAGGTCCTTTCCAACTCTGATTGTTCTGTGATTCTATCATTCTAAGAAGATAATTGAACTTGAAAATCATTAGAAAGCTTCCTGCAATTAGTTAATGAGTAGAAATGTGTGGACTCATAAGCAAGCAGCACATTATCTTCTAGCCTTATTCTTCTTTTATAGTTCATCTGCCCTGAATTATTTAATCTTTAGTAAAAGCTGTTGCTTGCAGCATTCGTGGTTGGATACTGTGTTATGGAGTTAGCTGAGCAGGATGAATAAAGACTCTTAAGGCTGACATGCTTGAAACTTAGCTGTATTCTTACTCCTCTTAAGAACCGTTTTAAGCAGGACCTAAAGATTTTACTCTCAAGGAGTAGTAGCAGCATCTAGCATTCATAAGTAGAACTTTAATAATTGGTGTACATAGGTGATGCTTCTGTTTTGGGTTTTGGGGTACTCTGGTTTGCTGTTTAAAATACACTGAGCCAGGCTACAAGTTACTTATCCAACAATCTTACTGCAAAAACTGAATATAAATACAAGCTCTGAGTAGCAGGATGGACTGAAAAGCATTATCCACAGAGAAGTGCTTAGGAGGAAGTGAATTGTGTGCTCAGTCAGAAGCATAGAGATGTAGGATAAGTTGCTGTGAATAAACCTTGTGTTTTCCTGTTAAATTAATTAATTTCAAATGAGTTTTGCACCAAAATGTAATTTGTAGAAGATGCTTTGCTTTTAGCTGTCCTAGGTTCAGCTGTAACTGTTATTTTTCAGTATATAACAGTACAATACAAAACTAGTACTACTACCAATAGTGATAATAATGATAAGGGAAATAACAAGAAGAGAGAAAAAAAAAAAAAGAGGAAAAGGAAAAAAAAACCCAAGCCAATAAACACAAGTGATGCCCAATACAATTGCTCAGCACCCACGAACCAATACCCAGCCTGACCTCAGCAGCGATCTGGCCTTCTGGGTAACTCCCCCCAGTTTCTATACTGGGCATGATGTGCTGTGGTATGGAATACCCCTTTGGCTAGTTTGGGTCAAGTGTCCTGTCTTTGCTTCCTCCCAGCTTCCCCTCCTTCCTGCCAGAGCATGAGACTGAGAAAGTCCTTGGTCAGAGTCAACATTACTTAATACACCAATGTTTTTAGTTGTTGCTATCAGCATTGTTCTCAGACTAAAGTCAAAAACACAGCACTGCACCAGCTTCTAGGAAGGAGAAAAAAACCTGCTACAGCTGAACCCAGGACAATAGCACAGCTGTTGCAAGGAGTCCAGAAGTAATTCTGTGATGCAGCATGGGAATGACACACCACTGTTGTATTTCTCTGTGATACTGTTTCTGAACTGTGCTTATGCATCTGTTCTATCTGACAGATTGAAGGACTATCCTCAGTATTGTCAGCACTTGGCTTCTATTAGTCACTTTATACAGTTCCCTCATCACTTACAAGAGGTGAGTGTTTGTGTTAGCACACTGGCTTTCTATGATTTTAATTTTTTTTGAGCAAATTCCTTTTTTCCTTTGGAAACATAGTCTCACCTGTCACAGTTTTAGGCAGTGTACATCCACAGAGTCAAATGCCTTTTCTTTAAAGGTTTTGCTGTGTGGTAGGGTGGGCAGTTGAAGGTGGTTATATGGTACCTCTTCTGTTTCCATAAACATGTTTGGGTTGCTTGTGTAGAAATAACAGCCTGACTATAACTGCATGATCAACCAGTGCACACCGCTGTGCGCAAAGGTTTTCAAGTGCTTCAGTGGATTCATATTCCAGTCCCTCAGTGGATTCATATTCCAGTCCCTTAAGGATTTTGAGTTTTCCTCTAAAATAGAAGGCATTCAGTGAGGTTTATATGGTTTCATACTTAGACCTGTCAAAATAATCCAGATAAAGGTGAGGAAAAAAAAGAAAAATTTCATTCCTGAAGGTCTGATCAGAGTAATAGGAATACTCTGCAGTCCAAACCAGTGTTAATCATGGTGTCTGCCTCGAAGGTGCTTTCATTGATAGAAATACAGAAAAACTAATCCCACTGGCAGAGCTTGAGAGCATGATCTAACTGAGGAAAAATGGTCAGCTCTAACATGAAAATAGAGAGGCCATCTCCCCAAAGCTGCACAATCCAATATAGTCTGAAACCTATTAGTGAAATTCTGTTCTCTGATGTTACCACTTTCTGGGTAAATTTATTACATGGAGGAAGGAACTAATTTTCTACTGTAGAAGATGTAAAATCTTGAAGTCTCTGTTTCAGAACTGTGGTTTTGCTTAATAATTGTGAACTTCAGACTTTACCATGTCTATGTAGCTGTAGGATTCTTTGGGTAAGACTTCTTACCTGCTTTGTTGCCAGCTGCATAGAATCATAGAATGGTTTAGGTGGGAAGGGACCTTATAGCTCATCCAGTTCTGACCCCCTGCCACAGGGACACCTTCCACTAGAGCAGGTTGCTCCAAGCCCTGTCCAATCTGGCCTTGAACACTGCCAGGGATGGGGCAGCCACAGCTTCTCTGGGCAACCTTTGTGAGTATCGAGAAACTGGCACGTTTTTTTTTTGGCTCTTCCCCTCTTTTGCTCTGCTATCCTAGGCTTGCAGGGGTGGGTTTTTTTTTTGCGCAGTGCTCTAAAATTTTTAACGCTCTTGATGCTTTGTTGAGGTCAGAGGTAGAGCTTGAGGCTCCTCTCCAGTAAGAAAGTAAATAGTGACGAGATCTGCTTTATAAGTCTGAAGTTGTAGTTTGCAGATTCTTTTAATGGCATTAATGTCAATTATTTTAAAGATTGTTGGCAAACCTTTATTCTGCTCATGCTAAAACTCAGCCTGTATTTCTGTAGCTGCATGTGAACTTATGTATGTGCTTGTTCATCCATTTTCAGTACATAGAATATGGACAGCAATCCAGAGATCCTCCTGTGAAGATGCAGGGTTCAATCACCACCCCTGGAAGTATCGCACTTGCCCAGGCTCAGGCCCAGGCCCAAGTTCCAGCAAAAACTCCTCTTGCTGGCCAAGTCAGCACTATAGCAACCACCTCAACCACCACCACTGTTGCAAAAACTATTACAATCACCCGACCAACTGGAGTCAGCTTCAAGAAAGATGTGCCGGTAAGCAGTCTGTCACGCCACTGCTTTTACTGGAGCAGGAGCAGAGTTATGTTGCTTATCTGGATTGAGTACATACAGACAAAATCCACTTTAATTTCTGCACAACTGTGTTCCAGATTATATATCTAAAGGGTGTAACCTTTTAAAATATGGCTAATGCTTTTGTAGAGAGAAGGCATTTTTGATCATGAAACTGCAGACTCATTATAGTGTCAGGTAGAAATGTGTTTATCGAGGCTTTCATTATTAAAACAGAGAGCCATCATTTCTGTTAATGACTTGCAATAAGACTCTTAAAATAGTTGGCAGCTGGTATTCTGCTTGGGGCTTGAGAACACTTGCCGCACACTAAATCACATTTGACCTAGCAGTTGTCACTGCTTTAGGTTTTCCAGATCTTTAGTCACTTCCATAAACAAACCTTTGAACTGCCAGTCAGAGTCAGGGTTGGCAGAATCGGGGCTGGCAGATTCTGTTCCACAGAAAGTGCTGAGGTCTCGTGTGTAGAGCTGTTACTGTGTGGTAACTGATGCACTGTAAAGTCAAGTCGAGCCTGTCTTGTTCCCTGTTACTGTCTTTGTGTAGTTCTCTTAAAATAAGCTCTTCAAACTTGAAGGAGGCAAAAACTAAAGGTAGCTGAAAGTGTTGTGAACAAATTGGGGGGACAGTCCATAGTATAGCTATTAATGTCTTTCACACCTGATTATGTTATGTAGATAGTAGCATTCTTCTGCTGTGTATTGATCATGGTCTGTAGAGTAAGAAACCCACTTGGCTCTGTTAGAATGCTGCTGATAATGCGTCTGAAACAGTAGATGTCACCTCATGGAACTCAAGTCTTTTTTTCACTTGACAGAACAGAGCAAAAGTTTCTTTTGATGTCTCCTCAAGATATTGTCCATTTTTAACTTCCTGTTCTCCCTCCAGCCTTCCATTAATACTACCAACATTGATACATTGTTAGTAGCAACAGATCAAGCTGAGAGAATTGTGGAACCTCCAGAGAATGTCCAGGAAAAAATTGCTTTCATCTTCAATAATCTGTCTCAGTCAAATATGACACAGAAGGCAAGTATGGAAGAACTCTAGTAAAGTCAGTTTTTCATATATTTCTGGAAATGCATTCTAAAGTGGTGGGTGATGATGTTTCTACAAAAATTCCAACTTGCAAAAAATTGGGAGGGAGCACACTGTAAAGAAATGGTAGTTTCCAGCACTCTGCTTGAATCTCTTTGGAGATATAATTTTTCAGGGAAAGGAGAGCTGGGTAAAAGATAGCTGATCTTCATCTTGCTTTCTCCTACAAGTTTCCTTGCTTTCTCCTACAAGTTTCCTTGCTTCTGTATAGCCATATCCTTTGTACTGAAGTGTTCTAGGTCAGTAATGCTCTGTTTTCAGGAAAGCACTTCTATTAGATGCCCAGAGTAATTGCTGGATAGTCCTTCCTGATTATTTGTCATTTGAATGAACTGTAAAATACTAATGCAAGTTTCTGAAAAACATTAATACAAGTTTGAACAAATACATCATAAGTGGGCTGAGTACCATTTAATATTGCAAGGTTCAGCTGATGGACTCTTGTATTTCAGGCTGGATTTTTAGTGAACCAGTGGAGGTCTGCAGTACTGCTGCCAGCTGAGCTGTCTGGTGGACAGATGGCTTTAACCTAAAATGCCTATATTTATTTTGCAGTTACCTGGTAAATAGCTAAGTGAGGGAGAATTAAACTATTATGTTGTGCTGATTTCATGATTGTCCTTATTGGTTGAGCAGATCTTTGGATAATGAGATGCTGATTTCAAAGCATTTTTTTAAAAAGCAACCTAGTGTTAAAAGCAATTGACTGGCCATGATTATGTGTCAGAGCTAACCCCAGAAGTTTTTGGTCATCGCCTTACATATTCTGTGGCTTGCTTTTTCTTTGGTATGGAGACAGGTTGAAGAGTTGAAGGAAACAGTGAAAGAAGAGTTCATGCCTTGGGTATCACAGTATCTTGTGATGAAGAGAGTCAGTATTGAGCCCAACTTTCACAGCTTGTATTCAAACTTCCTTGACACACTTAAGAATCCAGAGTTTAATAAAATGGTTCTGAATGAAACCTACAGAAATATCAAGGTAAGTAGCACAAGTTTTCTAATACTGGGGTAGGTTTACAGATTTAGGAAGGTTCTCCTCCTGCTACTTGCTTACTATGTTGGTGATCTTCATATATGGAATATCATTCAAAAATCTTCTTACTAACTTAGAATTGAACTAACAGATTACCTTTATGAATACTAAGATTCTTCTGTTTTCCATCAAGAATGTACCAAAGACTTAATTTGGATTGTATAATGAGACAGCAAATCTGCATTTGAATTCATTTATGTAGGTGGACCCTAAATTTATGTGAAGCTTGTAAATTATAACCTAGGGGAAAATTGATTATGGTCTAGTTCTTTTGTGTGGGGAAAGTGTAGAGATAAGAAAACCACACTTGTAAAAGATGGGGCGTAACAACCAAAATTTACTGGAGGGCTAAGATAATGTAAAGGGGAGGAGGTGGGAGAAGCAAGCAGAAGAGATGAGGGGGTGAAACAAGTTTGTCAAGCAAGCACTTTTTTCAAACCTGACCACCATGGGTTACACTATTAGCGCAAAAGAATCTCCTGGCTCTCTGGAGCACAGCTGACCTTGCTCTGTTCAGCTCCTGCTTCTCCGAAGCTAAGGAACAGAAATAACAGGCAGAATACTTGTGAGCCTTGAAATGTGAATTAAATGGCTTCCCAAGAAGTGCTTTCAGGTCTGTGGTGGAGCATTAAGAAGTAGCAGTGCCTTGCCAAGTTAGAGTTTAGTAATTGAGTAGTTGTAACAGTCTTGACAGTAAATGGGAAGGTCTGGGAAAGTGTAACCCTCCTTTTTGACCCTCTTGAAAGAAAAGGATTTTGAGATCATTACAGAGCAGATTTACAGGGTGCTGCTGAGATGTGAAGGCTGCTCTTGAGTATCTCTGTAATGTGATTGGAGCTCAGAACTTCATGTTCCAAAACTTTGTCTTCAGTCAGATCAGCTGTTGGATTTGGATTTTGAGTCTGATTATGATTGTTGCTTGAGTTGCTTTTATTTCATTAGGTGCTACTGACATCAGATAAAGCTGCAGCCAACTTCTCAGACCGTTCCTTGTTAAAGAACCTTGGTCACTGGCTGGGAATGATTACACTGGCTAAAAATAAGCCTATCTTGCACACGGTGAGCTTTTGTCTTTATGGATTTGTTTGGTGGAAATTGATAGCCTATGCTATTGCATAACAGCATGTTTGGGACATTTTATCACCCTACTGGTGCCACTTTTTTGTGTGCTTAGTACAATGTATGATTCCAGAGTTGGTCATTTAAGACGTCTAAATATTATATTAGAAAAGTTAGTAAAGTTCTTGCCAAAATAAATTCTTTGTAAAAACGTATATCTGTAACTCTGTTAAAGAAGTAACTGCTGCTATGTAAGTGTATGTCAAATTTAAGTACTGTCGTGGCTCAGCCTTGCCAGTATGTCCTATAAGGAAATAGGGTTTAAGTAGAATTTTTTCAGTGTGGTTGCTGTTTTCTCCACCCTCTTCCCCTTATCAGTTGTTGATGTATTTTTCAGGATTTGGATGTGAAATCGCTACTGCTGGAAGCATACGTAAAGGGACAGCAGGAATTGCTTTATGTAGTGCCATTTGTTGCCAAAGTCTTAGAATCTAGTGTCAGGAGTGTGGTAAGTGACTTTGTGCTGACAGAGTTATTGCTCAAGTGGCAAAGCAAGTATGACAGAAAGTAGATTGAATTTCATGGAGAGAAAGAAAAGGGATGACAGGGCTTGAAGTGAAGGAGTTCTGTTTTGAGGGAAAGTACATGGCCTGTGCATTTTTGCAGTCTAGGTCATGTGAGCTGAACTGCACTGTTATATCCCTGAACAGAACTCTATTGAGAAACAGATGCCATTGAAGAGGTTCTAGGATATATTCTTTTATTTATTTTTATTATTATTATTATTATTATTTTATTCCCCCATTCCTCTTTGACCCTGATCAGATCTTGTCAGTTCTGCTTGACATAGAACTGATCTCACAGAAGGACTGGGTCATTGTGTTTTCAGTTTAATGTTCAGCTAGCTTCCTAATCTAGTTCCAGTCAGAGTACTAAATGCAACCCTAATTGCAGCTGTACAAGCTTTTCTATGGCTGTGTGCACACATAGCTGTTCATATTTCACAAATTTCTAGTCCTAAGTTACCCAGATGATTCAAGGAGTTTGTCATGCTGCTTTCCTCTGTCTCTTGTAGGTCTTCAGGCCTCCAAATCCATGGACAATGGCCATTATGAATGTTTTAGCTGAGCTACATCAAGAACATGATCTAAAAGTAAACTTCTGTTTCTCTTTCCTATACCTACTGAATGTGAGGTTTTCTTGACATATTGGTCAAGAGGGGTGTGTTGTGAAGGACCAGATTTCACCTCTCACTTTATCATGGGGAGAATTAGGCATTGCTTAATTTGGTAGAACTTGGATGAAATTCTTCTCCTGTGAGGTCCGTATGCAAGATATTCGTGTAATCCTCAGTCTCTAAAAGGCCTGGGGTTAGAATGGGAAGCTTGGGAATCAAGCATCCCAGTAAACGTTTTGGGTATTGTGATGTAACCTAAACTAGACTTGTTGTGCAGTTGAATCTGAAGTTTGAGATTGAGGTGCTCTGCAAGAATCTTGCACTAGACATCAATGAACTGAAGCCTGGAAGCCTCCTGAAAGATAAGGATCGTCTGAAAAATCTAGATGAGCAGCTGTCTGCTCCAAAGAAGGACATGAAGCAGCTGGAAGAGCTACCACCCATCACAACTAGTAAGTACATCCAGAATCCAGAGCTGCATTCTAGAAGTTCATATAAGGCAGGTTATGCTACTGCAAAGAAAAATGTGAAGCTATATATGCTATTGTAACATTGCTAAATGCTTGAGAGCCCTTTGATAGTTTTGTGAAAGATGGGAAGGGAATGGAAGCCATCCTGAGGGCTAATTCTACATATGCTCTGTGTAGCTACTCCTTAGAAGGGAGTGAAGCAGGATGGTCTATTAACAGGACATCGGGAGCTAAGCTGTGTCATAACAAACAGCTCTGTTAAAATGTGCTGAAGCTAGTTTGGTACTAATCATTGGGAAAACGGAGAATAAAAATTGCTTGATAAGTTTAGGAGGCTTCATGATCAAAGTGCAAAGCTTCTTGATCACTTACTGGTTTATTGCTGGTTTAAATGAGAATCACATACTTCCACTTATAAGCATTTGCTTTTCAGTAATGGTTCAATACAAACGTTCTTGTATTCTACAGCTGCTTCTACAACTCCAGCTACCAGTGCCACTTGTACAGCCACGGTTCCTCCACAGCCCCAGTACAGTTACCATGACATCAACGTCTATTCTTTAGGAGGGTTGGCTCCACACATTACCTTAAATCCAACAGTAAGTTTTAGAGCTGATTTGCTTTGCTATAAAAATTCTTACCACCAGTGTCACCACAGAACTCAGCTGGTGGGAGCAGCAGTTTGTAAGTTGAAGTTATTGGAGAGTCACTTCTCAAAAGTAATGGAGTGGGTGCATGCTAACAAGTAATCAAATGGAGAACTTTGGGGGTGGTTAGTAGTTGCATTAGCAGTCTTGATGGTCAAGTGATCTTTCACTGTGATATTAGTATCAAGTTTTTTTCTGGCAATAAGTGTCAGTTGGGATAGTTGCTCTTGGGGCTTAAGCTTAAAAGGAACTTCCATGCTCCCTTTGACCAGTCAGTGACCTTGCTCTTAAGTTAGTCTTTGCATTGTGCAACTTTGGAAAAAAAATGGTCATGTCCCAGTTAAAGATTTGTCAAATATTGTAATAGCTTCATGTGGAACATGGGAGTGCCATGCTGCAAATGAGCTATGACGGTAAACTTTAAAGTAAATTAGAATCCCATCTACCCTAAACATTCACAGTTTCTGAACTTTTTCTCACTTCCCTAACCCTTCTCCAGATCCTGCTGTTCCAAGCCCACCCACAGTTGAAGCAGTGTGTGCGGCAGGCAATCGAGCGAGCAGTGCAAGAGCTTGTCCATCCAGTGGTGGATCGATCTATTAAGATTGCCATGACTACTTGTGAGCAGATAGTCAGGAAGGACTTTGCACTGGATTCAGAGGAGTCTCGAATGCGTGTGGCCGCGCACCATATGATGCGGAACCTGACTGCTGGGATGGCCATGATCACGTGCAGGGAACCTTTGCTGATGAGCATAGCTACCAACTTGAAAAACAGTTTTGTTACTGCACTGAGGGTAAGAGCCGCATATATCATCTGAAGCTTATTTCCAACTTGCAGGACTGTAGACATCCAGCACTAGCAAATCAGTTCTCCACACTGTAGACTTGCTGATTAATTATGTATCTTAACTAGTGTGGAGCTTAATTTAGTGGACAAAAATTTCATTATTCTTGTAGAACTACAGCAGAAAGACTGCTGAGATTACAGCTCATGTCAAGCACTCTAAAGCCTGTAAAGTGGATCTTGCTTTATTGCACACAAACTTCGCAACTACCTTTTCATTTTGCCAACCTTTTCTCTCCAGTTTGATCACATTATGAAGCCTTGGAGTGCTTATCTTTCTGTGGGCTTTGAGGTAGAATAGAGTGGGAGGACAGAATTGATTCTGGGACCTTCTGGTGATGTCTTGGGTTGTTTCAGCATGCACGCTTGAGGCAGATTTTATTCACTTGTGCTGTTAGCAGATATATAAAGACTCTTCTGCACAGCTTGTGAATTCATTGGGTTTTGTAGAGGCTATTTTCAGGTCTCTTAATGAACAAAGTTTGAGCTGAAGTGGTAGCTTTACCTTCTTGACTAAATGGAACAGTTCATGACGTACTGGCCAGAACAGCAGCTGCTACCTAGAGTAGTTGCTGTGCTTACCATTGGTGTCAGCACAGACACAAGAGCATAAAGATCTCTGAAAGATCAAGGCATAGATCCTTTCAGGGATTTAAAAGAGAAATAGTTCAGGGACTGCCTATCTCTTGGTTAAGGGCATGTTACTGTCTCCCATCTCATAGGGAGTGACAGTGCAAAGGACCTTTTGCAGTGGCATTGCTCTCTTGCATAGTAACTGCCTTGAGGGCAGGATTTAATGTTCTGAAGGGATTGCAGAATATTACAGAGAACAGTATCTGCAGGTATGGGATGGATAGTCCATGCTGTAACTCCCAGACCTCAAACAATTGACCCTTCATATACAGGACTTCAGGTAACATGATTGCTGAGATGAAGACCAGGAAAAGCATACAAGTTAATCTTGTTCTATCCATCTTAAACACAAGGATGGGAGTAAACAGTTTTAGTATTGCGCAGGGCCACCTTCCACTAGAGCAGGTTGCTCCAAGGTCCAACCTGGCCTTGAACACTGCCAGGGATGGGGCAGCCACAGCTTCTCTGGGCAACCTGTGCCAGGGCCTCACCACCCTCACAGGGAAAGAAGATCTCATCTGAGTCTCCCTTCTGTCAGGTTAAAGCCATTCCCCTTTGTCTTGTCCCTACAGACCCTTGTCAAAAGCCCCTCTCCAGCTTTCTTGTAGCCCCTTTAGGCACTGGAGCTGCTCTAAGGTCTCCCTGGAGCCTTCTCTTCTCTGGGCTGAACAAACCCAGCTCTCTCAGCCTGTCTCCAGAGCAGAGGTGCTCCAGCCCTCAGAACATCTTCATGGCCTCCTCTAGACTCGCTCGAGCAGGTCCATATCCGTCTTGCATTGGGGGCCCCAGAGCTGAACACAGTAAGGTATCAGATAAGACTACAGTTCAGACAGGGAGGCCCTTGGAGAATTCTGGTTATATCTTGGGTGGTATCCAAGAGAAAGTAGCAATGTGGCAGTTGTGGAGGGAGGGTGAGCATAGACCAGTGTTAAAGCCGGGCATATCTACCAGGTGTAATGTGCCCCTGAAGGATATGTGTAAGCAAAAGTAACCCAAGTTTTGTGGAAGACTTAGTGCTGTGTAGTGCAGTGCTTGCAAAATGTGATAAATGCTGTGAAAATGTAACATAGTAGTAAATTTTTTTTATCCCTGAAGATCTGGCATTGATACAGGGCCAGTTGTAATCCAATGAAGTTTTCTTTAAGGGGTAATTATAAAAACATTGTCTTGCAGAAAAAGTACTGTACAGGACATCTAGAAATTGACATCTGGCTTATTTTGTGAAGTGAGTTAACAAGAATTTCTTTTCAGAGAAGTAGTTTAGTTCTCGGGGATTAATGAAAGAGGGGTAGATCTTAATGGGCAAGCAAATCCAAGTAGACTGGATTGTTTGCTGTCTTATGTATATTCTATTTCCAGTGGGAATTACTGCTTTGCACCCTGGAAAGTAAGTCCAGCTGTTCAGGGTTCTCTTAAAACAGACTCCAAGAAGGAAATAAAATCCGTATCAGAAACGGAACCCACTGAAAAGGGTTAGGATTACTCTTCCATTTAGTGATGCACCTTTGTATCTATTGATTACAACATAGGAAGTGGGAGAACTTTTACACTCTGATGTGAGGTTTGTTTTTCCTGCATTAGCATCCATCATAGGTGCATCATTCCAAAACAGAGCCCTGGAGATAGGTTGGTGGTGAAGATGAAGAACCTCCTGCTGTGCTGTTCCTTGTTTGAAAGTCTTTGCTGTTGTTTTGCCTCCATGTTTTATTCAAAGTTATGCAAAATGAAATTTACTGTTGTATATTCCATGCAAAGAGAGTGCATTCCTAAGAGCATTCCTTTTTATTGCTTATGTTTGGTACAGACAGTGGTACCGATTTTAAGGCTGTTAATAATATTTACAGCCTTCACTGATGATTGTGGTTTTCAATAGGCAGCCTCTCCACAACAGAGGGACATGATAGAGCAGGCAACAGCCCAGATAGCACAGGACAACTGTGAGCTGGCCTGCTGCTTTATCCAAAAGACAGCTGTGGAAAAAGCAGGCCCTGAGATGGACAAGAGGCTTGCAACTGTAAGTATGGGACTGCTGCCTTTTAGAAGCATTATATGTGCTCATATACATCCAGACTCAGCATCTAAAAATCAGTGTGGTGTTTGGGTTTTTTCCCCCCAGGAATTTGAGCTCAGAAAACATGCTAGACAAGAGGGTCGTCGGTACTGTGATCCTGTTGTGTTAACTTACCAGGCTGAGAGGATGCCAGAACAGATCAGGTTAAAGGTGAGGATATTAACTGAGCCACACTGATGTGGTGGTTATCCCCCTCCTGATAATCAAAAGCAGATGGCACAGTCTCAGCTGAGCAATCCTGTGTATTGCTAGTTTTGTCTATTAGTGCAACTATTAGTTTGATTAGTAATGGAAATGCATGAATATGTTTTTCTGCAATGAGTGTTCATTTTCCTCAATTCCTTGAGGATATTGGAAGTCCTGTCTCTTGTGCTGTACTGTTCCTTTCACTGAAAAGTGACTAGTCTGTTTCGTTGTCTTATCTCATGTTTTCTTCCCTTAAAGGACATATCTTGTGCTCTCAGCAGAGCATTTCTTGTGTGTTAAATGTGCATGAAGCTGCTATTCAGTTGTTCCTTCTTCTGGGAATGCGAGTTGCATTTGTGGAGAAAAATCCTCTTGTTAGAAGGTGTGGCTGAAGACATAGGACCTCGGGGCAGAGCAGCTGAATCCTACTCAGTTTAAGAGTGTGACTGAGCAGCTACCTGTTACACAAACTACCCTCATTTCTTACCTGCCACTGTTTAACAATGAGGTTAATGCCTGTTCTTTTCTTTGCAAAGGTTGGAGGTGTGGACCCAAAACAACTGGCTGTTTACGAAGAGTTTGCACGCAATGTTCCTGGCTTCCTGCCTACCAATGACTTAACTCAGCCCACAGGATTCTTGGCTCAGCCTATGAAGGTAGAGATTTCTGAATTAATCGGTTTGTGAGTACTATAGCCCTGTTGGTGAATATTGTGGAACTTGTGTCCTTTGCTAGAAGAATAGTAAAAATCAGGCTTGGGAGTAGGGGCTGTAAGATGCATTAGTTTTATGTTGCTATTAGTTTAACATTAAAACTTATATCCAGTCTTAAGGGGTTGTAACACAAATTGGGACAAGATCTGCAAATTGTAATTACCACATGTAATTTTAGTAGCAGTGAAATATTTTATTCAAATCCCATGTTACTTTTGTGGGAAGGCCATGGATGGCAAGCATGGATTTTGAGATAAACAGGTTTTTATATGCAGTCTTGATCTTATGGACTGCTGGAATTGTTTGGTAGCTATTTCCACAGTTTAATTTTCACATATTTGTGTATTTAAAATGCCAGCATAACTAACCACAGTACTGTAGAGGTCTAAATTCTGGATACAAAATAGCCAGTTAGTATTTGAATTTCATAAATATGATCCTTGCAAAAATCACTCATTCCCACTTTCTCTCAAGCAGCAAGCTTGGGCTACAGATGATGTAGCACAAATCTATGACAAATGTATGACAGAACTGGAGCAGCACCTGCAGTCCATTCCGCACACCCTGGCCATGAATCCTCAAGCTCAAGCATTGCGCAGCCTCTTGGAGGCTGTAGTAGTGGCTCGGAACTCCCGAGATGCTATTGCTGCACTTGGACTACTGCAGAAGGTGAGTGTTAGCAACTCTTCTCCTGTAACAGCTCACCCAGGGTTTATTACTCACCTGGCTTGTGGATTGCCTTGCTGGTGACTGTTTACCTTTACGCATCCTGTGGAACTTGCTTGGTGAACAGTACTAAGCAACTGCTGTCTTTGGAAATTCAGTAAATAAAATTGGAAGAGGGTCATGGTGTTCACTTGGTGTTTTGTACACTTGGTGGCCAGGCTGCTGTGGAACGAAGCAGGTACAGAATCCTGGGACATAGTTTTGTTCAGATGGGGCAAGTAGAGAGTTATTGCACTCAGGAATAGTCTTTGATTTCAGGATGATTTGGAGGGTAAGACAACGTTTGAACTGCCTGTGTAGGTAGATAATTACTGAGCATAGGACTGGATTTATAGTGGTACACTTGGGGATTGTATTTTGCAGTAACTGATAAATGAGTGTGCCTGGTGGGTTGGCCCTGGCTAACGGCCTAGCATCCATCCCATCTGCTCGCTCATTCTGCTCCTCTGAAGGACAAGGAGAAAATAAAGGGAAGGCAGGCTGACTTGTTCATTCAGGTTATGGCAGTTTAGTAGGGAAAGAAAAGCCATGTGCACAAACAGAACAAAAATAAAAATTACTACTTCCTATCAGCAGGTAGCTGTCTAGCCACTCCTGAAGCAGGGCTTCAGCACATGGAACATTTGCTTGGGAAGGCAAACATGGCTATGAATACCCCTTTTGTTCTCCTTTCCCCAAGCTTTTATTGCTGAGCATGATGTCATATGATATGGAACATCCATTGATTCAGTTTGAGTCAGCTGTCCTAGCTGTGTTGCTTCCCAGCCTCTTGCCCATCTCCAGCCTACCAACTGGTGTGGGAAAGAAAACCTTGATGCTGTGCAAGAGCTGTTCAGCAATTGGCAAGACACTGGTGTGTTGTCAACTGTTTCAGCACAAATCCAAAGCACAGCACCATATGGGCTGCTAGGAAGCAAATTAACTCCATCTCAGCCAGAACTAGTAGACTATACCAGGTGGGGAGTGTCACAGTGAGTTCTGAGCTGATATCTGTGCCTGGTTAGTAGTGCAGAGTGTAGTGACGTGTGGAGAAAAATCCATTTGAGGAGAGTGGAAGGATATGGAGCCGTCTACCTGAGCATCCAAGAACAGTGGAGGAACACAAGTACTGAAAGCTGGAGGGAAACTCTTTATTCTTGGCTAGTAGTGCTTGTACCTATTAAAGGATCTAATCCTGACTAGGACTTGCCCATGTAAATTGTGCCGCCCCTGTAAGACTCATCTTCCATTTGCTATAGACTGGTACAGATTCATCTCAGAGCTGACCTCTGGCAGGTTCTGCAAATCTCCTTCCATGTTATTTTTCATGAGCCATGTGCAGAATTGCTTGTGAGGAGGCATTTACTTATAGAAGCTGCAGTACAAACTAATGCAACCTTTCAGACTGGTGCCAGTGGGGTGTAGAGAGGCTTGTTTGTGATAGGACAGCTGAGTGCAATGAACATGTAGATGCCATAGTAGCTGATAAAATCTCACATAGTCTCATTAAGGGGTCAACACCATGACTAAATTGGTTTTAGCAAATCTGAGTCTTCTGGTGATAACTCTTGCTGATGTAATTTGCAGAAGATTTAGAAGAGGACTTGTTTCCTCTGCTAACAGGGTGCATTTGTTCTAGGCTGTAGAAGGCTTACTGGATGCCACCAGTGGGGCAGATGCTGACCTTCTGCTTCGCTATCGTGAGTGTCATCTGCTTGTGCTGAAGGCTCTGCAGGATGGCCGTGCCTATGGATCTCCCTGGTGTAATAAACAAATTACTAGGTCAGTTATGAGACAACAGGAACATTGATGTAGCTTTCATTGCCTTTTGGGAGTTCCTGTGTTATTCTGAATCTCTTGCCTGTTAAGATTTTGCATTGCTGCAGTTTGGACAAAAATAACTAGCTGTCTTTGCCAAAAGTAACTAGATCTTCTGATAATGCTGCTTCATCTAGAACATGATGGGAATCTTCAATGGAATTAGACATTGGAAATGCTTGGGGGGGGGCTCATTTTACAGAGAATCTGAGCTGTTGCAAACTATGTGACATGGCATATGCCTGCAGCAGGAGCACTGGTGTTTCAGCAAGGTAACTGCCACTTTGTCCTCAGAAGAGAGGCTGCTTCTGCTGAAGCTCTTGAAGGGCTGTTGTGACCAGTTGTGCAGGGCAACAAATGGTTGAGGCTGATGGCTGTTCTGCACTCAAACATTACCTCAGAGAATGCTCTAGAAGAGGCTTCTTTTGGAGCCAAGTAACTTATCATGGTGAATGACAGTTTCTGAAGTATTAGATTTGAGTTGCTTCACTTAAGTGTTAAGTACACCTTATAAAAGCAGTCCAATTTTTCAGGTGCCTGATTGAATGCAGAGATGAGTACAAGTACAATGTGGAAGCTGTGGAGCTGCTTATCCGCAATCACCTTGTTAACATGCAGCAGTATGACCTCCACTTGGCTCAGGTAAAGGGAACCTGCTCTTTTGTAAGAGAATCGTAATGGTCAGTTCACTGCAAAGTTTGTGATTGAACTTTAATTTCCTTTTTTATATTGACAGTCAATGGAGAATGGCTTGAACTACATGGCTGTGGCATTTGCCATGCAGTTGGTAAAGATCCTGTTGGTGGATGAGAGAAGTGTTGCCCATGTAACAGAGGCAGATCTGTTTCACACAATTGAGACACTCATGAGGATTAATGCTCATTCCAGAGGAAATGCCCCAGAAGGGTGAGATTGAAATACTGTGCAATATATTGCTACTTATTCTCATTTATGATTTGAATGTTATATAGACAGTGTCTCAAATCATACAGCTTTAAATTTTCTCCAGGGCTGCAGTCCTATGTCAAAGCTGTTACTCCAATGTAATTGTGCTGATTTTTATGTCAAAATAGAGGCAGCTGCAGCATCATGGCAAACTGAATGCTTGATCAGGAAAATCCTTCTATGCACTGTGCTCCAAAATACCTTGGTACTGTGAGAAACCTGCTTGAATTCTTGCCTCATCTCAAATTTAGGAAAAAATTTTATGTTTGGATGTTCAGTATCTAGTTGTTAATATGCTTATTTATTAATCACAAGCAGTTAATCAAATTAGACAATCCTATTTGCTTCTTTAGACAATTTTGTTTGGAGTCTACAAAGCAATTATCCACCAATCTTGTGTGGCTTGTGTATCCACCAGCAGATAATTGGGCAGCAAACAGCCACTGCATCTGGAAATACCTTTTGGACTTGCAGGCCTCCTGTTACTAAGGTGGAAGCAATTGCTGCTGAGTCTGAGGAAAAAAATTGATTGGAGCTTGGAGAACTTGGGATTTCTGTGAGAGCAACCAGCACCTGGTGCTGGTGCTAGCAGTGGCTGCCACTACCAACACAACTGCTAATGGGAGGTCCTAAAACAGAAGTCCTTTAGCCTGCAGTTTGGTTGCACTGTCTTTGCTGTATGACTTGACTTTCACTGCAGCCAGATGTAGTGCCCCAGCTGTCAGTGCTGTTTAGCACTGACAACTCACTGTCTCAGAGCATTTTAGGGCTTCTGAAGCCTGCAAAAGTGAAGTTATTTCTAGTACTTGTGGTGCTTTGTTGCAGCACACTACTGGATAAATTGGAGTGGAACTTCAAAGCTTGGATGATTTCAGTGTTCCTTCTTTCATCATAAGTGTATCTGCATCCATGACTTTTCTGCTGTTCCAGTGAGGACTGGAAGATACGAAGATTTAGTATAAGAAATAATTTGCTTTCTTTCAACTATATTTGACTGAGGTTTCCGGTTCCTGCACCTTCTGGGGGAGGAGAAATTCTAACCCAGCTCTTGCTCTGTTTGTTAGGTTACCCCAGCTGATGGAAGTGGTCCGATCAAACTATGAAGCAATGATTGACCGTGCTCATGGAGGTCCCAATTTCATGATGCATTCAGGAATTTCCCAAGCCTCTGAGTATGATGACCCACCAGGTCTGAGGGAGAAGGCAGAATACCTGCTGAGGGAGTGGGTGAACCTCTACCATTCAGCTGCAGCAGGCCGTGACAGTACCAAAGCATTTTCTGCATTTGTTGGACAGGTAGAGATTTTGGAAAGAAAGGTGCTTTTTATTCAACATCAGTAGGGTATGATGCCCTTTGTTTTAAAGTATCCTTTTGAAACTTTCAGGTGTATGGCAGTTGACTATCAAAATCTTGCCTGGTTTTGATGGTAAAGTTCTGCAGAAACTCCTATCCTTCACAAAATCATGCTCTTCAGATACTGTAGCAACAAGCTGTCGGTTCAGTTTTGGGTTAAGTTTGGTGGGAGAGCTTCAGCTGAGATAGCTCTTGGGAATAGTTCTGACATGCTCCGTGTAATGAAGCTTGACTAGTGTTGCCCCTTATGGGTAACAGGTAAAAGCTCTTACAGCCTGCAGAAGGAAATTGCTACTAAATAGAGTTGCAAGTGAATTGTTTCAGACCATGTGAACAAGGGAATCCTTTTTCTAACTGGAATAATTCATTAGAGTGAGGAAAAACTTGAAACTTCATTAGCTAAAGAGGTGCCTAAATTTTTAAATGGCCTCCAACATTTTTCTCCAGGACACCTTAACAGCTGTGATGAACAGCACACATCTGCCTTCCAGCTGTGACTGAGCAGGAAGATGCCCTCAGTAGCCAAACAAGTGGTACCAAAATCCCTATATATTTGCAGTCATCATCATAAAACTGTCTTACAGGCAGCTCCTTGACTGCAGCTGTAAGGAAGCCCCTGACTTAGTGTATTTGCAGTGCTTTCTCAGTTTTCTGTTGGTCTGACTTCTCCTGCATAGTGTCTTTTTGAAATGTTTTCAATGGGTCTTGTGTTAAACTCACTTTTTAAACATAAATTTTACTTCTTCATGTGACCTTCCTCTTTTTATACCTTAAAGTATGCTTATAAAACATACTTCAGTATAGTGTACTCATAATGCTCAATGCAATTTTGTCTTGCTTCGCTCTTATCACAATTTTTTGCTTACCTTTTGTACATACTTAATCAGATTTGAAATAGCAAATGCAATATATCAAAGTGCAGTGTTAATATATAATTTTTTCCTTACAGGCATTAGATATGGGTTTTTTTGAGGAATATTTTGTAATAACTGTGTTAAACAAGGCCTTGTTACTGAACTTAACCATAATTTTGGCTGCTTAAAATGTGTTGCTTTCCTTGCACTAGTCTTTAGAACAAGGAGCATAGAACTTTGAAGGCAGATACATGAATTCCTTTTCTAAAACAAAGGTTTCTCCAGGAATAGTTCTCTAAGAGTTAGCAGTTATACTGTTTATACAGCTTCATGTCTGTGCAGTAGGATTTTAGAAGATGCTTTATTCAAAACACAGAGGTTTTCTGCAATGTAATTTATTTCATTTTGATGGCTTTAATGCTACAGATGATAAATAAAAAAAAGTCTATTTAAGATGTATGTTACTAAAAACAAACCTCAATGCAAAACAAACAAAAAAGCCCACCCAGTCTTTCTCTGCATGTAATGTTCCTGTAAGGAAAGTTCAATCTCCATATGCACATGGCTTCTGCAGTCTTCTGCTTCATCCCTGGCAGTATTCAAGGCCAGGTTGGACACAGGGGCTTGGGAGCAACCTGCTCTAGTGGAAGGTGTCCCTGCCTGTGGCAGGGGTTAGAACTGGATGAGCTTTAAGGTCCCTTCCAACCCAAACCAGTCTGGGATTCTATGTTGCCGCAAAGTAGCAATGGTTCCTGAGCTAGCAGCTGAAGTCTGCCCTGAAGGCCAGAGACTGAACTGCTGCTGCCTCTTGCTTGACCTTCATGCAAGTTTGAGTGCTGGTGGCAGAACTGATACTGAAACAGGTTCCTCAGCTATGATGATGGTTGAAAAGAACCTGGATCAAAAAGACTCTTATTTGGGAGTAAATGCCTTCACTGAAACTGTGTTGCCGCCTTCATATTGCCTTGAAAATACTCATATTTGGGAGGAGTAGCAGAGATAGCTTTGCTACCCATCTCCCTTTAAGAGAAGGGTAAAAATTGTGCCAGGCAAGGTGGGTTCTTTGTAAAGTGTGTTGTTTGAAATAAGTTATGGAACGCACTTTCTGTGGTTATAGTTCTGGGTTTTTTTCTTTTCCTGGATAGATGCACCAGCAAGGAATCCTGAAAACCGATGACCTGATCACCCGCTTTTTCCGCCTCTGCACCGAAATGTGTGTTGAAATCAGCTATCGTGCTCAAGCTGAGCAGCAGCATAACCCCGCTGCCAACCCCACTATGATTCGAGCCAAGTGCTACCACAATCTGGATGCCTTTGTGCGACTTATTGCACTGCTAGTGAAGCACTCTGGGGAGGCAACCAACACAGTTACAAAGATCAACCTTCTGAATAAGGTTGGGAACCCTTTTTGTACTCCTTGCATTTAAAGTGCAGAATTGGGTGTGCCTTTGCTGATTAATGTGAAATGTAGACTTTAATGCAGGCTACTGCTGATGGATCAGATTGAGGACTTGATAAACTGTTGAGTTTATCAGGAGCCTCAGGATGCCAAGTGGCTTTCTTGTTCACAAAGAATTCATATCAAACAAACCTGAAGTTCACCTTTGTGCCTTGAAATGAAAAAGTCCTCTGCTGTTGTTTTGAGGCACTAAAAGTATGCTTTAAAGTAGGTGATTCTTGGGTGTCTGCCTTGATTTTGTGAGGGCCTTGCCTATACTCTTACACTACTGTTTATGGCTAGGTGGCCTTAGGTAGCTAAGGTCTCCCAACACTGCCCAGTCAGTCATTGTAGCCCATGGGACAGGGAGAACAAAGTATCATGGTTGGGAGTTGCTGATACAAATTATATTAATTTGCAGAACACTGCCAATAACTGAAAGTTTTGGTTCTTGTTAGAATCTGCAGGTTATATTTTTTTTTTTACCTGGTGGTTAAAGTATTACCTGTAGGTTGACTTGCAAAGTAATTCTTGGTGTCACCACTGACATGCCTTGATCTCTCTAGGTCCTTGGTATTGTGGTGGGAGTTCTTCTACAAGACCATGATGTTCGGCAGAGTGAGTTTCAGCAACTTCCTTACCATCGTATTTTCATCATGCTGCTGTTGGAATTAAATGCTCCTGAGCATGTGCTAGAAACCATCAACTTCCAGACACTCACAGCTTTCTGGTATGTATTTGAGATTGGCCACAATGCTCATTCTTTCCTGGTAGGATCAAGATTTTTTTAATCCAAAAGCTATCTCACTGTTCTTTTGTGGTGGCTTAATAACATTTGGAGTAACTGGTTCTCCTATGTACTGTCTACTTGCTTGTTTTAAGGAAGATAACTGGTAAAACCCAGGAGGCTAAAATGCCTTGCTTCTAGGGCTGTGTATGTTTTCTTTCAATGTTATGAAAAGTAATCTTATTGCTGTGCACTTCTAACCTGCTCTAACTTTTCTTTCAGTAACACATTTCACATCCTGAGGCCTACAAAAGCTCCAGGTTTTGTTTATGCCTGGCTGGAACTGATCTCCCATCGGATATTTATTGCAAGAATGCTGGCACATACACCACAGCAGAAGGTGTGGCTGCAGTTTATCTCTTCTGAACTAAAAAGCTCACACAGATGTTTATCTGGTGTGGTGCTGTTTCACATCTCTTGAAGTGTACTAGTAGCATAGCTGTTCTGTGTTGTTGTCTTCCATATTCAGAGTCACCTAACTGCATGGAGGAGAATCTTTGTGTCAATAATTCACCCTACAGCCCATAGTTTGAAGTTAATAAACATGCCTTTGTCAAAGTCTGGAAGAGCTGTAGTCCAGCCCAAATGCTGTTGACTCAGAATGGCATGTAGAGTGTTCTGGAAACACCCTTAGTATACAGTGTGCAGCTAAAGCTGTGCTGCACTCACTGCTAGAGCTAGCAGTGGGGCATAACTCCGATCCAGGTTTATGAAGACCAATCGAATTATGGTTTTGAAGTTAACTGCTCTTCATTGCACATTTTCCATCTGCTGTTTTTCTCTTGGCAGGGTTGGCCTATGTACGCTCAGTTACTGATCGATCTCTTCAAGTACTTGGCTCCTTTCCTTAGGAATGTGGAACTTGCTAAACCTATGCAAATTCTTTACAAGGTAAAAAAAACAAAAAAAAACAAAAAAAAACCCAAAAAGCCAGCTAATAGATGCTGCTTCCACCCAAAGTGGTCTGAAAGTAGAGGTGTTCTGGTAGCAAAATAGTATTTACTGTGCTTTTAGAATTTTTATCTTAAAATTAAATGCAAATCCAGTGTGAGATAGAAACTGGCTAGCCCCCCCCCCCCCCCCCCCCCCCCCCCCCCCGATGAATTTCTTCCTGTTAATGTTGACCACATGACATAGAAGGATGGCTTTGCAAGCTCTCTCATATTGTATTTTTCCAGGGCACTCTGCGTGTGTTGCTGGTCTTGTTGCATGATTTCCCAGAATTTCTTTGTGACTACCACTATGGTTTCTGTGATGTGATCCCACCTAACTGTATTCAGCTAAGGAATCTGATCCTGAGCGCCTTCCCACGGAACATGAGGCTTCCAGACCCTTTCACCCCCAATCTAAAGGTAGGACTCCATTTCATGAGTTTGATAATGGGAAGCTTTAATGCTCTAAGTACTCTTCATTCTTTTATTTTTTGTGGAGACTGTGGAATTTTGGGAACAGTTTAACTGATACTTGAATTAATGCTATCATTTAGATGTTAATGGGTAATAGGAAACATAGCAGCTAGCAGAACAGTGGGTTTTTTGTGTTTTGTTGTTTTTTTTTTCTTAAGCAGGTAGGTTTCAGTTATGTTTGTAACACTTAATGTTTGAAGTTTTCCACACAGAGCAGGATACAGGCTTGTCTGCATGAAATCTGTTGCAGTTGGAAGCATAAAGCTTGCCTCTTTCTATATGGCTTCGTTGGCACCCCTAGACATTTAGCTCGCTTGCAAGGTCTGTGCAGGTTCAACCTGAAAGGACAGGCTGGTGAGACCTTTCCTGAGTACCCAGCTTTTGCATGGGAAACCGGAGGGCTTTTCTTTTCCCAAAGGGAGACTGGTTTTATGATGTTCCTAAATCTGACAGGCATACCATGTTGGAGCAAGAGCATCTTTTTTCCTGTCTCATTTGTCACTGAAAAACAGACTACTTAAGCAGTCTTTGTGGCATTGCTGTTGAAAAGTCAGATGACAGTTCCTGCTCACGCTGAATTGTACAGTTTGTGCTCCACAAGATGTGTGGGGACTGGAGTTCAGTTAACTAATGGTTGAAGAGCACTATGTAACTGCAAATCTTTTGGATTAGAAACATAGATTCCATTTTATCTTGAAAATAATGAGATAAACTACAAGCCTCTTGCATAATGAGAGACTTTGAGAAGTGTTAATGTTACCTAATTAAATCTTTGTGCCAATGCCAGGCTCCTCATCATGGAATGATTAGAAGCAAACTTTCTCACACTGTTAAAGCATTGTCCTATTATTCTTCCTTGTCTGAGCTGTGCAGGGTGATGGGAGCAAAGCTGCAATACTTAGTACTTCTTGAGACTGAAGAGGACTCTTCCTGACTTGTGTGGATGTTGGTGCTTTCTTAAACTACCAAACTGTCTTGAGTGTAGATAGGGAGACTTCAGAGGCTGCAATTGAATTCCCCTGTGGCCTTCAACCTTGAATTCTTTTATCCTCTACTCTCCATTCCTTGACATGGTCATCTAACAGGTTTGTACATTAGAGACCAAGTTTCTTCTGGAATCTGCAAAAGCCTAGTGTTTCCTTTTCATTGCTGGTAGGAAAAAGTGATCAACAGCAGTAGTTGATGTAATAATTACTTACAGATCTGCTTTTGCAGTTTGTCCCTTTAGAGATTGCTTATGGTTTAGCTGACCGGGTTTTCTCTCCACAGGTAGACATGTTAAGTGAGATTAATATAGCGCCACGAATACTCACAAATTTCACTGGAGTGATGCCACCTCAGTTCAAGAAAGACTTGGATTCCTATCTCAAAACCCGCTCTCCTGTCACTTTTTTGTCTGACTTGCGCAGCAACCTACAGGTGAGTGGTTTTTGAGGATGCTTAATTCAAATAGCATGGAACAGATGATTTCACTGCCTGAGTCGCCCTCCTTCTTTGCAGGAATTTTGTTTGGTGTGTAGCAAGCATGTGTTCCAGGCAGTAGTAAAGACCTGTGAAATGCATAGGGAATGTTGACTTTAAGGACCCTAAAATGATTTAATTTAAAAGCAGATGGTTTTATCTACATGAGCTGCCAAATGCTTGTGGTGAAAATGTAAGGTGGTCTCTTCTCCTTGTATGTCTCCAGTGTACAACCTTGCAAATCTTAGTGAAGAATGTACTTGGAGCTGCTTGCATCAAGCTTGCTTGGGGTTTTTTTTTGGTCTTCAACCTTTGGGTGATGAAGAATCTTGTGGCTTCTATCATGACTCCAGCACTGCTTACCAAGGCATTGTCCGAGTTTCAACAGGGTTTATGGAACTTGAGTGAATCTTTTTAGAATCTGATAAAATTTTTATTCAAAATTGATTCATTGTTCTAGAAATCTGTGAATCTGCATGCTAATGCTTTAGGAGTTAAAGCTAAATTATCTAAAGGCCACCTCAGAATTATTAGCCAGCCATATTTCATACATCACAGGGCTTGGCTTGCAATAGACTTCATGGCTGGAGTTGGGCTTACTCAGAAAATTGCCCATATGGAAGCATTTCCATAGGTCATGTGTGTTTCAGCCAGCCTCTGGCACTGCTGGTGAATTCGCATTGCCTTTACCTTTTGTAGGGAGTACAGACATTTATCCATTGGGTCTTTCAACACTTTTCTGATGCTTTTGAATACACACACACACACACACACACACAGATATATATATAGATATATATATAGATATATATATATATAATCATAGAATAGTTAGGATTGGAAAGGGCCTTAAGATCATCTAGTTCCAACCCCCCTGCCATGGACAGGGACACCTCACACTAAACCATGCCACACAAGGCTTTGTTCAACCTGGCCTTGAACACTGCCAGGGATGGAGCACTGACGACCTCCCTGGGCAACCCATTCCAGTGCCTCACCACCCTAACAGGAAAGAATTTCTTCCTTATATCCAATCTAAACTTCCCCTGTTTAAGTTTCAACCCGTTACCCCTTGTCCTATCACTACAGTCCCTAATGAATAGTCCATCCCCAGAATCCCTATAGGCCCCCTTCAGATACTGGAAGGCTGCTATGAGGTCTCCACACAGCCTTCTCTTCTCCAGGCTGAACAGCCCCAACTTTCTCAGCCTCTCTTCATATAGGAGGTGCTCCAGTCCCCTGATCATCCTCGTGGCCCTCCTCTGGACTTGTTCCAACAGTTCCTTGTCCTTTATATGTTGAGGACACCAGAACTGTACACAATACTCCAAGTGAGGTCTCACAACAGCAGAGTAGAGGGGCAGGATCACCTCCTTCAACCTGCTGGTCATGCTCCTTTTGATGCAGCCCAGGATAGGGTTGGCTTTCTGGGCTGTGAGTGCACACTGCTGCTCATGTTAAGTTTCTCATCAACCAGCACCCCAAGTCCTTCTCTGCAGGGCTGCTCTGAATCTCTTCTCTGCCCAACCTGTAGCTGTGCCTGGGATTGCTCTGACCCAGGTGTAGGACCTTGCACTTGGCATGGTTAAACTTCATGAGGTTGGCATCAGCCCACCTCAGAAGTGTGCCAAGGTCCCTCTGGATGCCATCCATTCCCTCCATCGTATCAGCTGAACCACACAGCTTGGTGTCATCGGGAAATTTGGTGAGGGCGCACTCAATCCCCCTGTCCATGTCACCGTCAAAGATGTTGAACAAGACAAAAGGATAAATGCTAAATTGAATTTGTGGATGCCCTGAGCGTGTTCTTTTCTGTATAGTCAAGAGGAGTCTTGGATGCTGTTGTTGTATGTGCTGTACCTTTGGTTGCTGAAGGGAATATCGACTGTTAATGCTTTTTCTATCTTTGCTATTAGGTATCAAATGAACCTGGCAACCGCTACAACATCCAGCTGATTAATGCCCTAGTGCTCTACGTAGGCACTCAAGCTATTGCGCACATTCACAACAAAGGCAGCACACCCTCTATGAGTACCATTACTCACTCAGCTCACATGGACATCTTCCAGAATTTGGCAGTAGACCTTGATACTGAAGGTGAGCTGGAAATGCTTCTATTTCATGAGATGTCAAATATAACAGCAGATTATCTGTTGGCACTATGAGAAATACAGGTGGGGGTTTTATGTAGCTGCTAGGGAATTTACAGCAAGTCATGCTATGTTAGAATGTTCATACCAAATGTCTGGGATATTCAAGGGAATGAGAAATAAGTTTAATTAAGAGGAATTGAGTTCTTCCTGCCACATCAGGTGTTGGGATTTTATTTTTTTTATTTTTTTTTTCCTTTCATATTATCAGTTGGCTTTGTTTCTTCTACCTTCGTAATGCAGGCTCACAAACCTTCATCTCAATACTAGTTGCTGCTTATTTCTTTCTGCGTGTGTGTAAGGGAGACCATCTGTACTCTCTGCTTCTTCTGCAGGCCGGTACCTTTTCTTGAACGCAATTGCCAACCAGTTGCGATACCCCAACAGTCACACCCACTACTTCAGTTGCACCATGCTCTACCTGTTTGCAGAGGCCAACACTGAGTCCATCCAGGAGCAGATCACTAGGTGAGATAGAAGGTGTTTTGTGTGCCAGCATCCAGCTTTTTACTTTCCTTCCTTGTGTGTTGGTTCTTTTGAGCTCTAACTGGTTTTACTTTTGGATTTCAGGGTTCTCTTGGAACGACTGATTGTAAACAGGCCTCATCCTTGGGGTCTTCTTATTACTTTCATTGAGCTGATAAAAAATCCAGCGTTTAAATTCTGGAACCATGAGTTTGTTCACTGCGCCCCAGAAATTGAGAAGTGAGTATAAGTTAACCACAAAATTAACTGAAACTATGTATCTGAAGCAGGGGCTGCGTTGCACTGTGAGTTTTTGGTGCTTCATAGTGGAAGCACCGCTTGCTGCCATAAATGCATCTAGCACTGCTTTGCTTCTGTGTCCAGGTTGTTCCAGTCAGTCGCACAGTGCTGCATGGGACAGAAGCAAGCCCAGCAAGTGATGGAAGGGACTGGTGCCAGTTAGATGAACCACATGTCATGTTGTAAGTGTGCCAGCCTGGGGGTCCTCATCCCATCCACAGCCAGAAGACTCTGTAAGACTCCTCCTGACCTTCCCAGCCCCCTTGATTGGGTAGACACAACCAATCCTGCGTGAAAGTTGTTCTAAAAATTTCAGTCATTCAAAAATGTTCCAAAGTTTGAAACCAATTTTTTTTGACTTTTGGCCAAATTCAGACAATTCTGTGAATATCATTTTGAACTAGTGTAAGTACAAGGAACAGAAACGTTTGTCTGGACTTCTGGGTTTGCGCAAATTGTGTAAAAGGCAGGTGGGTAACTGGTGCCTGTCCAGGTGGTAATAAAGGGGCAGCTGCTGATGCCAAGCACTTGTCTGGAGCAAACCTCCATGTCCTTATGTTCCCAGACTCCCAAAGAATATTGAAAAGCCAGTTGTTATATCTTATTTTTCTTTATGTGGATGGGGGACCTTTAAATCACCAAGTTGTTTTATCAAAAAAAAAAAGTGGATGTGTTTGGAATGTGGGAATACTATGGAACATGGGGAAGGGAGGGGGTTAAGGTTCAGTGTTGCTTTTTCATCAAATGTTGATAAGATAGTGAGTGGAGCGGCAGGCAGAGAATACCTCCCTTCTGTTGGAGATGACATCTCAGGCATGCCCTTTGGGAGAGGGTCAGCTGGTTTTAGTAAAGAATCCAGGGACCAGGACTATAGCTTTTTTTTTTGGGGGGGGGGGGTATGTTTATTTGACACTTGTAAATTTTGTAATGTAGGGGGGGTTAAATCTAGACCTTTTCCCACCCTCCACCCTGTGACCACACATTATAAGTTTGCAAAGAAAAGGAAAAAACAAACAAAACCCAATAAAACAAAAAATCCCAAAGGACCAATGCAGCCCATTTTGTAAGGATTTTGAATATTTTTTTAAAGTATTGGTCCATGTGTTGTATTTTGTAGCCTTTCTAGTTCTTGGGCTTTAGTTCTACCACTTCTTGTATGTATGTATACTGTAGTTACACATTAAAGTCATGACACGCACCTGTCACTGTTCTTATTCTCTCCAGTTCCATCCCGCCCGGCCAGTTGGCCTTCCAAAGTCTGTTCCACCCATTCAAAACCTGTGGTTTTCCAGTGTTTTGGGCCTACCTATTGAAAGCAGCTGGGTTTTCTAGGTGAGGTCTAAGGGGACAACTGTTGGGACTAGATAGGGTCTTGCTTTGATGTGCAAAGGGGAAGGTCAGTTGTGTGGAGAGAGAAATATCTTAGTTGCAAGATCAGGAGCAGGGTTTGTCCCTGACACAGTTGTGCTACAAAGGATTGTGCTTGCAACATTGGAATGCTGAGCACAAACAGCAGCTCAGATTCATTTCTAATGACTTGTACCCTGCTATGATATTCTCTTCAGCAACGATCTCTGCAAGGTTGCTAGTTAGCTGGAATAAGGATAGGTGGCTTCAGTGTTGCCAATACTGCAAAATCCTGAGCCTCACAGCTTAGCAGATACTAGGAAACAGCTCCACTTCTTCTTCTTTGGATAACATGGCTAGTTTGTTAAAGCTAGTTGGCTGCTAGTTTTAAGAGAGGAGAGGTCAGGATTTCCAGCTCAGGTTTAAGGGATTGTGTACCTGGTATGCTTTACCTGCAGAGCAAAAACCAGCTCCGAGGGACCATGGAGCCAGCTGTACCGGGGACTGCAGCTCAAGGAGGATTTTCTACCTAGGACCTGTTTCTAGGTGGTGTGTTTGAGTCATTGGTGTGTCAAAGAGCAGTTTCTTGCCAGTTCCTACAATTCCCTGGGATTTTTTTTTTTTTTTTTAGGACAGCAGTTGTGTTGAAACTGAGTCTTTTGAAGTGGATTTTTTTTGTTCTGGTGTTGAAAATCCAGCTTGCTCCTCTTCCTGTATTGGGTTAGGATACAGAGGATTACCAGCAACCAGTTTTTATCTAGACTGGATGCCATGGGACTTTTTTTCCTGCCATTTGTCTCTAACAAACCTTATGCAGAGCTTACTGACTTGTCTAATGACTCAAAGCTCAGAAGTCTCTCTGTTTCTGTACTAATGCTGCTGTCCATGGCTGGTTCCCTTGAGGCTTTAAGAACTGCTAAGCTGGTGTAAAGAGGGGTTTGGAAGGTGGACAGGACTTAGCCAGGATCCCAGTAATTTGAGTTGGGCTGGTAAGGTTAGAGGCCGCTATACTTCATACCCTCTCTTGGCAGGTAAGGAACCCACAGCTGGTACTGTCAACGTAAATCATGCTCATGTCCCTACCAGCAGAGGCCCTGGGTATAATTCATGTTTAAGGAATGAAGACTGACCTTTTGCGCCACTGTGTATGCCTAGTTTTAAATCCAGTCTGCTGTAGGGAGAGAAGTAGCACCAAGACAGCAGGCTGGACTCCAACTAGCCACTGCATTGCACCACTCCACAAGGGGAATTAAACAAAGCGACCCTGGCTAATGTGAAATCACCCTGGCTCTAAGCAGTGCAAGTAGGGCTGTAGCTGATCTTGATCTACACAAGTACAGTTCGGGTTTTTCTCGTTTGCAGTACTTCAAACTGCAGCATCAGCAAAGATCCCCCCTCTTACATGGAGCTCTGCACCCTGTTGAAGTAGATTGCACTTCTAGCTGCACCACTTGCTTGGCCTGCAAACCTCCAGTGATCTGTCATGCAGAAACTGCTGAGGGAAAAGGTATTAGTATAGCTAAACATGATGCAGAGCAGTGCCTGAGGTCAGGGAAGAACCATATTAACCAGAGGGTGTGCAGAACTGTGGCAGTGCTCCTTCAGAGCAGTCCCAAGCCCATACAGAAATGCCTTTTATAAAGGTAAAAGGAGATACCTGTTCTGTTGAGCCTATGTGAAAACCAGATGGATGGGCTTGTACTCTAAAATGCTCAGTATTAGCCAAGTATAGTTGAAGAGTTCAGTGTTGTCAGCATCCCCACCTGTCAGATGTTTACTCTGAACAATAAGGTGTAAGAGTTACCAGCTGGATTTCTGCTGGACAAGGAGGAATTCTTGCCTTAAATTTCTGGTGCTACATGAGAGAACCCACTTGCTGTTCTGACAGTGTACATTTGCCTTCCTAAAGCAGCCATGAAGAGATGGCTGAAGGCAAGCTTCCTCCCCTTCCTGCACACAGCTCCAGGCAGTTAATTTCCAGGAGCAGTGAGGTTTCTAGTGTACCAGCTTCAGCAGCATATTCAAGATCCTTTTCTGTCTGTAACATGCAAAGCTTGCTGCTCCCTTCAACTCAGTTTCTCATAAGCCTCCTTGTTATTTAGCAAGTCCTGCTCTGCTTTCAAGTCTGACCCGTAGGACTCTAGAGTGAGCAGCACACTGTCATAAAGGAGCTGCTTGCAGTATCTGAAGGGGGCCTATAAGGATTCTGGGGATGGACTATTCACTAGGGACTGTAGTGATAGGACAAGGGGTAATGGGTTCAAACCTAAACAGGGGAAGTTTAGGTTAGATATAATGAGGAAGTTCTTTACTGTGATGGTGGTGAGGCACTGGAATGGGTTGCCCAGGGAAGTTGTGAATGCTCCATCCCTGGCAGTGTTCAAGGCCAGGTTGGATAGAGCCTTGGGTGATATGGTTTAGTGTGAGGTGTTCCTGCCCATGGCAGGGGGGTTGGAACTCGATGATCTTAAGGTCCTTTGCAACCCTAACTATTTTGTGATTATTCCAATGGCTGATTGTTCTCATTGTGAAATTTTTTTCTCTTGTGCCTAGGAGTAAGCTGTAAATTTACTTCCCAGGAGTAAATTGTGCCCATCACCCCTTGTCTTTTCCATGGGACTCTTTGTAAAAGCGTAGTCTCCCTCTTCTTTGTGGCCACCCTTTAAGTAATAAAACATTGGGCATAAGGTCTCCCCTGACCTTTGCTCCAGGCTGAAAAGTCCCAGCTCTCTCTGCTTTACCTCACACGGCTTCCCAGCCCTTGGATCATCTTTGTGGCCCTTTTCTGGACCCTTCTCCAGCCTGTGTAGTGGGCTAAGATGTCCTTTACCATTGCTACCAACACCCAGGTTTGCTGTTTATATGTTCTAACTCAGAAGTTATTTGTGATTAGGTATCCGAGTCAGTTTTACTCTTACCTTTAGTGCAGCTGAGGAATCATAGAATCGTTAGGGTTGGAAAGGACCTTAAGATCATCTAATTCCAACTCCCCTGCCGTGGGCAGGGACACCTTACGCTAAATCATATCACCCAAGCCCTCGTCCAACCTGGCCTTGAACACTGCCAGGGATGGAGAATTCACAACCTCCCTGGGCAACCTATTCCAGTGCCTCACCACCCTAACAGTAAAGAACTTCCTCATTATATCTAACCTAAACTTCCCCTGTTTAGGTTTGAACCCATTACCCCTTGTCCTATCACTACAGTCCCTAGTGAATATTTAATATATTCATCAATGATTTAGATGAGGGAATTGAGTGTACTATCAGCAAGTTTGCTGATGACACTAAGCTGGGAGGAGTGGCTGCCACGCCAGAAGGCTGTGCTGCTATCCAGCGAGACCTGGACAGGCTGGAGAGTTGGGCAGGGAGTAACTTGATGAAATATAACAAGGGAAAGTGTAGAGTCCTGCATCTGGGCAGGAACAACCCCAGGTTCCAGTATAGGTTGGGGAACGACCTGTTAGAGAGCAGTGTAGGGGAGAGGGACCTGGGGGTCCTAGTGGACAACAGGATGACCATGAGCCAACACTGTGCCCTTGTGGCCAAGAAGGCCAATGGCATCCTGGGGTGTATTAGAAGGGGGTGGTTAGTAGGTCGAGAGAGGTCCTCCTTCCCCTCTACTCTGCCCTGGTGAGACCGCATCTGGAATATTGTGTCCAGTTCTGGGCCCCTCAGTTCAAGAAGGACAGGGAGCTGCTGGAGAGAGTCCAGCGCAGGGCAACGAAGATGATTAAGGGAGTGGAGCATCTCCCTTATGAGGAAAGACTGAGGGAGCTGGGTCTCTATAGTTTAGAGAAGAGGAGACTGAGGGGTGACCTTATAAGTGTCTATAAATATATAAAGGGGGAGTGTCACGAGGATGGAGCCAGGCTCTACTCGGTGGCAAACAATGATAGGACAAGGGGTAATGGGTTCAAACTGGAACACAAGAGGTTCCACTTAAACTTGAGAAGAAACTTCTTCTCAGTGAGGGTGACGGAACACTGGAACAGGCTGCCCAGGGAGGTTGTGGAGTCTCCTTCCCTGGAGACATTCAAAACCCGCCTGGACACATTCCTGTGTAACATTATCTAGGTGTTCCTGCTCCGGCAGGGGGATTGGACTAGATGATCTTTCGAGGTCCCTTCCAATCTCTAGCATACTGTGATACTGTGATCCCCAGAATCCTTATAGGCCCCCTTCAGATACTGGAAGGCTGCTATGAGGTCTCCACACAGCCTTCTCTTCTCCAGGCTGAACGGTCCCAACTTTCTCAGCCTCTCTTCATACGGGAGGTGCTCCAGTTCCCTGATCATCCTCATGGCCCTTCTCTGGACTTGTTCCAACAGTTCCATGTCCTTTTCATGTTGAGGACACCAGAACTGCACACAATACTCCAAGTTAAGGTCTCACGACAGCAGAGTAGAGGGGCAGGATCACCTCCTTCAACCTGCTGGTCACGCTCCTTTTGATGCAGCCCAGGATAGGCTTGGCTTTCTGGGCTGCAAGCCCACACTGAAGCCATCTCATGTTAAGTTACTCATGGACCAACACCCCAAGTCCCTCTCCGCAGGGGGGCTGCTCTGAATCTCTTCTTTGCCCAACCTTTAGCTGTGCCTGGGATTGCTCTGACCCAGGTGTAGGACCTTGCACTTAGCATGGTTAAACTTCATGAGGTTGGCATCAGCCCACCCCACAAGCGTGTCAAGGTCCCTCTGGATAGCATTCCTTCCCTCCAGCATATCAGCTGAACCACACAGCTTGGTGTCATCGGGAAATTTGGTGAGGGTGCACTCAATCCCACTGTCCATGTCACCCACAAAGTTCTTGAACAAGACTGGTCCCAACACTGATCCCTGAGGGACACCACTCATTACTGGTCTCCAGACGGACACTGAGCCATTGACCACAACTCTTTGCGTGCGGCCATCCAGATGAGTGGTCCATCCATCAGATTTATGTCTCTCCAATTTAAAGACAAGGATGTCATGTGGGACAGTGTCGACCGCTTTGCACAAGTCCACGTAGATGTCGTCAACTGCTCTACCCCTGTCCACCAGTTCTGTAGCCCCATCATAGAAGGCCACCAAATTGGTCAGGCAGAATTTCCCCTTAGTAAAGCCATGCTGGTTGTCACCAAGCGCCTTGTTTTTAATGTGCTTTATCATGCCTTCCAGGAGAATCTGCTCCAAGATTTTGCCAGGCACAGAGGTGAGACTGACTAGTCTTTAGTTCCCTGGGTCATTCATTTTCCCCTTCTTGAAAATGGGGGTTATATTTCCCTTTTTCCAGTCATCAGAAACTTCACCTGACTGCCCTGATTTTTCAAATATGATGGACAGTGTCTTAGTAACTTCATTTGCCAGCTCCTTCAGGACTCACAGAAGGATTTAATCAGGTCCCATGGACTTGTGCACATTCAAGTTATTAAGATGGTCTTGAACCAGGTCTTCTCCTACAGTGGGCCTAAGGTCTTAATTCTCACAGTCCCTGTGTCTGCCTTCCGAGACTTGGGTGGTGTGGTCAGAGCATTTGGCAGTGAAGACCGAGGCAAAGAATTCAGTAAGCACCTCAGTCTTCGCTAAATCCAGGGTATCCAGTTCTCCTGATAGCTTCTGGAGAGGGCCCACATTGTCCCTAGTCTGTTTTTTATTTGCTATTGACGTGGCTTAAACCAAACCAGACAACTCGTTCACTCACTTCCCCCCCTTTCTTGCCCTCCCCCTGCTCCCAGAGGGACAGAGAGGAGAATCGAAAAGAATGCAACTCCCACAGGTTGAGATAAGAACAGTTTAGTAACTAAGGTATAACACAAATCACTACTGCTACCACCAATAATAATAATGATAAAGGAAGTAACAAGGGAAGAGAATACATCACCTCACCACCAGCCAACCGATAACTCGCCCCCCCCCCCAGCCCAACGAAGCACCGACTGATACCTCCTCCAACCCTGCAGACTCCCCCCCTTCCAGCTAACTCCCAGTTACCTCCTGGGCATGATGTGCTGTGGTATGGAATACCTCTTTGGTCACTTTGAGTCAGGTGTCCTGTCTCTGCTTCCTCCCGGGTTCCCCTCCTCCCTGGCAGAGCATGAGGCTCACAAAGTCCTTGGCCCAACCAAAACATCATTGTTATCAGCTCTGTTCCCAAGCCGAAAGTCAAAACACAACACTGCGCCAGCTACCAAGAAGGAGAAAAATGACTGCTACTGCTGAACCCAGGACAGCTATGTACCTGTAGAATCCATTCCTGTTATCCTTAATATCCCTAGCCAAGTTTAATTCTAACTGGGCCTTAGCTTTTCTAACCGGGTCCCTAGCTTCCCGGTCAACATCCCTGTATTCTTCCCAGGCTGGCTGTCTTTGCTTCCACCTTTTATAAGCCTCTTTTTCCTTTGAATTTTCCTCAGGACCTCCTTATCCATCCAAGGAGGTCTCCTGGCCCTCCTGCTGTACTTCTTTCTAGTTGGGATGCAACACTCCTGAGGTTGTAGCAGGTGATCCTTGAATGTCAACCAATAGTCTTGGGCCCCCCTGCCCTCTAGGGCTTTATCCCATGGAACCTGACTAAGCAGGTTCCTGAAGACGGGTTGTGGTTTAAACCCATACACGCAGCTTGTTCAGTCGCTTCCCCTCTTCCTCCGTCTTTCTTTATCCCCTCCCCCCCCCCCAACCTCCCCACTTGAGGGATGGGGAGGAGAATGGAAAGAATGTAACTCCCACGGGTTGAGATAAGAGCAGTCCGGTAACTAAGGTATAATACAAATCACTACTGCTCCGACCAATGATAATAATGATAAGAAAAAATAAGGGAGGAGAATACAATACCACCCACCGAAATGAGTCTGACACCCAAAAGAGAGCCTGTGACCTTCCGGGTAACTCCCAGTTTTACCTCCCAGCCATGACATGCTGTGGTATGGAATATCTTTTTGGCTAGCTTGGGTTAGGTGTCCTTCCTGAGGAAGGAGGGGAGTGAGTGAACGAGCTGTGTGGTTGGGTTTAAACCATGACAGTTCTTTTTGGCACCCAACGTGGGGCACAAGGGGTTGAGATAACGACAGATCTGACGAGAGTGTGTCTAATCGTTTTTGTGATAAGCATTCATTGTTTTAGATTGTCACTCGTCACAATGCTGATTTATTGGCTCTCAAAGTTGTTCCTCTTGATCTCACAGTTTCAATATATCATACCTTACTTCCAGACGGTATTTGCTGTATTAGCGTTTTTCAAGTGTGGGGTTGGGGCTAAGGTTCTTGCCTCATTGTAGTTTATGGTAATGACTTGTAATACAATAGAATCTTTGATCATGAAACTGATCTGGCTTATGTTCCCAGTGTGGTCACCACCTTTATACTTTGGGAGGTATATAATAAAAGTGCTTAGCAATTACACATCTTTTTTCTCCTTCTCGGGTGGTCACCTGTGAAGGAGACATTCTTTTACCCTCCTAGTCCTCCCCCCAGACTGTTTACAGCATCATTTGAGAGTTTTGAAGTTTTTGAATGGCCTTTTAATGCTGTTGAGACTTGTTTGCTGATCGTAATGGGGAGCACCATGTTGGTACACATACAGAGTGTATTTTGCCCGTGGCCATTTTGTCTGATTTCAAGAGTTAAGCAGAATCAGGTTTGGGTTTGTCTGGGGTTAAACGACGATATAGGAGGACCAAGAGTTTTTCCCTGAGGCTGGACAGCCATGAGTGGCAGGGTGTGTGGGATAGTATGGGCAAGTATCTAGGTCAGTGGGCCCCTCCAGTACTTTGGAATTTCACCACCGAACAAGTGGAAAATCCAGAAGAATTAGTAAAACACTGAAATGAGGTGTGTGGTCATTCTGGCCATACCATAGACGGACAAATCATGGCAACGTGCTGGGGCTTGGCTTATGCTTACAGGGCCTTGTTCAATACTATCGAGTACCTTCAAAGGAAAAAAAATGTCCCTGGATCTGAGGGCAAAGCAACAGTCAGCACAGGTACTCTGGCTCTAAGCACGGCAGCTACACCAACCCCCGCGACAAGTACAGTCGCTACCCAAATTTTGGAGGCAATGAACTTACCCCAGGGCAAGTACAACAGCTACTCAAACTTCAACTGCAACAGACAGTGCAGCTACCGCAACTCCAAGCACAGCAGCTATACCACCCCCAGGAACAAGTACAGTCGCTACTTAATCCACAGTGATAATCACTGCAGCCAAACCAGAGGACCAATTCATACCAATATCAGTTGCCCCTGTACGCAAGAGAAAAAGCAAAAAAGAGGCAAGAAGGGTGAAGCAAGATGAAGAAACAATGTATTCACCACCTGGTCTAGCATCTGATCAGGAGTCTTCATCACATGACGAAGAAGAAGAGGTAATTTCTCCATCTCAGACCTCAACCGAGCTACGGAATATGCGAAAAGATTTTACCCGTCAACCAGGGGAGGACATCATCACCTGGTTACTCCGATGCTGGGACAATGGGGCCGATGGTCACGAACTAGAAGGTACAGAAGCCAAGCAGCCTGGATCACTTGCTAGAGAAGGGGGAATTGACAAAGCAATTGCAAGAGAGAAAAAATCCTTCAGTCATTGGAGGCAGCTCTTGGCAGCTGTGAAAGAAAGATTTCCATACAAGGACAATGTTATGAGTCGTTCGGCCATGTGGACTACTATAGACAAAGGCATCCAGTCTCTGAGGGAATCAGCCATCGTAGAGATGATCTATCACATCAAGCCACACAACAGGGATATACCCATAGACCCAGATGAAGTTGAATGTACACAACCCATGTGGCAAAAACTTACACGGAACGCACCATCATCATATGTCCATTCATTGGCAACAGTAACCTGGAATGACATAGTACAGTTAACAGTGGATGAAATGGTTCATAAACTCTGAGAGTTTGAAGACAATCTCACCCCTTCCATCATCTCAGCTGTAGAAAAGCTGTCCCAGGATCTCAAACAATTGAGGGACAGTCTATCTGATTTACCCAGCTCCTCACGTGTACCAACACAGCTATTAACAAAAGGCATTCTATTGTTCGAGAGTGAAGACACAGGAGGTATACGCTATGGGCCACCGTATGGTTTTACCTGCTGGATCACGGAGAAGACATGACTAAATGGGATGGTAAACCTACTTCAGTTCTGGAGGAACGGGTGAATGAATTGAAAAGGGGAGCAACGGCCAAGACTGATCATCCCATGAGAACTACGGCTTCAGTCTCTGGTGAGCAGTTTCCCAGATGGAGTGGAAGAGCTGATTTTACTCCAGCTCCTGTGAAAATGAAGAATAATACCTTTTACCACGACTTAAGTGTCCAATGCTGTGATGACTATTAGAGGGGCCCTGCCTCCAGCCAGTGGAGGTAGGGGACAATCAGATTTACTGGACTGTGTGGATCAGATGGCCTGGCACATCAGTCCCACAGAAGTATAAGGTTCTAGTAGATACCGGTGCACAGTGTACCCTGATGCCATCAAGCTGTCAAGGGGTGGAACCCATCTATATTTCTGGAGTAACAGGAGGATCCCAAGAATTGACTGTGCTGGAGGCTTAAATCAGCCTGACTGGGAGGGAATGGCAAAAGCACCCTATTGTGACTGGTCCAGAGGCTACATGCATCCTTGGTATAGACTACCTCAGGAGAGGGTACTTCGAAGACCCAAAAGGGTACCGATGGGCTTTTGGTATTGCTGCTTTGGAGAGAGAGGAAGTTGGGCAACTGTCCACCTTGCCTGGTCTCTCAGAAGATCCTTCTGTTGTGGGGTTGCTTAAAGTCGAAGAACAGCAAGTGCCAATAAACGACCACAAGAGTGCACCAGTGGCAATATCGCACCAACCGAGACTCCCTGATTCCCATTCATAAGCTGATCCATAGACTGGAGAGCCAAGGAGTTATCAGTAGGACCCGCTCACTCTTTAATAGCCCTACATGGCCAGTGAGAAAGTCTAATGGAGAGTGTAGACTAACTATAGATTATCATGGCCTGAATGAAGTCACACCACCATTGAGTGCTGCCGTACCGGACATGCTAGAACTTCAGGATGAATTAGAATCAAAGGCAGCCAAGTGGGATGCCACGATTGATATTGCCAATGCATTTTTCTCAAACAATTTGGCAGCAGAGTGCAGGCCACAGTTTGCTTTTACTTGGAGGGGTGTCCATTACACTTGGCATCGACTGCCCTACCATTTGCCAAGGACTGATCCAGACTGCACAGGAACAGGGGCAAGCTCCAGAACACCTGCAATACGTTGATGACATTATTGTGTGGGGTGATGCAGTGGAGGAAGTCTTTGAGAAAGGGAGGAAAATAATCCAAATCCTGCTGAAAGCTGGTTTTGCCATAAAACGGAGTAATGTCAAGGGATGTGCCCAGGAGATTCAGTTTTTGGGAATAAAATGACAGGATCCCCTCAGATGTGATCAACAAGATAACGTCTCCACCAACTAACAAAATGGAAACACAAGCTTTCTTGGGTGCAGTGGGGTTCTGGAGAATGCACATCCCAAATTACAGTTCAATTGTAAGCCCTCTCTATCATGTAACCCGGAAGAAGAATGATTTTAAATGGGGCCCTGAGCAACAGCAAGCCTTTGAGAAAATTAAACGTGAGATAGTTCATGCAGTAGCCCTTGGACCAGTCTGGACAGGGAAGATGTGGAAAAATGTGCTTAACACCGCAGCCAGGGAGAATGGTCTTTTCTAGCCTCTGGTAGAAAACTCCAGGGGGGACTTGAGGTCGACTCCTCGGCTTTTGGAGTCGGGGATACAGAGGATCTGAGGCCAGTTATACCCCAACTGAGAAAGAGATACTGGCAGCTTCCTCCACATTCTCCTCCCACATCTGGTATCCAGTTACCTGTGGGGCCTGCCCCTTGCCTTGCTCACACAGGCCTCTAAGGCTCCATGGCCTTGGTCTTAGAGCCATTCTGCAACAATTCCCCCCTTTTTCTTTGTGCGAGCAAGGCATTGTGGGTTATTCTGTTCACCTGTTTTATCACACAACTATAAGCAAGTCTAATAGTTACAATGATTAACCTAACAATGATACATAAGCGCAGTACTTCAAATAGCAGTGTTTTAAGTCAACCTGTAATGCCCCATGAGGACAACCATTTAGTTATCCCTAGGTCACTGCTCACTTGCAGTTGCTGGGTAAGCTGAGCCAGGGTTTTCAGCTGTGCATGTATCAAATTAAAATGACCAGAAAGATTCATACAACACATTCCATCAAACTCTTCACATCCATGTCCCTGTTCCAACAACAAAAGGTTCTGCAGTGTTGCATGTCTTAGAGTCAACATTTAAACAACAAATCAGAAACTGCCTTCGATGTAGTATTTGTCTGCTTAGCAACTCAGCAACTCAGTCTGCTTAGTTGAGCCAAGGCCCTGGCTGAAGCACTTACAGTGATTTGGCATATTATGATTGGATACATGTTTTGAAGACCCTTAATGACTAACATATAATTGGTTAAACACAGGTGTGAGAACTCAACCTTGAAAGCTTGCCAACAGTCCACAGTTCTCATTAACTTGGTGAATTCCAGCCTCTTATCTTGCTTGCTTAAGCTTCTTTGGGCCTCTCATGGCCTTGCTGTATCTTTCAGAACTATTCAAAGTTTAGGTACCAATTATGCATTCTCCCGTGAGAACACTGTCTCCACATCTCCCCCCTTTTGTTTTATCCAGTAACAAGTCACTACTACAGCAAGGCACACACACATTTACATTAGCAGAGTAACTATTACAGGGTGCAGCAGCATGTTGAAGATGCTGATGGCAGCAAGGGACTAGCCAAAGAAATTTCTTACCAGTGGAATTCTCCCACCCTCTTAATTTGTTCTATCACCTGCTTTATAAGACTACCATTGTATTAAAATCTTTCTAGCTTTTGCCTTAGCATTTTCTAGCAGCTACTGCAAATTTCCATACTCTAACATCTCTTTTACAAGTGACAAATCTATACAATACAAGGTGCAGTTTCTTATTAGCAACTAGCTAGTAAATACAGGTGGTTTTATACACAAAATCACAACCTCTAATAATAGCTACTTTACAAGCACACATATTCAGGATGTTACTTTTCAGTTGTCCCCAAGTGATGTTTTGCAGTTATTCGTTCTTTCTCTTCCTCTATCTCATTCTGCTTGGGGTAGTCACGGTCAGCTCCTCTAGCTGAGGCATCAGGTTTTTCCATTCGTCTGTCCAGCTCATGGCAAGGCTTCACAAACTTTTCAGGCAGTCACCATGGACCTGTAGGCAGGAGGACACAAATATACCCCCTCCCCTAGGTTATCAGTTCTTCGGTTCTTGAGAAGTAGACAGGTTAAATGCAGCATCATTACTCTCCCCCCCCCCCCCCCCCCCCCTTTTTTTTTTTTTTTTTTTTTTTTAATCCCTGCAAAAGCCTGCTGGGCAGCAACTATAGGCCTGCCTGCTTCAGCAGCAACCAAAAATACCCACTGGCAACCGCACTTTTACGTTAACCCTTTCATGCCCGAAATGTTAAACAGCTACCCGTTGAAAGCTTTTACATGAACCCAACAACAAGAAAAATACACAGAACACCGTCTGCCCTCAACACACGCGCACACACACACGCTTATGGGATCCCACAAGCACATGCCACACAACTACAATATTTGAAGCACAAAATCCAGACAATCATTACTCCCACTACAGTTCCACGTACAGAATGTGGCACAAGGACCCTGTGGAGACTAACAGCAAACCAGCTCCGAGAAGCATCATTGCAGTGCGAGGTGGCAGGCTCAACCTTAGCGGACGTCCCCGCAGAGGCTCTGCCTCCCCCACATCGTATGAGGCTTGGGCTTTTATACTGACCAAAATGCACACTCATTCCGACACAGGTGGCCAGCCTGTGCTGGAAGAAGTGGCCAGCAGTATCTACAAAGGTCTCCAAGGGTTGATAGAAACCTGGACATACTTATATTTACCAACTTCTAGTACATGAGTATCACAGAGAAACTGTATGGGCTCCCCCTGTCAATTGCAAGAGAAAAATCATAACATATACAGCTTGAGTACAAGAGGATTTTAACGCATACGTGGTCACTGTTTGTCAGGCCTCCTTAACTATTTTGAGATCAAGAGCTTCCCACTCTTTAGCCCCCTGCTGTGTAGTAAACACAGGATATGCAAAGATGCCCATTGCAGAAAATTCACCAGTAATGATCACATATTTGGTTACCCATTGTTACAGCTGAGCGTCTCCAGGGCCAGTGAGTCTGAGCAGACCGACCCAGGAGACGAAGAGTCAGAGTCTGGAAGCAGAAGATATAAATCTGGCTCGGATTCAGGGGACTCGGGAGCTGATCCTGGGCCAAACTCAGGGTCTCTGTTGCTCTCAGCTGTGTCTTTCTTATCAGATGTCTCTCATTTGGTATGTAGCCATCTGCAGACCTGGCTCCTCTGTAACTGAATTAAAAATTTCCACTCTAGGGCATAGTGGGTTGGAAAGGCTCGCAGTTCCTTTAAATCTCCCGCTAGTGCATGATCTCTATTTTCTATTGCGTGCTTCAATATGGAGCCGAAATCGATCCGGCGCCGAGGCACCGCCCTCTTTCTTTCGGATTCCTCGACATTTATCATGCGTATCCTTCTAATATACTTTCTCTGTCCTTTTCAAAGTCCCTACTTTCAGAACTGGGGTGGTGGGGGAGCAGGGGGTTACACCTCCTCCGCGGCACCTTCTGATGGAGGGGCAGAAAAGGAAGGGGGGGAAACCCTGTGCTCCTGCGAGTTGGGGGAAACGAGTTGTAATCTTCCCCCGGTTTCAACCGACCGGGGACGTCTGTTCCTAGTTTCTCCGTTGCTACCGCGGCAGTTTTCAATTCTGCCTTATATCTTTTTATACAGTTTATTACTTCTCTCCGTGGTTTACCGAGTTTCTTTGCCGTTTTATCATCATTTAGCATTGAGTCAAATAGTTCATCACCAAACTTTCGCCACTCACTCTCCTCAAAAACTGTATTAGGATCTACAAAAAATCCCTTAGCCTTCCCTACAGCCACTAGACCTGCTAGCTGCTTTAGAGTCTCAGGCTGTCGTGGTTTAAACCCAGTCAGGTAATTCGTTCGCTCACTTCCCCCCCTTTCTTTCCCTCCCTTTCTTTCCCTCCCCCTGCTCCCAGAGGGACAGAGAGGAGAATCAAAAAGAATGCAACTCCCACGGGTTGAGATAAGAACAGTTTAGTAACTAAGGTATAACACAAATCACTACTGCTACCACCAATAATAACAATGATAAAGGAAATAACAAGGGAAGAGAATACAACATCTCAGCACCAGCCGACCGATAACTCGCCCTCCTCAGCCCGACCAAGCACCGACCGATACCTCCTCCAACCCTGCAGTCTCCCAGCCCTTCCGGCTCACTCCCAGTTACATCCTGGGCATGACGTGCTGTGGTATGGAATACCTCTTTGGCTAGTTTGGGTGAGGTGTCCTGTCTCTGCTTCCTCCTGGCTTCCCCTCCTCCCTGGCAGAGCATGAGGCTCACAAAGTCCTTGGCCAAACCAAAACATCGCTATCAGCTCTGTTCCCGAGCTGAAAGTCAAAACACTGCACTACACCAGCTACCAAGAAGGAGAAAAATGACTGCTACTGCTGAACCCAGGACACAGGCTCAATTCCCCGCTTTTATAAAAAGCATTGTAATAAGTTCAGGGCTCAATTCCCCGCTTTTATAAAAAGCATTGTAATAAGTTCAGGGCTCAATTCTCCGCTTTTATAAAAAGCACTGTAATAAGTCCAGGGCTACCTCTCCATCCATTTTCATGGCCGGCCTTTTCCGGATCGTCGTCTTCTGGATCGTCCTGTAACCTCGGTCTCCGGATCGGCCTCCCGACGCAGCAGTGTCTGGTTCGCCCCAGCAGCGGACTCCTTTCGGTTAGTCCAAGCACCCGGGTCCATCATGCCACGGCAGCAGCATTGCCCGCGCTCCCCGGCCGCTGCCGCCGGCGCCGCTCACTCGCCGTTCCGGGTCCCTGATACTCAGGGCCCTGTATTCCGGGGCCCTGTAATCAGGGTCCCTGTTAACTGGGGCCCTGTAATCCGGGTCCCCGTTAACCGGGGCCCTGTAATCCGGGTCCCCGTTATCCGGGGCCCTGTAATCCGGGTCCCCGTTAACCGGGGCCCTGTAATCCGGGGCCCCGTTAATCGGGGCTCTGTAATCCGGGTCTCCGTTATCCGGGTCCCTGTAATCTGGGGCCCCGTTAACCGGGGCTCTGTAATCCGGGTCTCCGTTATCCAGGGCCCTGTAATCCGGGGCCCCGTTAACCGGGGCCCTGTAATCCGGGTCCCCAGTAACCGAGGCCCTGTATTCCGGGTCCCCAGTAACCGGGGCCCTGTAGTCCGGGTCCCTGTTCGGGTGCCATTTGTAAGCGGCAAGGAGAAGCAGACAGGCCAACCCAATATGGGTGATAAGCAAACTTCTACTTTATTTGTGACCCAGTTCACTTATATATGAGTGGTATTCAGCCACTCCTCCTAGGCACAACAGTATTGGTTAGACCCACACAGCTTCCTGCACATTCTCCTCCCACATCCGGTATCCAGTTACCTGTGGGGCCTGCCCCTTGCCTTGCTCGCACAGGCCTCTAAGGCTCCATGGCTTTGCTCTTAGAGCCATTCTGCAACAAATGCCTCCTTTTTTTTCTTGGTGGCCAGTAGCTCCCACATCTGTAACAAATTCTTTTCCCTCTGATTTAACACCGAATATGTTGCTCCTGTATCCACTAAAATTCCTCTTTATTTCCTCTAGTCCCTAGTTTTAATTTAACCAGTGGATCTGCTAGGGTAGATTCCCCAGGTCCCTGTCAGTCTAGTTCTAATTCAGTCACTGGAGCCACCCCATGGCACTCCCACCACAGGGCAGTCTCACTTCCAAGGTCCAAACTCCCCCTAGCACGCACACCGATCTGGTTCCACAGAAGAAGAGCCCACTCCCCCACCTCCATGCGACATTCCTCCTCCACCAGTTTCAAAGCAACCACTGCAGCACCACTATAGCACGACCCAGCTTTTTCTTTTCTACCTGTTCCCGATTCCTATATGCTCTCCATGCTTCCTCCTTCACTCCCATCCACATTTATTCAACAACCCCTCAGTCCCGTCTGTCACCACTTGTTTGTCTGCCCCAGCACCCAACCCATGCTCAAACACAGGAGCTGCCTGAGATCCCCTCCTTTCCCCCTTGGTTTCCCCCCCTTTTTTTTTTTTCCTCCCAGCTGCTCACTCTGCTCTGCCAGGGCTGCAGATGCCTGCCTCTGCAACAGCACTTCTGGTTTAACCCTTTCTGAACTCTGAATGTGAATCTGAATGTGAATCTGCCACTTGTTGCCAGTGACAGCAATCTCCTCCTTATCAGTATCAGATAGGCCAGATGCAGAGGGTGCTCCTCTCAGAGGTAGATGTTATACATAATTTTCCAACCTGTCTTCCTGATTACTGTTTTTTAGCTTTAAACATCGTTCCCCAATATCACAGGCTGAACAACATCTCTCCAGCTTTTCAGTTTTTCCCTGTCCTTTTCCAAAGCCAAAATTAAAGGATCTGGCAGAGCTATATGAATTTTGCATTCAGTCTGTCACTCCAGATGGTTTCTTTAAGTGAAAAACATATCTGCATACATTACTTCATCCCATTTTCCTGTTTTTTATTTGCTATTGTCGTGGTTTAAACCAAACCAGACAACTCCTTCATTCACTTCCCCCCCTTCTTGTCCTCCCCCTACTCCCAGAGGGACGGAGAGGAGAGTCAAAAAGAATGCAACTCCCATGGGTTGAGATAAGAACAGTTTAGTAATTAAGGTATAACACAAATCACTACTGCTACCACCAATAATAATAATGATAAAGGAAATAACAAAGGAAGAGAATACAACACCTCAGCACCAGCCAACCGATAACTCGCCGCACCCCACCCAACCAAGCACAGACCTATACCTTGTCCAACCCCGCAGTGCACTAGCCCTTCCGGGTAAGTCTTGGTTACATCCTGGGCATGACATGCTGTGGTATGGAATACTTTTTTGGCTAGTTTGGGTCAGGTGTCCTGTCTCTGCTTCCTCCCGGCTTTCCCTCCTCCCTGGCAGAGCATGAGGCTCAGAAAGATCTCTGTCAGTCTAAACATTTGAGCAGTAACTAAAAACATTGGTGTTATCAGCACTGTTCCGAGGCTGAAAGTCAAAACCACAGCGCTGCACCAGCTTCTAAGAAGGAGAAAAAGTGACTGCTACTGCTGAACCCAGGACACTAGCACAACCAGAGTGTCAGGAGGAGTTGTGCTTCAGTGCCAGTCACTTCCGAAGGAGGTCGAACCCCTTCATAGGCTGCCAGTATCTCTTTCTCAGTTGGGGTCTAGCTGGCCTCAAATCCTCTGTATCCCTGACTCCAAAAGCTGAGGGGTCGACCTCGAGTCTCCCCTGGAGCTTTCTGCCAGAGGCTCCAGGTAGGACCATTCTCCCCAGCTGCAGTGTACAGTACATTTTTTACATTTGGCCTGGTCCGGACTGGTCCAAGGGCTACTGCGTGAACTATCTCACGTTTAATTTGCTCAAAGGCTTGTTGCTGCTCAGGGCCCCATTTAAAATCATTCTTCTTCTGGGTCACATGATAGAGAGGGCTTACAATCGAACTGTAATTTGGGATGTGCATTCTCCAGAACCCCACTGCACCCAAGAAAGCTTGCGTTTCTTTCTTATTAGTTGGTGGAGACATTGCTGTTATCTTGTTGATCACATCTGTTGGGATCTGGCGATGTCCATCTTGCCATTTTATTCCCCAAAATTGAATCTCCTGTGCAGGTCCCCTGACTTTACTCCGTTTTATGGCAAACCTGGCTTTCAGCAGGATTTGGATTATTTTCCTCCCTTTCTCAAAGACTTCTTTCACTGCATTACCCCACACAATAATGTCATTAACGTACTGTAGGTGTTCTGGAGCTTGCCCCTGTGCAGTCTGGATCAGTCCTTGGCAGATGGTAGGGCTGTGTTTCCACCCCTGGGTCTTCGATGCCAAGTGTAATGGACTCCTCTCCAAGTAAAAGCAAACTGTGGCCTGCACTCTGCTGCCAAATGGTTTGAGAAAAATGCATTGTCAGTATCAGCTGCGGCATCCCACTTGGCTGCCTTTGACTACAGTTCATATTGAAGTTCCAGCATGTCTGATACGGCAGCTCTTAATGGTGGTGTGACTTCATTCAGGCCACGATAGTCTATGGTTAGTCTCCACTCTCCCTTAGACTTTCTCACTGGCTATATGGGGCTATTAAAGGGTGAGCGGGTCCTGCTGATCACTCCTTGGCTCTCCAGTCTACGGATCAGCTGATGGATGGGAATCAGGGAGTCTTGGTTGGTGCTATATTGCTACCGGTGCACTGTTGTGCTCGCTATTGGCATTTGTGGGGTTGCTGAAGGTCAAAGAACAACAACAGCAGGATCCTCTGAGAGACCATGCAAGGTGGACAGCTGCTTCATTTCCTCTCTCTCCGAAGCAGCAATACCAAAAGCCCATCGGTACCTATTTGGGTCTTTGAAGTACCCTCTCCTGAGGTAGTCTATGCCAAGGATGCATGGAGCCTCTGGACCAGTCACAATGGGGTGCTTTTGCCATTCCCTCCCAGTCAGGCTGATTTCAGCCTCCAATACAGTCAACTCTTGAGATCCTCTTGTCACTCCAGAAATACAAACGGGTTCCACCCCTTGATAGCTTGATGGCATCAGGGTACACTGTGCACCCGATTGTCCCTCTCCTCTACCTGGGTGGAGGCAGGGCCCCTCTAATAGCGATCATAAGTTTCTCCACTTCTTGTACAAAGGGATTAGAGTCCCTTATCACAGGAGTTGGAGTAAAATCAGCTCTTCCATCCCATCTGAGAAACTGGTCACCAGAGACCAGATCAGCAACTTTCTTGTGAGGATCATCCTTGACCACTGTTCTCCATTTCACACACCTGTTCCTCCAGAACTGAGGTAGGTTTTCCATCCCACTTTCTCATGTCTTTTCTGTGATCCCGCAGGTAAAACCATAGGTTGGCCCGTGGCGTGTACCTCCTCTATCTTCTCTCTCGGGCAATAGGGTGCCTTATATTAATAGCTGAGATGGGGGTCAGTGCACTTGGGGAGCTGGACAGATCATCTCTCAGTTGTTTGATCTCCTGGGTCAGGAGTTTTTCCACAGCTATAATGACGGAAGGGGTGAGATTTTCTTCAAATGCCCAGAGCCAATGACTCACTTCATCCATTGTTGGTGCTGCTGTTTCCCTCCAGCTCATTAATGCCAATGAGTGGGCATATGATGATGGTGCATTGCATGTAAACTTCTACCACGTGAGTCGTGTACATTTAACTTCATCTGGATCTACAGATGTGCATTTCCGACATCGAGATGAAAGATCATCTCTAGAATGGCTGATTCCCTTAGGGACTGGATGCCTCTCTCTCTTGTGGTCCACTTGCTTGGACAAGATATAACATCGTCCTTGTAAGGAAACCTTTCCTTCACAACTGCCAAGAGCCACCTCCAAAGGCTGAGGTACCATTTCTCTTTTGCAATCACTTTGTCAATTCCCCCTTCCCCTGCAAGTGATCTCAGCTGCTTGGCTTCCCTACCTTCTAGTTCATGACCCCACTGTCCCAGCCTTGGAACAACCAGGTGACGATGCGCTCCCCTCAGAGATGGTTGAAATCTTTTCACATATTCTGCAGCTTGGTCAAGGTCTAGGATCAAGAAGTTACTTCTTCCTCTGGTTCCTGTACTAATTTCTCTCCTTCACATGTTGCCCCCCTCTAGTTTGTGCACTGAGTCTTCATCTTCCTTCACTGCATGAGTAGCTTTTTCATGCTGCTTGTTTGCTTTTTGTTTTACTTATAAGAACAAATGATATTGACACATATTGGTCCTTTGGTTGAGTTGTAGTGTCTATCACTGTGGTTGGAGTGGCTGCAGTGTCTGTTGTCAGGGTTTGAGTAGCTGCAGTGTGTTGCTTTGCTATCAGATCCAGAGACATCTCCTTCCAGAGCATTACAGATCTCTGTAGGCGTAGGCCAAGCCCCAGCACATTGCAGCAAGTTGTCCCTCTCTGGTATTGCCAAGACGACAGCACACCCCATCTACATGTTTTAATCTTTTTTCCAGATTCTGTACTTGTTCAGGAGTCAAGTTCTAAAGCACTGGAGGGGCTAACTGGCCTAGATACTTGCCCATAGTATCCCACACACCCTGCCACTCAGGACTCTCCAGCTTCGGGGAAAATCTCTTGGTGTGGTATTCTTAGATTGTCATTTAACCTTAGACAAGACCTGAGCCCAACCCTGCTTAGATTCTGACATCAGATGAGATTGAGCGTTCTCAGGGTGGTATGGCTGTAGGGAGAACACATGCAGCATATGCCTCAAGATGCTGGTTCCCAGCAAAAGGAGCAGGCTGTTTTCAAGTGTACTCAAAGGATATTCAAAGTCTTTAGAATTCTCAAATGCTGCTGTAAATAGCCTAGTGGGGGTACAGAAGGTATGAGGGGTTATATCTCCTTCATAGGTTGGCCCTCAGAGCGGGGAGAAAAAGATGCATAATTGTTAATTCCTACTACTTACCTCCCAAAGTATAGAGGTGATGGCTATGCTGAGAATGCAAGCCAGACCAGTTTCATGATCAATGAGTATTATATTACAAGTCCTTACCATGTAGTGCAGCAAAACAAAAACCTTAGCCCAGGCCCCAAAGCTGATAAACATTCAAACAGCAATTGCTCGCTGCAAGTAAGGTATGACATGCTGAAACTCTGAGACCAAGCACAACTCTGACAGCAAATAAATCATTGTGATGAGTGACTATTTATTAATCCAAACTAATGAATTGTTATCACAAATAGGATTTGACACACTCTGGTCAGATCTGTCATTCTCTCAACCCTTCCTGCCCCCCACTGGGCGCCAAAAAGGACTGTTATGGTTTAAGCCCAGCTGGTAACTCAGAACCACGTAGCCACTTGCTTACTCCCTCCCTTCTTCTCCCCCTGCTCCCAGAGGAATGGAGAGGAGAATCAAAACCCATGGGTTGAGATAAAAGCAGTCCAGTAAATAAGGTATAATACAAAACTACTACTGCTACCACCAATAATAATGATAAGGGAGAGAATATAAAACTAAAACGGGAAATGAAAACAATCAACACAAGTGATGCCCAATGCAATTGCTCACCACCCACCGACTGATACCCAGCCCAACCTGAGAAGTGATCTGGGCCTTCTGGGTCACTCCCCCCAGTTTCTATACTGGACATGATGTGCTGTGGTATGGAATACCCCTTTGACTAGTTTGTATCAGGTGTCCTGTCTCTGCTTCCTCCTGGCTTCTTGTACTCCTCCTCACTGGCAGAGCATGAGACTTAAAAGTCCCTGATCAGAGTAAGCATTACTTAGCAACAATGAAAAACATCTCTGTGTTATCAGCATTGTTCCCAGGCTGAAAGTCAAAACCACAGCACTGCACCAGCTACTAAGGAGAGAAATAATTATTACAGCTGAACCCAGGACACTGGCAGAAGAAACCCACTGCTCCGAGACCAGCCACTGCTGTGCTTTGCTTCTGGCACTTACCTGGAGGACAGCAGACCTGCAAACTTACCTTGGGTTGTGGTGGAGGATAGGTGACAAATGTAGAAGGGGAATAAGGAAAACCCAGGCATTGCTCCAACACCTGAAATGCTGTAGAACAGGCTTATTTTTCATGCCCTTCCCTGACCCATCCTTGCCCGCAGTGCCGCTGTGCGCACCACCTCCAACATGTTTATGTTGGCCCTGTTGTTGGTCTTGGTGGTATACTGCTTTGCAAAGCCATACACATGGAGGAGCTGCCAGTTGACCATCCGCCCATACATGGTGAAGATCTCCTTTCGTTTGCTGACTGGCTGCATTGTAACCATGCATAACAACTGCTGCTGTGGTGATCACTTGGAAACAAGGTGGCTCCTAGAGGCTCAGATGACCCTCAGCTCTTTCTAGTTCAAGCCAAGCAAGCAGCAGGGAAGGATGTTGAGTAAAATAGCTTTATATTAATGAGGTCTCTGGTTTCACAGATCCAGCTTCCCTTTTGCTTCATGGCAAAGAAGAACCAGAGCATGATGCTGCCTGCTGTATCAGCTTTGCGTTCACAAGGGAGTATTCCAGGTTGGCATTGTGGTTGGCCACACAATTCAAAATATCTGCTACAGGCACCGTCATCAGAGGACTGGGCCCCTTATCTTCATCTTCCTCCTCCAAAAGGTTCCTGAAAGCCAAGACAAGGGAGATGAAGGCAAGCCAGTTGCATGCCTTGCAGCACAAAGCAAGCTCCATCTTACGTTTATGGTTGCAGTTGCATAAAAATTTAAGTAACACAGTCTACAGTCTTTCCTGACATCCTACTCCTTGTCCTTGATCCTTGTGGGAGCAGAGCCCCAGAAGGAGGTGAGAAATGATTCTCACCTGTAGGCCATGACAAATGCCACCAGCTGCTTGTACAGCTTGGGGTCAAACGTTGGGGTAGCACTCAATGAAAAGCAGGATCATGGAGCTGTACTCAAGGTGGATGCTAGGCAGGTCTTTCTCCACAGCTTCTGTGATGTCTGTGCCCTGCAGGAGCCATCTTTGCTCTTCTTCAGGCCTGTTGCAAGAAAAAAAGTAGGTTTATCTCTGTCTGACCCAGGGGAAGGGTCTGTAAACATCTTCCTCCACCATCTCAGCTTCCTGGTGCTCTCTAAGTTCCCGTCTTCTGGATATGCCTGAAGCTTGCTCCAACCCCAGGTAGTGCGCAGAGGGTCTCTTGGGTTCTTGCTGTAACAACATGGGGCTAGCACAGTGGGATAGCCCATGTCCATCTCCAGGACACTTGCTCGGCAGCCCCTGGACCTACACTCAGCTGCCAACTGGGGCGCTGCCCACAGCCCTGTGCAGTTTCATCTTACCAGAACACAGGATGATCCAGGCTCCTGAAGTCCTGTCAGAGGGAGAAATAAGGCCACCACTGGGAGTTGCTGGATGTGTATTTGTGTAGCAGGGCCAGTGGCAGCACCCAACCAGACTGGCTCTGCAGGGGCTCCTGGCCTAAGGAACCACAGATAACAGAGAAAACATGAGTTGACTTGAGGTTTTAATCTTCCCCTCCCAGAACCAAAGCCCAATTCCACCAGCCTGGCTACAGCACGGACTGGGGAGTTCTACTTCTGCTATGTTTTATCTTTGGTTTGGCGGGAGCCAAAGCAGACCTAGAAGTTTCTGCTCTGAAGCTTTAGTTGGGTGAGCTGCTCCTGGCCCTGTACCCCCCACTATCACCCCTCTCTTCAGCAAGGAAGGAACTGTTCTTTCTCCTAGTCTGTCTGGGCCCTCAAGGAAAGCATCTTTGGTGATGCTAATGGTCAGCGGTGATGGGATGCCCAACTACCACCCCCTTTCCTCTCTGCTCCAGCCTCCCACATGAGATAGGACTAATCACTAGGCTTGATTCCAATCCCATTTTTCTTCCTTTAAAAGGGAAGACCGGGAAAAGCAGGCAGAGAAGATGGGGGAAAAGGGGGGGGATCTCTCATTTTTTCCCAGGAGTCCCCTGGATGGAGCTGGTGTGCGTGGCATGGTGCACAGGATCTCTCCTACCTGCAGCTCGACGGCAGCCAACATACCCTCCCTATTCAGCCTGCAACGAGACGGGAGCTGTGCCCGAGGTGGAGGTACCAGGCCCTCGCTGCCTCACCTTGGGGCTGAGCTATACCCCAGTCTGTCTGCACCGCACCAGGAAGCCGAAGAGAGGATCGATGCTGCCCTTCCCCCGGGCACTACTGCCGGTAGCCGCCAGCGGATGGGAACATGGCGGTGAAGCGGCACCCCTTGAGCCAGTCCCAGCAGCGCTGGGGCTGGAGTAGCGGCCCCAGCCCATGTTCCCCCCAGTACCTTAGGTCTATTGGGCACCGACGCCAAGGTGCGCAGATATGTAATTCTACTCCCCCTGGTCCCGGCCGGGCGCTTCTGGGTGTGCTGGAAACCCCACCCGCTTCGACGGTGGCTGCGGGGGGTCAGAAACGAGCGAGTGGGCGGGGTGTGTCTGGGCTTCTCTTTGAGGCAGAGGTCCAGGGGTCACAACACCCCTCCGGGGGGAACAGGAGTCTGCTCTCCAGGCATCCCGACCCCAGTCCTGGTGCTACTGGTGGGGTCATGCCACCACACATGGGATAAACGCAGCAGGCTCTAATTAATCATGGTAATGAACCAAGCGCATATGTTAAGCCCCATGCGGGGCTTCACCCTTCAGTCCCCCGGCCCATCAATCTTGTCCTCAGGACCATCACAAGGCAGGGTAGGTGACTTCACTAGATGCTCTTAATGAAGCCAGTTAGTACAATGAGGTATCTGAAGAGGCCCCCCTTCAGTGGAACTTCTGTCCCTGAGCTTCTGCCCCACACTGTGAGCATTTGGGGTAGGCTTTAATCTTCCCCAGCCTGGTAGGGTGGGTTCCTATGGAGCAGAGGGGGCCCGTCCTGAAGGACTGAAGGAAGGAGAAGAGAAAATGAAGGCTAGACTGTTGGCAAAACTACTGCTGTGACTCAGGCTTGAGCTGAAGCTGCTGCGGCCCCACTGCAGGGCACTGAGTGCTGTGTGGTCCCAGACCGAGTTTGGCACCATGGCCACTGCTCTCCTGTGGCCAGATACCCCCTGAGCCAACAGAGCTTCTCCAGCCACTCCTCAGCTCCTGCTCCCTCCCTGCCAGTGCATCCCTGAGGCACTGGTGCTTCCTGGGCGCATCCAGGATCAGATTGTTCCTCCAATGTCACAGTGAAGCAGGGTCCTCACTGCCTGTCTTTGAACATCCCCATGTGTGAGCCTGGATAGCTCAGTTGGGAGAGCATCAGGCTTTTAATCTGAGGGTCCAGGGCTCAAGCCCCTGTTCAGGTGAAAGCCTTACTCTTTAAGGGCAGAGGAGGAGAGCCCATGGGCAGGAGCAGTAGCTTCTCCTGCTGCTGGGGTCTCCCCAGTCCCTGCTTCTTTTCTATCATCTGGCCAGGGCCAGGGACAGCCCCATACCATGTCCCACAGAGCACCACCGCTCTTCCAACCCCCCAGTACCCCAGTGAGAGAGATCCCATGTTACAATAGAATCATAGAATAGAATCACAGAATAGTTAGGGTTGGAAAGGGCCTTAAGATCATCTAGTTCCAAACCCCCTGCCATGGGCAGGGACACCTTACGCTAAATCATATCACTCAAGGCCTCTTCCAACCTGGTCTTGAACACTGCCAGGGATGGAGCATTCACAACCTCCCTGGGCAACCCATTCCAGTACCTCACCACCCTAACAGGAAAGAATTTCCTTCTTATATCCAGTCTAAACTTCCCCTGTTTAAGTTTTAACCCATTACCCCTTGTCCTATCACTGCAGTCTCTAATGAAGAGTCCCTCTCCAGCATCCCTATAGGCCCCCTTCAGATACTGGAAGGCTGCTATGAGGTCTCCGCGCAGCCTTCTCTTCTCCAGGCTGAACATCCTCAGCCTGTCTTCATACGGGAGGTGCTCCAGTCCCCTGATCATCCTCGTGGCCCTTCTCTGGACTTGTTCCAACAGTTCCATGTCCTTTTTATGCTGAGGACACCAGAACTGCACACAATACTCCAAGTGAGGTCTCACAAGAGCAGAGTAGAGGGGCAGGATCACCTCCTTCGACCTGCTGGTCACGCTCCTTTTGATGCAGCCCGGGATAGGGTTCCCTTTCTGGGCTGCAAGCGCACACTGCCAGCCCATGTTCATATTCTCATCAACCAACACCCCCAAGTCCTTCTCCACAGGGCTGCTGTGAATCTCTTTTCTGCCCAACCTGTAGCTGTGCCTGGGATTGCTCCGACCCAGGTGTAGGACCTTGCACTTGGCATGGTTAAACTTCATGAGGTTGGCATCAGCCCACCTCACAAGCTTGTCGAGGTCCCTCTGGATGGCATTCCTTCCCTCCAGCGTATCAACCGAACCACGCAGCTTGGTGTCATCGGCAAACTTGCTGAGGGCGCACTCATTCCCCCTGTCCATGTCAGCGACAATGATGTTAAACAAGACCGGTCCGAACACCGATCCCTGATGGACACCACTCGTTACTGGTCTCCAGCTGGACATTGAGACATTGACCACAACTCTTTGCGTTCGGCCATCCAGCCAGTTCTTTATCCACAGAGTGGTCCACCTATCTAATTGATGTCTCTCCAATTTAGGGACAAGGATGTTGTGTGGGACAGTGTCAAACACTTTACACAAGTCCAGGTAGAAGACATCTGCTGCTCTACCCCTGTCCATCAGTTCTGTAGCCCCATCATAGAAGGCCACCAAATTGGTCAGGCAGGATTTCCCCTTAGTGAAGCCATGCTGGCTGTCACCAAACACCTTGTTGATTTTCATGTGCCTTAGCATGCCTTCCAGGAGAATCTGCTCCAAGATTTTGCCAGGCACAGAAGTGAGACTGACTGGTCTGTAATTCCCCAGGTCATCCATTTTCCCCTTCTTGAAAATGGGGGTTATATTTCCCTTTTTCCAGTCATCGGGAACTTCACCTGACTGCCATGATTCCTCAAATACGGTGGCCAGCAGCTTAGCAACTTCATTTGCCAGCTCCTTCAGGACCCACAGATGGATCTCATCAGGACCCATGGACTTGTGCGCATTCAGTTTTTTAAGATGGTCTTGAACCAGATCCTCTCCTACAGTGGGCGTAAGGTCTTCATTCTCACAGTCATAGAATCATAGAATCGTTAGGGTTGGAAAGTGTTGCAGAATGGCTCCAAGAGCAAGGCCATGGATCCTTAGAGGCCTTGTGCGAGCAAAGCAAAGTGTAGGCCTCACAGGTAACCAGAAACCGGATGTGGGAGGAGAATGTAAAGGAAGCAGAGTAGAACTAACCAATACTATTGTGACTAGTAGGCGTGGCTAACACCACGCAGATATAAGCGATGTGCGCCACGAATACAGCAGAAGCTTGCTTATCACCCATATTGGGTTGGCGTGTCTTGCTTGTCCTCGCCGCTAACAAATGGCCCCCGAACAGGGACCAGGTAACAGGGCCTCGGCCAATGGGGACACGGATAACAGGGCCCCGGCTAACGGGGACCCGGAATGCAGGGCCCCGGTTAACAGGGACCCGGAATGGAGGGCCCTGGATAACGGGGACCCGGAATGCAGGGTCCTAGCTGACAGGGACCCGGAATGCAGGGTCCCGGCTGACGGGGACCCGGAATACAGGGCCCCGGCTGACAGGGACCCAGATAACAGGGCCCTGAGTAGCAGGGGAGTGCGGGCAGTGCTACTGCGGTGGCGTGACTGACCCGGGTGGTTGGACTGGCCGAAAGGAGTCCGCAGCTGGGGCAAACCAGATACTGCTGCATCGGGAGGAAGATCCATATTGGACAATCCGGAGACCGAGGTTACAGGACGATCCAGAAGAGGACGATATGGAAAAGGCCGGCCATGAAAATGGACCGAGAGGTAGCCCCTGATTTATTACAGAGCTTTTTATAAAAGAGGGGAATTAAGCCTGAGACTCTAAAGCAGGTAGCAGGTCTAGTGGCTGTAGGGAAGGCTAAGGGATTTTTTGTAGATCCTAATACAGTTTTTGAGGAGAGTGAGTGGCGAAAGTTTGGTGATGAACTATTTGACTCAATGCTTAATGATGATAAAATGGCAAAGAAACTCGGTAAGCCACGGAGAGAAGTAATAAATTGTATAAAAAAGATACAAGGAGGAAAAGAAAACTGCCGCTGTAGCAACGGAGAAATTAGGAACAGACGTCCCCGGTCGGTTGAAGCCGGGGGAAGATTACAACTCGTTCCCCCCAACTCGCGGGGTGCTCCCTGTCCTTGGAGCAAAGGGTTTCCCCCCCTCCTTTTCTCCCCCTTCCTTCTTCATCAGAAGGTGCAGCGGAGGAGGTGCAACCTCCTGCTCCCCCACCACCCCAGTTCCGAAAACAGGGACTTTGAAAAGGACAGAGAAAGTATATTAGAAGGGATACGCATGATGAATGTCGAGGAAGCTGAAAGAAAGAGGGCGGTGCCTCAGCTCCGGATCGATTGGGGCACCATTTTGACGCACGCAGTAGAAAATAGAGATTATGCGCTAGCAGGAGATTTGAAGGAACTGCGAGCCTTTCCAACCCATTATGCCCTAGATTGGAAATTTTTAACTCAGTTACGGAGGAGCCAGGTCTGCAGATGGCTACATACCGAACGAGAGACATCTGACAAGAAAGACATAGCTGCAAACAATGGAGACCCTGAGTTCGACCCAGGATCAGACCCCGAGTCCCCTGAATCCCAGCCAGATTTATATCCTCTGCTTCCAGACTCTGACTCTTTGTCTCCCAGGTCGGTCTGCTCAGCTCATCAGCATCTACTTACTGGCCTTGGAGATGCTCAGCTGCAACAATTGATGAAAAAGCTTGAAGTCCTCGAGACTCGGATTGACACATCTCCATCGGCGCCTCCACCTTATCCTCCGTAAAACCCCTTCCTTAAAGAAGGCAAACAGGGGTAGGAGATGGGAGAGGTATCGGGGGGGCACAAATCCTGTGCACTGTTGGCATGGGTTAATCAAAGATGCGATTATTATTGGTGAATTTTCTGCAATGGGCCTCTCTGCATATCCTGTGTTTACTACACAGCAGGGGGCTAAAGAGTGGGAAGCTCTTGATCTCAAAATAGTTAAGGAGGCCTGACAGACAGTGACCACGTATGCGTTAAAATCCTCTTATACTCAAGCTGTATATGTTATGATTTTTCTTGCAATTGACTGGGGGAGCCCATACAGTTTCTCTGTGACACTCATGTACTAGAAGTTGGTAAAAATAAGTATGTCCAGGTTTCTATCAACCTTTGGAGACCTTTGTAGATACTGCTGGCCACTTCTTCCAGCACAGGCTGGCCACCTGTGTCGGAATGAGTGTGCATTTTGGTCAGTATAAAAGCCCAAGCCTCATGCGACGTGGGGGAGGCAGAGCTTCTGCGGGGATGCCTGCTAAGCTTGAGCCTGCCACCTCGCACTGCAATGATGCTTCTCGGAGCTGGTTTGCTGTTAGTCTCCACAGGGTCCTTGTGCCACATTCTGTACGTGGAACTGTCGTGTGAGTAATGACTGTCTGGATTTTGTGCTTCAAATATTGTAGTTGTGTGGCATGTGCTTGTGGGATCCCATACGCGTGTGTGTGTGTGTGCTGAGGGCAGATGGTGTTCTGTGTATTTTTTTTGTTGTTGGGTTCATGTAAAAGCTTTTAATGGTTAGCTGTTTAACATTTCGGGCATGAAAGGGTTAATGTAAAAGTACGGCAGGTATTTATGCTTGCTGCTGAAGCAGGCAGGCGGGTGTAGCTGCTGCCCAGCAGGCCGGGTTTTGCGGGGATAAAAAAAAAAAAAAAAGAAGAAAAGAGGCAATGATGCAGCAAACTCCTCTACTGTTAACAATATGCAGTTTAACCAGTCTACTTTTCAAGAACTGATAACCTGGGGGAGGGGGTATATTTGTGTCCTCCTGCCTACAGGTCCATGGTGACTGCCTGCAAAGTTTGTGAAGCCTTGCCATGATCTGGACAGACGAATGGATAAACCTGATGCCTCAGCTACAGGAGCTGACCGTAAATACCCCAAGCAGAATGAGATAGAGGAAGAGAAAAATGAATGATTGCAAAACATCACATGGGGGCAAATGAAAAGTAACATCCTGAATATGTGTGCTTGTAAAGTAGCTATTATTAGAGGCTGTGATTTTGTGTATAAAACCACCTGTATTTACTAGCCAGTTACTAATGAGGAACTACACCTTGTATTGTATAGATTTGTCACTTGTAAAAGAGATGTTAGAGTATGGAAATTTGCAGTAGCTGCTAGAAAATGCTAAGGCAAAAGCTGGAAAGATTCTAATACAATGGTAGTGTTATAAAGCAGGTGATGGAACAAATTAAGAGGGTGGGAGAATTCCACTGGTAAGAAATTTCTTTGGCTAGTCCCTCACTGCCATCAGCATCTTCAACATGCTGCTGCACCCTGTAATAGTTACTCTGCTAATGTAAATTTGTGTGTGCCTTGCTGTAGTAGCGACTTGTTACGGGATAAAACAAAAGGGGGGAGATGTGGAGACAGTGTTCTCACGGGAGAATGCATAATTGGTACATAAACTCTGAATAATCCTGAAAGATACAGCAAGGCCATGAGAGGCCCAAAGAAGCTTAAGCAAGCAAGATAAGAGGCTGGAATTCACTGAGTTAATGAGAACTGTGGACTGTTGGCAAGCTTTCAAGGTTGAGTTCTCACACCTGTGTTTAACCCATTATATGTTAGTCACTAAGGGTCTTCAAGACATGTCTCCAATCATAATATGCCAAATCACTGTAAGTGCTTCGTCTGGGGCCTTGGCTCAGTTAAACAAGCTAGGTTGCTGGCTTGCTAAGCAGACAAATGCTACATCAAAGGCAATTTCTGATTTGTTGTTTGATGTAGACTCCGTAAGACAGAGCCGCTAGAGACCTTTTGTTGTTGGAACAGGGACACGGATGTGAAGAGTTTGATGGAATGTGTTGTATGAATCTTTCTGGTCATTTTAATTCGATACATGCACAGCTGAAAACCCTGGCTCAGCTTACACAGCAATTGCAAGTGAGCAATCACCTAGGGTTAACTAAATGATTTTCCTCATGGGGCATTACAGGTTGGCTTAAAGCACTTCTATTTGAAGGATTGCGCTTATGTATCATTGTTATTTTAATCATTGTAGTTGTTGGACTTCCTTATAGTTGTGTGATGAAACAAGTGAACAGAATAACCCACAATGTTTTGCTCGCACAAAAGAAAAATGGGGGAATTGTTGCAGAATGGCTCCAAGAGCAAGGCCATGGATCCTTAGAGGCCTTGTGCGAGCAAGGCAAAATGTAGGCCTCACAGGTAAACGGAAACCGGATGTGGGAGGAGAATGTAAAGAAAGCCGTGTAGAACTAACCAATACTGTTGTGAATAGTAGGCGTGGCTAACAGCATGTGGATATAAGTGATGTGCGACACGAATAAAGCAGAAGCTTGCTTATCACCCATATTGAGTTGGCGTGTCTTGCTTCTCCTCGCCGCTAACAGGAAAGGACCTTAAGATCATCTAGTTCCAAGCCCCCTGGCTTGGGCAGGGACACCTTATGCTAAATCATATCACCCAAGGCCTCATCCAACCTGGTCTTGAATATTGTCATGGATGGAGCATTCACAACCTCCTTGGGCAACCTATTCCACTGCCTCACCACCCTAACAGGAAAGAATTTCCTTCTTATATCCAATCTAAACTTCCCGTTTAAGTTTTAACCCGTCACCCCTTGTCCTGTCACTACAGTCTCTAATGAAGAATCCCTCTCCAGCATCCCTGTAGGCCCCCTTCAGATTCTGTGCCTGCATCTGCCTTCCAAGACTTGGGTGGTTTGGTCAGAGCATTTGCCAGTGAAGGCCGAGGCGAAGAAGTCATTCAGAACCTCAGCCTTCTCCAAATCCTGTTGTCGTGGTTTAAACCCAGTCAGGTAACTTGTTCACTCACTCCCCCCCTTCTTTCCCTCCCCCTACTCCCGGAGGGACAGAGAGGAGAATCGAAAAGAATGCAACTCCCACGGGTTGAGATAAGAACAGTTTAGTAACTAAGGTATAACACAGATCACTACTGCTACCACCAATGATAATAATGATAAAGGAAATAACAAGGGAAGAGAATACATCATCTCACCACCAGCCGACCGATAACTCACCCCCCCAGCCCGACCAAGCTCTGACCGATACCTCCTCCAACCCCTGCCGTCTCCCAGCCCTTCCGGCTAACTCCCAGTTACATCCTGGGCATGACGTGCTGTGGTATGGAATACCTCTTTGGCTAGTTTGGGTCAGGTGTCCTGTCTCTGCTTCCTCCTGGCTTCCCCTCCTCCCTGGCAGAGCATGAGGCTCACAAAGTCCTTGGCCAAACCAAAACATCGCTATCAGCTCTGTTCCCAGGCCGAAAGTCAAAACACTGCACTGCACCAGCTACCAAGAAGGAGAACCATGACTGCTACTGCTGAACCCAGGACACCTGTGTAGCCAGCTCTCCCGAAAGCTTCCTGAGGGGGCCTACATTCTCCCTAGTCTGTTTTTTGTTTGCTATGTACTTGTAGAATCCCTTCCTGTTATCCGTAATATCCCTAGCCAAGTTTAATTCTAACTGGGCCTTAGCTTTCCTAACGTGGTCCGTAGCTTCCCGGACAACATCCCTGTACTCTTCCCAGGCTGTCTATCCTGGAGAGTCACATTTCCAACGAGCCCTTCCCTGTTGGTGAGCACGAGGTCAAGCATGGCACCTCTCCTTGTCGGTTCCTTTATTACTTGCAGACATTTCTTACAATGTCCTAGGTAAAGGTGTAATTTTGGGACTATACATGGAGGGAGGCAGAGAAATAGGATTGATGGAAGCGGGAGACACAGCAGAGCTGGAGGAAAGGAAGCCAGGACTGAGCACAGTTGAACCTTGAGCCTTGTCCTTCTTGCCCCTTTGGGTGTTCCCCATCTCTGTCCTTATTCCACTCTGTGCCTCCAGGGCTTTCCCCCTCTGCAGGGACTGGGTGGCTCTGGGCAGCGAGCCCCTAAGGCCAGGTTGGACAGGGCTTGGAGCAACCTGATTTAGTGCAAGGTATCGCTGCCCGTGGCAAGGTGTTGGACATGTATGAGCTATAAGGTCCCTTCCAACCCAAAACGCAAGGAAGGAAGGAAGGAAGGAATCTAGGTTGGATAGGGCAGTCTGGGTTAGAAAAGAAAATCAAAAAAGGCTTAAAAAGACTTAGAAATGTGCAAAAAAGGGTAAGAAATGGCCAAAAGTGGCTTAAAACCATTAAGAAAGTGACAAGAGTGTAAAACAAACAAGAAAAAACAGGCTTAAATTTGTTAGAAATGGGCAAAACTGGGTTATAAATGACTGAAATTGGCTGAAAATAGGAAAGAATTGGGCCAAAAATTAGTAAGAAAAGGAAAAAAAAACGGCTTGAAACAGGTTGAAACGTGGCAAAAATAAGATAGAAATGGCTAAAAAATGGCTTTAAAAGAATTTCAAATAGGCAAAAAAGGGATAGAATTGGCAAAAATTGTTTAGAAATAGCCAAAAATGGCTTAAAAGGGCTTAGAAATTGACAAAAATGGGTTAGAAAATGGGAAAAATAAAAATGGTGGAAATTGAGAAAAGTAGCCTAGGAAAGGAAATCAAAAAAAAGCTTAAACGACTTAGAAATGGGCAAAACCAGGTAAGAAATGGCCAAAAATGGCTTAAAACGCTTAAGAAAGTGACAAGATTGCAAAACAAAGAAGAAAAAAAGGCTTAAATTTCTTAGAAATGGGCAAAACCGGGTTATAAATGACCAAAATTGTCTGAAAATAGGAAAGACTTGGGCAAAAATTAGAAAGAAAGGGAAAAAAACGGCTTAAAAAGGGTTGAAACGTGGCAAAAATACGATAGATATGGCCAAGAAAGGCCTAAATTGAGTTTCAAATAGTCATAAAGGAGATAGAATTGGCAAAAATTGTTTAGAAATAGCCAAAAATGGCTTAAAAAGGGTTAGAATTTGACCTAAATAATTTAGAAAAGAAAATAAAAAAAGCCTTAAACCGACATAAAAATGTGATAGAAAGGGAAAAAAATGGCTAAATAGCGGTTAGAAATTGAAAAAAATGAGTTAGAAAAGGAAAAATAAAAGACTTAAAATGATTTAGATGAGGGATAAACTGGGAAAGAAATGGCCAAAAGCGGATTAAGAAGTTTAGGCAAGTGACAAGAATGCGTAACAAACGGGAAAAAAGATTCTTAAAAGTTGGAAGGAATGGGGAAAAATGGGTTACAATTGCCAAAAATGTCTGAAACCAGGAAAGATGTGGGAAAAAATAAGTAAGAATAGGAAAAAAACGACTTAAAACAGGTTGAAACGTGGCAAAAATACGATAGAAATGGCCAAAAATGGCTTAAATTGAGTTTCAAATAGCCAAAAAGAGGACAGAATTGGCAAAAATACCTTAGAAATAGCAAAAAATGGCTTAAAAGGGGTTAGAAAATTACAAAAATGGGTTAGAAAATGGGCTTAAAAAGGGTTAGAAATTAAGATAAAAAGCTTAGAAAAGGAAATAAAATAGAAAAGAAAATAAAAAAAGACTTCAAAAGACATAGAAATGGGCAAAAATGTGTTAGAAAAGGAAAACAATGACTTAAAATGAGTTAGAAGAGAGAAAAACTGGGAAAGAAATGGCCGAAAGCGGATTAAGAAGTTTAGGCAAGTGACAAGAATGCGTAGCAAACGGGAAAAAGGCTGGTTAAAAGTTGTCAGAAAGGGGGAAAAATGGGTTAGAAATGGCCAAAAATGACTGAAACCAGGAAAGAGGTGGGGAAAAATTAGAAAGGATAGGATAAGAAAGGCTGAAAATGGGTTGAAACGTGGCAAAAATACGATAGAAATGGCCAAAAATGGCTTAAATTGAGTTTCAAATAGCGAAAAAGAGGACAGAATTGGCAAAAATACCTTAGAAATAGCCAAAAATGGCTTAAAAGAGGTTAGAAAATTACAAAAATGGGTTAGAAAATGGGGAAAAAAAGGGCTTAAAAAGGGTTAGAAATTAAGATACAAAGCTTAGAAAAGGAAATAAAAAAAGACTTCAAAAGACATAGAAATGGGCAAAAATGTGTTAGAAAAGGAAAACAATGACTTAAAATGAGTTAGAAGAGAGAAAAACTGGGAAAGAAATGGCCGAAAGCGGATAAAGAAGTTTAGGCAAGTGACAAGAATGCGTAACAAACGGGAAAAAAGCTGGTTAAAAGTTGTCAGAAAGGGGGAGAAATGGGTTAGAAATGGCCAAAAATGACTGAAACCAGGAAAGAGGTGGGGAAAAATTAAAAAGAATAGGAAAAGAAAGGCTGAAAATGGGTTGAAACGTCGCAAAAATACAATAGAAATGGCCAAAAATGGCTTAAAATGAGTTTCAAATAGGTCAAAAAAGGATAGAATTGCAAAAATTGTTTAGAAATAGCCAGAAATGTCTTAAATGGGTTAGAAATGGGATAAAAAGGCTAAAAAAGGGGTTAGAAATTGAGAAAAGTGGCCTAGGAAAGGAAATAAAAAAAAGCTTAAAACGACTTAGAAATGTGCAAAAAAGGGTAAGAAATGGCCAAAAGTGGTTTAAAACAATTAAGAAAGTGAGAAGAATACATAACAAAAAGGAAAAAATAGGCTTAAATTTGTTAGAAATGGGCAAAACTGGGTTTTAAATGACAGAAATTGTCTGAAAATAGGAAAGAATTGGGCAAAAATTAGAAAGAAAAGGAAAAAAATGGATTAAAACAGGTTGAAACGTGGCAAACATACGATAGAAATGGCCAAAAATGGCTTAAATTGAGTTTCAAATAGCCAAAAAGGGGAGAGAATTGGCAAAAGTTGCTTAGAAATAGCCAAAAAAGGCTTAAAAGGGCTTAGAAATTGAAAAAAGAAGTTAGAAAAGGAAATAAAAAAAAGGCTTAAACCGACATAGAAAAGGGCAAAAATGTGTTAGAAATTGGGAAAAAAATGGCTAAAAAGTTGTTAGAAATTGAAAAAAAAATGACTTAAAATGATTTAGATGAGAGAAATAATGGGAAAGAAATGGCCGAAAGCGGATTAAGAAGTTTAGGCAAGTGACAAGAATGCGTAGCAAACGGGAACAAAGCTGGTAAAAAGCTGGTAAAAAGTTGTAAGAAAGGGGGGAAAATGGGTTAGAAATGGCCAAAAATGTCTGAAACCAGGAAAGAAGTGGGAAAAAGTGAGTAAGAATTGGAAAAAAAGGCTTGAAACGTGGCAAAAATACCTTAGAAATGGCCAAAAATGGCTTAAAATGAGTTTCAAATAGCCAAAAAAGGGACAGAATTGGCCAAAATTGCTTAGAAAGAGCCAAAAATGGCTCAAAAGACATTAGAAAATGACAAAAATGGGTTAGAAAATTATAAAAAAGGGCTTAAAAAGGATTCGAAATAAAGATAAAAAGCTTAGAAAAGGAAATAAAAAAAGACTTCAAAAAAGACATAGAAATGGGCAAAAATGTGTTAGGGTTAGAAAAGGGTTAGAATTTGACAAAAATGGGTTAGAAAAGGGACAAAAAGGCTAAAAAGATGTTAGAAATTGAGATAAAAAGGTTAGAAATGGAAATCAAAAAAGGCTTAAAAAGACTTATAAATGTGCAAAACAGGGTAAGAAATGGCCAAAAGTGGTTTAAAAAGATTACAAAAGTGACAAGAATGAATAACAGAAAGGAAAAAATAGGCTTAAATTTATTAGAAATGGGCAAAACCGGGTTATAAATGACCGAAATTGTCTGAAAAAAGGAAAGAATTGGGCCAAAAGTTAGTAAGAAAAGGAAAAAAAAGGGCTTAAATAGGGTTGAAACGTGGCAAAAATACGATAGGAACTGTAAGCGGCGAGGAGAAGCAGACAGGCCAACCCAATATGGGTGATAAGCAACTTCTCCTTTATTTGTGACGCAGTTCACACATATATAGGAGTGGTATTCAGCCACTCATTCTTGGCACAACAGTATTGGTTAGCCCCCCACAGCTTCCTCCACATTCTCCTCCCATATCCGGTCTCCGGCTACCTGTGGGGGTCACCCCCTGCCTTGCTTGCACAGTCCTCCAGAACTCTATGGTCCTGCTCTTAGAGTCATTCTGCAACAATTACCCCCTTTTTCTTTGTGCAAGCAAGGCATTATGGGTTATTCTGTTCACCTGTTTTATCACACAACTATAAACAAGTCTAATAGCTACGATGATTAACCTAATCAATGATACATAAGTGCAATACTTTTAAACAGTGTTTGACTCAACCTGTAATGCCCCGTGAAAACAACCATCTAATTATTCTTAGAATACTGCTCATTTACTATTGCTGGGTAAGCTGAGCCAGGGTTCTCAGATGTGGGTACATCGAATTAGCATAATCAGAGACTCATACAACGCATTCCAACAAACTCCTCAGATCCATGTCCCTGTTCCAACAACAAAAGGTTCTGCAGTGTTGCATGTCTTACAGAGTCAACATTAAAACAAATCAGAAATTGCCTTCGATGTAGAATTGTCTGCTCAGCAACTCAGCAACCCCGCCTGCTTAGTTGATCCAAGGCCCCGGCTGACGCCGTGCCTGGCAGGAGGAAAGAAACTGATATAATAGTGTCAAGTGAGCAAAACTTACATAACATCTACAGTTTAACAGTGAGGCTAAATATAAGGCACTTTAAGCACCTTGAGAGGTGCTGTCACTGAAGTGTTAAGGGTCGGCGAGGTCAGTCTTCCAGTAACAAGGTCCCTTTTCCTTATTGAAGGATCCGAACATTCCACTGAGCAGCCTCAAGGGATGATCGGTAGAGCGGGAAGTATTGCGGGAAGTTTACCTGAACCACACGCTGACGTTCCTGTAATCTAAAGGATTAGAATTTACACCTTTTATAGCACTATTCACCTTGGCTTAGGCACTTGTTCAGCTAAGTATTACGCATGTACCCATTCGCACGGCCCCTAATAATTCTACTCTCAAGGTCCATTTGGGGCAATAGGCGAATATGGTACCCCAGCGTCCCAATTGTCTGTTGAGTTGTTGAGGTTGGTAGTGCTACAAACGACATGGCAGACCGGCAAGGGTCAATTGCTTATCATAATACCAACCAAACATATTGGAAATGGTTTACCAGGGGAAGGTAAGGCGAGGCAAATGGCATTCTACCCTGCAACTTAACCATCATCCCCCACCCGTTGTTCCTGGGCTGCGGAGGTAGACGGTTTCCGGAGTCTTTATTCCTGTCAGGAAGAGCAGGAGAAGATAAGGATACTGTTTTGGTCCGCTTCGCAGGAACCCATTGTGTACCTGTGGATGTAAGCACACACATATAACCTCGCCCCATGTACTTCACTTCTGCCGGACCCTGCCATAAGCCCGTGCTGGGATCACGGTACATGACCATCATAGGTGCCTCCGATTCGGATGCCGCGGCTCGGCCTTGATCCATTCTTGCTGGCTGATCCAGCGCAAGGTAGTGGATTGCAGTTGCTCTACCTTAAGGTCCGCAGCCTGAGACAGCAGGCTGACTTGTAACGCCTGTGAGTGCTGGAGATACCACTCAAGATCCTGCCGTTTTATTGGCAGGTAAATAGTTCCGGGTTCCTGGGCCGTTAATTGCAACACCCTCATTCGGCCCTTTTGAACCAATTCTGCTAAATTTTCTATTTTCTGTTGAATAGTAGTTTTGGGCTGGACAGCAGTAAAAAGCCACTCCAATATCTTCACTTCCTCCCCCCTTTTCTTTTTGCACTGTGTCAGTGCACCCAAGAGTTGCTTAGGGCCTTGTAGTATTGTAAGGTCTACAGGAAGGTCTGGGCCTCTACGGTCAACCCATCTCTGTACGATTTGTGTGCTGATGTGCTGGATGGTTAGCCGCTGTTCTGACGTGGGTCACACCGGTCGTGCTGGGTCAGTGCCCTGCAACAGGGGTCTCAAAGTGTCAATATCATCGTTTGAAATGCCCACGACAGGACGCAGCCATTGTATATCTCCAAGTAAACGCTGTGCGTCATGTAGGGTCGAGATTTGAATGTGAAGTTGCAGTTTCTGTGGTCGCACCTGGCCTTCTGTAATATGCCAACCTAAATATTTCCAAGCAGGGCCGCGCTGAATTTTTTCAGCCGCAATAACGAGTCCTTGTTTGCTCAGTTGCTGCTCCAGTAGAGTCTCTTGGTCTGTCGTGAAGGGATGATTTTGGGCGAATAGAATATCGTCCATATAATGATAAATTAATGTTCCCGGCCACATCCGGCGAAGGGGCTGGAGCGCATTGGCCACAAATAGCTGACACAGGGCAGGGCTATTTTTCATTCCCTGTGGCAGTACTGTCCATTCAAAACGGCGAAAAGGTGCTGCTTTATTTGGCATTGGCAAGGTAAAAGTGAATCGTGCAGTATATAATGGATGCAGCTTAATTGTGAAAAAACAGTCTTTAAGATCAATAACCAGCAGGTGCCAACCCTCTGGGAGCATAGCAGGGTTGGGCAAACCTGGCTGCAAGGCACCCATCGCTTGTATCTGTGCATTCACAGCTCTCAAGTCCTGTAGCAGTCTATATTTCCCTGACTTCTTTTTTATAACAAAAATTGGTGTATTCCAGGGGCTCATGGAAGGTCGTAGGTATCCCTGTTGTAATTGTTCCTGTACTAAAAGCTGCGCTTGCTCCAGACTTTCCTTTTTCAGCGGCCACTGCTTGACCCACACCGGAGTGTTAGTAGTCCATGTGAGCTGGATCGGGAAAGTCCATTGTGCAGCGACTGCTCCTAAAAATGCTGGTTAGTCAGCACCAGTCCCAGCTGGTCTAGCACATCTCGGTCGATTAGGGCATTCACCCCAGTGGGCAGCGGCATAATGGTTGCATAGATAGAAGCAACCTGACCTACAACGGCCACCTGTATTAAATCAGAGCTGCGTTGCACAGAAGCAGTGCCACCAACGCCCTCAACTCTGCCCAGGGTGGGGTGGCACGGCCACCAGTGTGGCCACTTGTCAGTGTTTATTATGGTGATATCTGCTCCAGTGTCCAATAATGCTGGTAAATTTAGACGCTCGTTCCCTCGAGACCATGTGGAGTCCACTACAGGTCTGGTAGTCATTGGGACAGTTAGCATTACCAGGCCTCCCGTGGAGCCAAAACCTTGGGACCCACGCTTGGCCAAGGAACCAGTATCTTGCATTGCAGCAGTTAATTGTGGCAAGGGGCAAGGCTGCTGCTAGAGGATGTAGGAAGGCAGCTAGGAGGACTAAGGCATCCTTAGAATTAAACCTGGCGAGAAGGGTCAAGGACAGCAAAAAGAGCTTTTTCAAATACATGGCAGATAAAACTAACACCAGAGGCAATGTAGCAATGTAGGCCCACTGATGAATGGGATGGGTGCCCTGGTGACAGAAGATACAGAGATGGCAGAGTTACTGAATGCCTTCTTTGTCTCTGTCTACTCTGCTGCAGGCAGTCCTGAAGAGCCCTGTACCCTGAGACCTTAGATGAAGTCAGGTCGACGGAGCGGTTTGCCTTAGTCGATGAGGAATGGGTTAGAGACCAGTTGAGCAATCTGGACATCCATAAATCCATGGGTCCAGATGGGATGCACCAGCGGGTGCTGAGGGAACTGGCGGAAGTCATTGCTAGACCACTCTCCATCATCTTTACCAAGTCTTGGGAAACGGGAGAGGTGCCTGAGGACTGGAGGAAAGCAAATGTCACTCCAGTCTTCAAAAAGGGCAAGAAGGAGGACCCGGGTAACTATAGACCGGTCAGCCTCACCTCCATCCCTGGGAAAGTGATGGAACACCTTATCCTTGGTGCCATCTTAAGGCATATCAAGGATAAGAGGGTTATGAGGGGCAGTCCGCATGGCTTCACCAGGGGGAAATCATGTTTGACCAATCTCTTAGCCTTTTATGAGGAAATAACACGGTGGATGGATGATGGCAGAGCGGTGGATGTGGTCTACCTTGACTTCAGCAAAGCATTTGACACCATCTCCCACAGCATCCTCACAGCTAAATTGAGGAAGTGTGGACTGGATGATCAGGTAGTGAGGTGGACTGCGAACTGGCTGAAGGAGAGAAGCCAGAGAGTTGTAGTCTATGGGGCTGAGTCTAGTTGGAGGCCTGTAACTAGTGGAGTGCCTCAAGGGTCAGTACTGGGACCGGTATTATTTAATATATTCATCAACGATTTAGATGAGGGAATTGAGTGTACTATCAGCAAGTTTGCTGATGACACTAAGCTGGGAGGAGTGGCTGACAGGCCAGAAGGCTGTGCTGCCATTCAGCGAGACCTGGACAGGCTGGAGAGTTGGGCAGGGAATAACTTGATGAAATATAACAAGGGAAAGTGTAGAGTCCTGCATCTGGGCAGGAACAACCCCAGGTTCCAGTATAGGTTGGGAAACAACCTGTTAGAGAGCAGTGTAGGGGAGAGGGACCTGGGGGTCCTAGTGGACGACAGGATGACCATGAGCCAACACTGTGCCCTTGTGGCTAAGAAGGCCAATGGCATCCTGGGGTGTATTAGAAGGGGGTGGTTAGTAGGTCGAGAGAGGTCCTCCTTCCCCTCTACTCTGCCCTGGTGAGACCGCATCTGGAGTATTGTGTCCAGTTCTGGGCCCCTCAGTTCAAGAAGGACAGGGACCTGCTGGAGAGAGTCCAGCGCAGGGCAACGAAGATGATTAAGGGAGTGGAGCATCCCCCTTGTGAGGAAAGACTGAGGGAGCTGGGTCTCTATAGTTTGGAGAAGAGGAGACTGAGGGGTGACCTTATAAGTGTCTATAAATATATAAAGGGGGAGTGTCACGAGGACGGAGCCAGGCTCTACTCAGTGGCAAACAATGATAGGACAAGGGGTAATGGGTACAAACTGGAACACAAGAGGTTCCACTTAAACTTGAGAAGAAACTTCTTCTCAGTGAGGGTGACGGAACACTGGAACAGGCTGCCCAGGGAGGTTGTGGAGTCTCCTTCCCTGGAGACATTCAAAACCCGCCTGGACGCATTCCTGTGTAACATTATCTAGGTGTTCCTGCTCCGGCAGGGGGATTGGACTAGATGATCTTTCGAGGTCCCTTCCAATCTCTAACATACTGTGATACTGTGATACTGTGAAAGACTGAGGGAGCTGGGTCTCTGTAGTTTGGAGAAGAGGAGACTGAGGGGTGACCTTATAAGTGTCTATAAATATATAAAGGGGGAGTGTCACGAGGATGGAGCCAGGCTCTACTCAGTGGCAAACAATGATAGGACAAGGGGTAATGGGTACAAACTGGAACACAAGAGGTTCCACTTAAACTTGAGAAGAAACTTCTTCTCAGTGAGGGTGACGGAACACTGGAACAGGCTGCCCAGGGAGGTTGTGGAGTCTCCTTCCCTGGAGACATTCAAAACCCGCCTGGACACATTCCTGTGCAACATTATCTAGGTGTTCCTGCTCCGGCAGGGGGATTGGACTAGATGATCTTTTGAGGTCCCTTCCAATCTCTAGCATACTGTGATACTGTGAAGGGGACTAGCTGGGCAATCTTGCTCCCTACAGGGATATGAATCGGGGGAAATAATGTTTGAGCTACAATGCAAATTTCTCCAGTAAAGTCTGCATCAATCAGTCCAGGTAATATGAACAGACCCTTCAGTCCACTGGAGGATCGCCCAAGCAGCAATGCTTCATGGGCTTGTCCATTTATCATTAGTGGTCCTCAGACTGCTGTGGGGATCTTACGCGGCCGTTGATCAATGAGGGTCGCATCTACTGCGGTTGCCAGGTCCAGGCTGAGGCTCCCTCTAGTGGCGGACTGCAGGTTGGCTGCGGGCAGCAGCTCCCGGCTGCTGGTGTCGCACTTGGCGCTGACCACTGGGTGACGGCCTGAGCAGGGGCCGCAATTGTTATCTGCGCGCGGCGGCTATTCGCGCTCATCTGTCCGTTTCCCGAGCAGCTGCAAGCTTCTGTGCTGTGGTTATTTCGGTGACAATTAGAACACCAAACAGGCCTTCTGCAGTACCGTTTCAAGTGTCTTCCGCCACATCTGTAGCAACGAATCTGCGGCTTGCATTCGCTTCTTGGTTGTGCCGGCACTACGTTGTTGGACCGGAGAGGACCCAGCGCTGCAAAAGCCTGTACCTGAGCCTGCGCTGCCTCCCTCTGTGCCTGAGCTATCCCTTTTCCCATTTCCTTAACAGTTTCTACAAGTAGTGCCTGAGCTCCTACTGGCACCCTGCTCATGCGTTCTAACATAAGTTCTATGGTGGCATTTGCGGGTAGGGTAACTAAAATGCTCTTTGTATAAGCGTTGCTATTTTCCATGACACACTGGCGCAGCAGCGGACCCCTCATATAATCCGGAGTGTCTGCTAAGCCAATGGCTGTGGTTACTTTGTCCACAAAATCAGCAAATGTTTCATCTTTTCCCTGTTTAATGGACATGTACGAGGGGGTAGGGGGCGCCGTGCGCACTCTTTGCATGGCTTCCCGGGCAGTACGCATGGATTCCAGACAGACATCTGGTGCCATTTGCACCTGAGTGTCTGCACTAGCAAATCGCCCAGTTCCCATCAATTGTTCTGTTGTAACACCAAACAGCGGGTCGTTTTGGCCTCTGGGCAGGTTTGATGATCTGTCACAGAGCTGTTGCCAATGCCCCTGCCACAATAGCTGCTGCTTGTGTCATTATCATTCTAATTATACCCTTAATATCTTCAGGGCATAGCACTGTACCACTCCAAATATAACTTAACATCTGTTTAGTGGGCTCACCGTGCAATCCTGATTCGTTCACCGTACTTCGTAACTGAGTTAAAAATTTCCAATCTAGGGCATAGTGGGTTCCCTGTGTTCCTCCCACTCCATCTGGTTCATACAGGACTGGGAAGGCTCACAGATCTTCCAGATCTCTCATTAGGGCGTAGTCTTTATTTTCCACTGCGTATTTCAAAATGGCGCCCCAGTCGATCCGGCACTGGGACACCGCCCTCTTTCTTCCGGATTCCTCGACATTTATCATGCCTATACCTTCTAACACACTCTCTCTGTCTTTTTCAAAGTCCCTGCTGTCAGAATCCCTCTGCTTTTCAGAGCTCGACTGGGGGGGTGGGGGGGCAGGGAGTTGCCCATCCTCCGCTGCACCTTCTGATGAGGAGGGAGGGGGAGAAAGGGAGGGGGAAAAACCCTGCGCTCAGAGCAAAGGCAGAGCCTCGCAAGTCGAGGGAAACGAGTTATAATCTTCCCCCGGCCTTAACCGACCGGGGACGTCTGTCCCTAGCTTCTCTGTTACTGCAGCGGCGATTTTCTTTTCTGCCTTGTATTTTTTTGTGCAATTTATCACTTCTCTCCAAGGTTTACCGAGTTTCTTTGCTGTTTTATCATCATTAAGCATTGAGTCAAATAACTCATCCCCAAACTTTCGCCACTCACTCTCCTCAAATACCGTATTAGGATCTGCAAAAAATCCCTTAGCCTCCCCTACAGCCACCAGACCCGCTAGCTGCTTTGGAGTTTCAAGCTTAATTCCCCGCTTTTCTAAAAAGCACTGTAATAAGTCCAGGGCTACCTCTCGGTCCATTTTCATGGCGGCTTTTTCTGGATCGTCTTCTCCTGGATCGTCCTGTAACCTCGGTCTCCGGATCGGCCTCCCAACGCAGCAGTGTCTGGTTCGCCCCAGCGGTGGATTCCTTTCGTTTAGTCCAAGCACCCAGGTCCGTCACGCCACCGCAGCAGCATTGCCCACGCTTCCCGGCCGCAGCCGCCGGCGCCGCTCACTCGCCGTTCCGGGTCCCCGTTAGCTGGGGCCCTGTATCCGGGTCCCCGTTAGCTGGGGCCCTGTATCCGGGTCCCCGTCGACCGGGGCCCTGTACCGGGGTCCCCGCTGACCGGGGCCCTGTATCCGGGTCCCCGCTGACTGGGGCCCTGTATCCGGGTCCCCGCTAGTCGGAGCCCTGTAACCCGGGTCCCCAGAGACCGGGGCCCTGTATCCGGGTCCCCGCTCCCCGCTAGTCGGGGCCCTGTAGTCCGTGTCCCTGTTCGGGCGCCATTTGTAAGCGGCGAGGAGAAGCAGACAGGCCAACCCAATATGGGTGATAAGCAACTTCTACTTTATTTGTGACACATATATATAGGTATATATAGGTATTCAGCCACTCCTTCTTGGCACAACAGCATTGGTTAGCCCCCCACAGCTTCTCCACATTCTCCTCCCAGGTCCGGTCTCCAGCTACCTGTGGGGGCTACCCCCTGCCTTGCTTGCACAGTCCTCCAGAACTCTATGGTCCTGCTCTTAGAGTCATTCTGCAACAAGGAACGGCCAAAAATGGCTTAAATGGAGTTTCAAATGGTCAAAAAGAGTACAGAATTGGCAAAAATTGCTTAGTAATAGCCGAAAATGGCTTAAAAGGGGTTAGAAATTGACAAAAATGGGTTAGAAAATGGGGAAAAAGGGCTTAAAATGGCTTAGAAAGTAAGATAAAAAGGTTAGAAAAGGAAATAAAAAAAGACTTCAAAAGACATAGAAATGGGCAAAAATGTGTTAGAAAAGGAAAACAATGACTTCAAATGAGAAAAGAGAAAAACTGGGAAAGAAATGGCCAAAAGCGTATTAAGAAGTTTAGGCAAGTGACAAGACTGCATAAGAAACGGGAAAAGAACTGCTTAAAACTAGTAAGAAATGGGGAAAAATGGGTCACAAATGGCCAAAAATGTCTGAAACCAGGAAAGATGTGGGGAAAAATTAGTAAGAAGAGGAAAAAAAGGGCTGAAAATGGGTTGAAACGTGGCAAAAATGCAATAGAAGTGGCCAAAAATGGCTTAAAATGAGTTTCAAATAGTCAAGAAGAGGATAGAATTGGCAAAAATTGTTTAGAAATAGCCAAAAATGTCTTAAATGGGTTAGAAATTGACAAAAATGGGTTAGAAAATGGGAAAAAAGGGCTTAAAAAGGGTTAGAAATTAAGATAAAAGGGCTAGAAAGGAAATAAAAAAAGACTTCAAAAGACACAGAAATGGGCAAAAAGAAGTTAGAAAAGGAAAAAAAATGACTTCAAATGAGTTAGATGAGAGAAATAATGGGAAAGAAATGGCCAAAAGCGGATTAAGAAGTTTAGGCAAGTGACAAAAATGAGCAACAAACAGGAAAAAAACTGCTTAAGTTTTAAGTTGCAAGACATGGGGAAAAATGGGTTAGAAATGGCCAAAAATGTCTGAAACCAGGAAAGAGGTGGGGAAAAATTAGAAAGAATAGGAAAAAAAAGGCTGAAAATGGGTTGAAACATGGCAAAAATACAATAGAAATGGCCAAAAATGGCTTAAAATGAGTTTCAAATAGGTCAAAAAAGGATAGAATTGCAAAAATTGTTTAGAAATAGCCAAAAATTTCTTAAATGGGTTAGAAATGGGATAAAAAGGCTAAAAAGGGGGTTAGAAATTGAGAAAAGTAGCTTAGGAAAGGAAATAAAAAAAAGCTTAAAACGACTTAGAAATGTGAAAAAAAAGAGTAAGAAATGGCCAAAAGTGGTTTAAAAAGATTAAGAAAGTGACAAGAATGCATAACAAAAAGGAAAAAATAGGCTTAAATTTGTTAGAAATGGACAAAACCGGGTTATAAATGACCGAAATTGACTGAAAATAGGAAAGAATTGGGCAAAAATTAGAAAGAAAAGGAAAAAAAAGGGCTTAATGAGAGTTGAAAATTGGCAAAAATACAATAGAAATGGCTAAAAAATGGCTTTAAAAGAATTTCAAATAGGAAAAAAAGGGATAGTATTGGCAAAAATTGTTTAGAAATAGCCAAGAATGGCTTAAAAGTGGTTAGAAATAGACAAAAAGAAGTTAGAAAATGAGAAAAATTACTTAAAAACAGTTTCAAATTGAGATAAAAAGGTTAGAAAAGGAAATCAAAAGAAGCTTAAAACGACTTAGAAATGGGCAAAGGCAGGTAAGAAATGGCCAAAAGTGGCTTAAAACGCTTAAGAGAGTGACAAGAGTGCAAAACAAAAAAGAAAAAATAGGCTTAAATTTCTTAGAAATGGGCAAAACTGGGTTATAAATGACCAAAATTGTCTGAAAATAGGAAAGAATTGGGCAAAAACTAGTAAGAATAGGAAAAAAACGGCTTAAAAAGGTTTGAAACGTGGCAAAAATACCTTAGAAATGGCCAAAAATGGCTTAAAAATGAGTTTCAAATAGCCAAAAAGAGTACAGAATTGTCAAAAATACCTTAGAAATAGCCAAAAATGGCTTAAAAGGGGTTAGAAATTGACAAAAATGAGTTAGAAAATGGGAAAAATGGGCTTAAAAAGGGTTAGAAATTAAGATAAAAAGGTTAGAAATGGAAATAAAAAAAGTCTTCAAAAGATAAAGAAATGGGCAAAAATCTGTTATAAAAGGAAAAAAATGTCATAAATGAGTTGAAAGAGAGAAAAAATTGGAAAGAAATGGCCAAAAGCAGATTAAGAAGTTTAGGCAAGTGACAAGAATGCGTAAGAAACGGGAAAAGAACGGCTTAAAAGTTGTAAGAAATGGGAAAAAATGGATTACATTTGCAAAAAAAAAAGTCTGAAACCAGGAAAGATGTGGGAAAAAATTTGTAAGAATAGGAAAAAAACGGCTGAAAATGGGTTGAAACGTGGCAAAAATAAGATAGAAATGGCGAAAAATGGCTTAAAATAAGTTTCAAATAGGCAAAAAGAGGATAGAATTGGCAAAAATTGTATAGAAACAGCCAAAAATGGCTTAAAAGGGGTTAGAATTTGACAAAAATGGGTTAGAAAAGGGACAAAAAGGCTAAAAAAGGGGTGAGAAATTGAGATAAAAAGTTTAGAAATGGAAATCAAAAAAGGCTTAAAAAGAAGGGGTTAGAAATTGACCAAAATGGGTTAGAAAATGGGAAAAATGACATAAAAACGGTTAGAAATTGAGAAAAGTAGCTTAGGAAAGAAAATTAAAAAATAGCTTAAAACCACTTAGAAATGGGCAAAACCAGGTAAGAAATGGCCAAAAGTTGCTTAAAACACTTAACAAAGTGACAAGAGTGCAAAACAAGAAAAAATAGGCTTAAATTTCTTAGAAATGGGCAAAACCGGGTTATAAATGACCAAAATTGTCTGAAAATAGGAAAGAATTGGGCAAAAATTAGTAAGAAAAGGAAAAAAACGGCTTAAAATGGTTTGAAACATGGCAAAAATACCTTAGAAATTGCCAAAAATGGCTTAAAGTGAGTTTCAAATAGCCAAGAACGGGACAGAATTGGCAAAAATACCTTAGAAATAGCCAAAAATGACTTAAAAGGGGTTAGAAATTGACAAAAACGGGTTAGAAAATGGGAAAAAAGGGACTTAAAAGGGTAGAATTTAAGATAAAAAGGTTCGGAAAGGAAATAAAAAATGACTTCAAAAGACAAAATGGGTTCAAAAGAAAAATGGGTTACATTTGAAAAAAAAAAATGTCTGAAACCCGGAAAGCTGTGGGGAAAAATTAGTAAGAAGAGGAAAAAAACGGCTGAAAATGGGTTGAAAAGTGGCAAAAATAAGATAGAAATAGCCAAAAATCGCTTAAATGGAGTTTCAAATGGGCATAAAGGGGATAGAATTGGCAAAAACTGTTTAGAAATAGGCAAAAATGGCTTAAAAAGGGTTAGAATTTGACAAAAATGGGTTAGAAAAGGGAAAAAAGGCTAAAAAGGTGTTTGAAATTGAGATAAAAAGGTTAGAAAAGGAAATCAAAAAAGGCTTAAAAAGACTTAGAAATGCGCAAAACAGGGTAAGAAATGGCCAAAAGTGGCTTAAAACGCTTAAGAGATTGACAAGAGTGCAAAACAAACAAGAAAAAACAGGCTTAAATTTCTTAGAAATGGGCAAAACCGGGTTATAAATGACCAAAATTGTCTGAAAAAAGGAAAGTATTTTGCCAAAAATTAGTAAGAAAAGGAAAAAAAGGGCTTAAAACGGGTTGAAACATGGCAAGCATACGATAGAAATGGACAAAAATGGCTTAACTTGATTTTCAAATAGCCAAAAATGGGACAGAATTGGCAAAAAATGCTTAGAAATAGCCAAAAATGTCTTAAAAGGGTCTAGAAATAGACAAAAATGGGTTAGAAAAGGGGAGAAATGACTTAAAAGCGGTTAGAAATTGAGAAAAGTAGACTAGGAAAGGAAATCCAAAAATGCTTAAAACGTCTTAGAAATGGGCAAAACCAGGTAAAAAATGGCCAAAAGTGGCTTAAAACACTTAAGAAAGTGACAAGAGTGCAAAACAAACAAGAAAAAATAGTCTTAAATTTCTTAGAAATGGGCAAAACCGGGTTATAAATGACCAAAATTGTCTGAAAATAGGAAAGAATTGGGCAAAAATTAGTAAGAAAAGGAAAAAAATGGATTAAAGCGGGTTGAAACGTGGCAAACATACGATAGAAATGGACAAAAATGGCTTAACTTGATTTTCAAATAGCCAAAAATGGGACAGAATTGGAAAAAGTTGCTTAGAAATAGCCAAAAAAAGGCTTAAAAGGGCTTAGAAATTGACAAAAAGATGTTAGAAAAGGAAATAAAAAAAGGCTTAAACCCACATTGAAAAGGGCAAAAATGTGTTAGAAAATGGGAAAAAAATGGCTAAAAAGTTGTTAGAAATTGAAAAAAAAATTGGTTTGAAAAGAAAAAAAATGACTTAAAATGATTTAAATGAGAGAAATAATGGGAAAGAAATGGCCGAAAGCGGATTAAGAAGTTTAGGCAAGTGACAAGAATGTCTAACAAACGGGAACAAAGCTGGTAAAAAGTTGTAAGAAAGGGAGGAACATGGGTTAGAAATGGCCAAAAATGTCTGAAACCAGGAAAGAAGTTGGAAAAAGTGAGTAAGAATAGGAAAAAAAAGCTTAAAACCGGTTGAAACGTGGCAAAAATACCTTAGAAATGGCCAAAAATGGCTTAAAATGAGTTTCAAATAGCCAAAAAGGGGACAGAATTGGCCAAAATTGCTTAGAAAGAGACAAAAATGACTTAAAAGGGGATAGAAAATGACAAAAATGGGTTAGAAAATGAGAAAAAAAAGCTTAAAAAGGGTTAGAAATAATGATAAGAAGCTTAGAAAAGGAAATAGAAAAAGACTTCAAAAGACACAGAAATGGGCAAAAATGTGTTAGAAAAAGAAAACAATGACTTAAATTGACTTAGAAGAGAAAAAAAACTGGGAAAGAAATGGCCAAAAGCGGATTAAGAAGTTTAGGCAAGTGACAAGTATGCGTAACAAACGGGAAAAAAGCTGGTTAAAAGTTGTAAGAAAGGGGGGAAAATGGGTTAGAAATGGCCAAAAATGTCTGAAACCCGGAAAGAAGTGGGAAAAAATGAGTAAGAATAGGAAAAAAAAAGGCTTAAAACGGGTTGAAAAGTGGCAAAAATACGACAGAAATGGCCAAAAATGGTTTAAAATGAGTTTCAAATGGGCATAAAGGGGATAGAATTGGCAAAAACTGTTTAGAAATAGGCAAAAATGGCTTAAAAAGGGTTAGAATTTGACAAAAATGGGTTAGAAAAGGGAAAAAAGGCTAAAAAGGTGTTTGAAATTGAGATAAAAAGGTTAGAAAAGGAAATCAAAAAAGGCTTAAAAAGACATAGAAATGTGCAAAAAAGGGTAGGAAATGGCCAAAAGTGGTTTAAAAAGATTAAGAAAGTGACAAGAATGCATAACAGAAAGGAAAAAATAGGCTTAAATTTGTTAGAAATGAGCAAAACCGGGTTATAAATGACCAAAATTGTCTGAAAATAAGAAATAATTGAGCAGAAATTAGTAAGAAAAGAAAAAAAAGGGCTTAAAACGGGTTGAAATGTGGCAAAAATACGATAGAAATGGCCAAAAATGGCTTAAATTGAGTTTCAAATGGTCAAAAATGGGGCATAATTGGCAAAAAATGCTTAGAAATAGCCAAAAATGGCTTAAAAGGGGTTAGAAATTGACAAAAATTGGTTAGAAAATGGGAGAAATGACTTAAAAACGGTTAGAAATTGAGAAAAGTAGACTAGGAAAGGAAATCAAAAGAAGCTTAAAACGACTTAGAAATGGGCAAAGGCAGGTAAGAAATGGCCAAAAGTGGCTTAAAACGCTTAAGAAAGTGACTAGAGTGCAAAACAAACAAGAAAAAATAGGCTTAAATTTCTTAGAAATGGGCAAAACCGGGTTATAAATGACCGAAATTGTCTGAAAAAAAGGAAAGAATTGGGCAAAAATTAGTAAGAAAAGGAAAAAAATGGATTAAAACGGGTTGAAAAGTGGCAAACATGCAATAGAAATGGCCAAAAATGGCTTAAATTGAGTTTCAAATAGCCAAAAAGGGGACAGAATTGGCAAAAGTTGCTTAGAAATAGCCAAAAAAGGCTTAAAAGGGCTTAGAAATTGACAAAAAGAAGTTAGAAAAGGAAATAATAAAAGGCTTAAATCGACATAGAAAAGGGCAAAAATGTGTTAGAAAATGGGAAAAAAATGGCTAAAAAGTTGTTAGAAATTGAAAAAAAATGGTTTAGAAGGGGAAAAACATGACTTAAAATGAGTGTGTATAGGGAAACCTGGGAAAGAAATGGCTGAAAGTGGATTAAGAAGTTTAGGCAAGTGACAAGAAGGCTTAACAATCAGGAAAAGAACAGCTTAAGAATTGTAAGAAAGGGGGAAAAATGGGTTACAATTGCCAAAAATGTCTGAAACCAGAAAGATGTGGTGAAAAATTAGTAGAGAATAGGAAAAAAACGGCTTAAAACCGCTTGGAATATGGCAAAACTACCTCAGAAATGGCAAGAAATGGCTTAAAATGAGTTTCAAATAGCCAAAAAGGGGACAGAATTGGCCAAAATTGCTTAGAAAGAGCCAAAAATTCCTTAAAATAACTTTCAAATGAATTAAAAGTGGATAGAAATGTCAAAAATATTGTTTAGAAATAGCCAAAATTGGCTTTAAAGAGGCTAGAAATTGACAAAAATAGGTTAGGAAAGGAAATAAAAAAAGGCATAAAACCTCTGAGAAATGGGCAAAACAGGGTTAGAAATGGTCAAACTGGTCAAAAAAAAGGCAAAAAAGAGCTTAAAATGGTGTAGAAATGGGCAAAAATGGTTTAGAAAAAGCAAAGCAAAATGACTTGCAAAGAGGTAGAAGTCGGCGAGAACGGGATAGAAAGGGCCAAAAATGGCTTAAAACGTTTAAGAAAGTGACAAGAATGCTAAACAAACGGGGAAAAAATCGGCTTAAAATTGTTAGAAATGGGGAAAAATGGGTCAGAAATGGCAAAAATATCTGAAAGCAGGAAAGAATGGACAAAAAAATCATAAGAAAAGGAAAAAAGCCGGGTTAAAACGGGTTGAAACTTGGCAAAAAAAGCAATAGAAATGGCCAAAAATGGCTTAAAATAAGTTTCAAATGGATTCAAAGTGGATAGAAATGGCAAAAATATTGTTTAGAAAAAAAAATGGACACTATTGCCCAGGTTATTCATGAGTGTGAGACATGTGCTGCAATTAAACAAGCCAAGCGGTTAAAGCCTCTTTGGTATGGAGGACCATGGTTGAAGTATAAATATGGGGAGGCCTGGCAGATTGACTATATCACACTGCCACCAACCAGCCAAGGCAAGCGCCATGTGCTTACCATGGTGGAAGCAACCACCGGGTGGCTGGAAACATACGCTGTGCCCCATGCCACTGCCCGGAACACTATCCTGGGCCTTGAGAAACAGATTTTGTGGTGACACAGCACCCCAGAGAGAATTGGGTCAGACAATGGGACTCATTTCCGGAATAACCTTATAGACACTTGGGCCAAAGAGCATGGCATTGAGTGGGTATATCACATCCCCTACCATGCACCAGCCTCTGGGAAAATCGAATGGTACAATGGGCTGTTAAAAACTACACTGAGAGCAATGGGTGGGGGAACTTTCAAGCATTGGGATACACACTTACCAAAGGCCATCTGGTTGGTCAACACCAGAGGATCTGCCAACAGGGCTGGCCCAGCCCAGTCAGAACTTTTACATATTGTAGAGGGGGACAAAGTTCCCGTGGTGCATATGAAGAATTTGCTGGGGAAGACAGTCTGGGTTATTCCTGCTTCAGGTAAAGGCAAACCCACTCGTGGGATTGCTTTTGCTCAGGGACCTGGATATACTTGGTGGGTAATTCGGGAAGATGGGGAAGTCCGATGTATACCTCAAGGGGATTTGATTTTAGGGGAAAACAGCCAGTGAACTCAATTGTATGCTGTTGCCTGCTGTGTAATACTTTTATAGCCCATCAACTAGATGTCTCCAGGTCACCAGCGACTGGCCCTGACTTCCCTCCAGCCGTCATCAGAACAGAGAATGAACTTTGAACATCATGGACCGAATGGACTTGGCAGCATTATAGGGATTGGTCCATGCACTAAGAAAATGATCTTTTCCTCTTGGTCTGTATGTATATGGATGTATATATGTGGGAGAGCGATGGTGTATTGAAAATGTGGGATATGAGCATGTCGTGAATGGTATGGAATAAGGGGTGGATAATGTCCTGGGTTCAGCAGTAGCAGTCATGTTTTTCCTTTGTGTTAGCTGGTGCACTGCTGTGTTTTGACTTTGTCGTGGTTTAAACCCAGTCAGGTAATTCGTTCACTCACACCCCCCCTTTCTTGCCCTCCCCCTGCTCCCGGAGGGATGGAGAGGAGAATCAAAAAGAATGCAACTCCCATGGGTTGAGATAAGAACAGTTTAGTAACTAAGGTATAACACAGATCACTACTGCTACCACCAATGAAAATAATGATAAAGGAAATAACAAGGGAAGAGAATACAACACCTCACCACCAGCTGACCGATAACTCGCCCCCCTCAGCCCAACCAAGCACCGACCGATACCTCCTCCAACCCTGCAGTCTCCCAGCCCTTCCGGCTAACTCCCAGTTACATCCTGGGCATGACGAGCTGTGGTATGGAATACCTCTTTGGTCAGTTTGGGTCAGGTGTCCTGTCTCTGCTTCCTCCCAGCTTCCCCTCCTCCCTGGCAGAGCATGAGGCTCACAAAGCCCTTGGCCAAACCAAAACATCGCTATCAGCTCTGTTCCCAAGCTGAAAGTCAAAACACTGCACTGCACCAGCCACCAAGAAGGGGAAAAATGACTGCTACTGCTGAACCCAGGACAGACTTCCAGCCTGGGAACAGTGTTGGTGAAGCCGATGTTTTCGGTTGTTGCTAAGTTATGTTTACCCTGACCAAGGACTTTGTGAGGCTCATGCTCTGCCAGGGAGGAGGGGAAGCTGTGAGGAAGCAGAGATGGGGCGCCTGACCCGGGCTAGCCAGGGAGGTATTCCATACCACAGCACGTCATGCACGGGATAGGGGGTAACTGGGAGGTACCCGGAAGGACATGGGCTTCAGGTATCGTATTCTGTAAATGGCGAGGAGAAGCAGACAGGCCAACCCAATATGGGTGATAAGCAACTTCTACTTTATTTGTGACGCAGTTCACACATATATAGGGGTGGTTTTCAGCCATTCCTTCTTGGCACAGCAGTATTGGTTAGCCCCCCCACAGCTTCCTCCACATTCTCCTCCCAGATCCGGTCTCCAGCCACCTGTGGGGGCCACCCCCTGCCTTCCTTGCACAGTCCCTCAGAACTCTATGGTTCTGCCCTTAGAGTCATTCTGCAACAGTATTCTCTTCCCTTGTTATTTTCCCTTATCAGTGCTGTAGTTGATAGTAGCGGCGGTGATTTGTGTTGTACATTGGTTGCTGGACTGTTCTTATCTCAACCCGTAGGAGTTGCACTCTTTCGACTGGGTTTAAACCACGACAAAATGGCAAAAATATTGTTTAGAAATAGCCAAAAAAGGCTTTAAAGAGGCTAGAAACTAACAAAAATGGGTTAGAAAAGGAAATTTAAAATGGCTTAAAACGACTTAGAAATGAGCAAAACTGGGTTAGAACTGGTCAAAATGGTTTAAAAAGGGCAAGAAAAGGCTTAAAATGGGTTTGAAATGGGCAAAAATGGTTTAGAAATAGCAAAAAAAATTAATTACAACGAGGTAGAAGTCAGAGAAAACGGGATAGAAAGGGCCAAAAGTGGCTTAAAACGTTTAAGAAAGTGACAAGAATGCTCAACAAAAGGGGAAAAAATCGGCTTAAAACTTCTTAGAAATGGGGAAAAAAGGGTCAGAAATGGCAAAAATATCTGAAAGCAGGAAAGAATGGAGAAAAAATCATAAGAAAAGGAAAAAAGCCGCCTTAAAACGAGTTGAAACTTGGCAAAAAACCAATAGAAAAGGCCAAAAATGGCTTAAAATGAGTTTCAAATGGATTCAAAGTGGATAGAAATGGCAAAAATGTAGTTTAGAAATAGCCAAAAATGGCTTTATAGAGGCTAGAAATTGACAAAAACGGGTTAGAAGAGGAAATTTCAAAATGCTTGAAACGACGTAGACATGGGCAGACATGGGTTAGAACTGGTCAAACTGGTTTAAAAAGGGCAAGAAAATGCATCAAATGGGTTAGAAATGGCTAAAAATAATTAACTACAATGAGGTAGAAGTCAGAGAAAATGGGATAGATAGGGCCAAAAGTGGCTTTAAACTTTTAAGGAAGTGACAAGAATGCAAAACAAAGGGGAAAAAATGGGCTTAAAATTGTTAGAAATGGGGAAAAATGGGTCAGAAATGGCAAAAATATCTGAAAGCAGGAAAGAATGGAGAAAAAAATCATAAGAAGAGGAAAAAAGCCGGCTTAAGACAGATGGAAACATATCAGAAAAACAATAGAAATGGCCAAGAATGGCTTAAAATGAGTATCAAATGGATTCAAATTGGATAGAAATGTCAAAAATATAGTTTAGAAATAGCTAAAAATGGCTTTAATGAGGCTAGAAATTGACAAAAATGGGTTAGAAGAGGAAATTTCAAAATGCTTAAAACGACGTAGATATGGGGAAAACTGGGTTAGAACTGGTCAAACTGGTTTAAAAAGGGCAAGAAAAGGCTTAAAATGGGTTAGAAATGGGCAAAAATGGTTTAGAAACAGCAAAAAAAATTTAAGACAACGATGTAGAAGTCGGAGAAAACGGGATAGAAAGGGCCAAAAGTGGCTTAAAACGTTTCAGAAAGTGACAAGAATGCTGAACAAAGGGGAAAAAACGGGCTTAAAATTGTTAGAAATGGGGAAAAATGAGTCAGAAATGGCAAAAATAACTGAAAACAGAAAAGAATGGGGGAAAAAAATCATAAGCATAGGAAAAAAGCCGGCTTAAAACGGGTTGAAACTTGACAAAAAAACAATAGAAATGGCCAAAAATGGCTGAAAATGAGTTTCGAATGGATTCTAAGTGGATTAGAAATGGCAAAAATATTGTTTACAAATAGCCAAAAAGGTCTTTAAAGACTCTAGATGCTGACAAAAATGGGTTAGAAAAGGAAATTTAAAATGGCTTAAAAAGACTTAGAAATGGGCAAAACTGGGTTAGAACTGGTCAAATTGGTTTAAAAAGGGCAAGAAAAGGCTTAAAATGGGTTAGAAATGGGCAAAAATGGTTTAGAAATACCAAAAAAAAAATTAATTACAACGAGGTAGAAGTCAGAGAAAACGGGATAGAAAGGGCCAGAAGTGGCTTAAAACGTTTAAGAAAGTGACCAGAATGCTAAACAAACAAGGAAAAAATCGGCTTAAAATTGTTAGAAATGGGGAAAAATGGGTCAGAAATGGCAAAAATATCTGAAAGCAGGAAAGAATGGAGAAAAAAATCATAAGAAAAGGAAAAAAAGCCGCCTTAAAATGAGTTGAAACTTGGAAAAAGACCAATAGAAAAGGCCCAGAATGGCTTAAAATGAATTTCAAATGGATAAAAAGTGGATAGAAATGGCAAAAATATTGTTTAGAAATAGCCAAAATGGCTTTATAGAGGCTAGAAATTGACAAAAATGGGTTAGAAGTGGAAATTTCAAAATGCTTAAAACGACGTAGACATGGGCAAACCTGGGTTAGAACTGGTCAAGCTGGTTTAAAAAGGGCAAGAAAAGGCATCAAAAGGGTTAGAAATGGGCAACAATAATTATCTACAACGAGGTAGAAGCCAGAGAAAATGGGATAGATAGGGCCAAAAGTGGCTTAAATCGTTTAAGGAAGTGACAAGAATGCTCAACAAACGGGGAAAAAATGGGCTTAAAATTTTTAGAAATGGGGAAAAATGGGTCAGAAATGGCAAAAACATCTGAAAACCGGAAAGAATGGAGAAGAAAATCATAAGAAAAGGAAAAAAGCGGGCTTGAAACGGGTTGAAACTTGGCAAAAAAACAATAGAAATGGCCAAGAATGGCTTAAAATGAGTTTCAAATGGATTCAAAGTGGATAGAAATGGCAAAAATATTGTTTTCAAATAGCCAAAAAGGTCTTTAAAGAGTCTAGATACTGACAAGAATGGGTTAGAAAAACGAAATTTCAAATGGCTTAAAACAACTTAGAAATGGGCAAAAATGGGTTAGAACTGGTCAAAATGGTTTAAAAAGGCAAAAAAAAAAAGCCTTAAAATGGGTTAGAAATGGGCAAAAATGGTTTAGAAATATCAAAAAAAAATTCTGTACAACGAGGTAGATATGGGCAAAACTGGGTTAGAACTGGTAAAATTGGTTTAAATGGCAAAAAAAATGCTTCAATTGGGTTAGAAATGGCAAAAATGGTTTAGAAATAGCAAAAAAAAAAATAATTACAACGGGATAGAAAATTTCTGAGCCATTTTTCCCCATTTCTTACAATTTGAAGCCTTTGTTCCGCCTTGTCACTTTCTTAAACGATTTCTAACCCATCTGATGCATTTTCTTGCCCATTTTAAACCGATTTTTGTCAATTTCTAGCCTCTATAAAGCCACTTTTGGCTATTTCTAAACAATATTTTTGCCATTTCTATCCACTTTTTCTCCATTTGAAATTCATTTTAAGCCATTTTTGGCCATTACTATTGTTTTTTCCAAGTTTCAACCCGTTTTAAGCCGGCTTTTTTCCTTTCCTTATGATTTTTTCTCCATTCTTCCCTGCTTTCAGATATTTTTGCCATTTCTGACCCATTTTTTCCTATTTCTAACAATTTTAAGCCCATTTTTTCCCCTTTGATGAGCATTCTTGTCACTTCCTTAAACGTTTTAACCCCTTTTGGTCCTTTCTATTCCGTTTTCTCCGACTTCTGCCTCGTTGTAATTAAATTTTTTTTGCTATTTCTAAACAATTTTTGCCCATTTCTAACCCATTTGAAGCCTTTTTTTTTTGGTCTTCTTAAACCAATTTGACCAGTTCTAAACCAGTTTTGCCCATTTCTAAGTCGTTTTATGCCATTTTAAATTTCCTTTTCTAACCCATTTTTGTCAGTTTCTAGCCTCTTTAAAACCATATTTGGCTGTTTCTAAGCAATATTTTTGCCATTTCTATCTACTTTTAATCCATTTGAAACTCATTTTCAGCCATTCTTGGCCATTTCTATAGTATTTCTGCCAAGTTTCAACCAGTTTTAAGCAGTCTTTTTTCATTTTCTTATGATTTTTTTCTCCATTCTTTCTTGCTTTCAGATATTTTTGCCATTTCTGACCCATTTTTCCCCATTTCTAACAATTTTAAGCCCATTTTTTCTCCTTTTTGAGCATTCTAGTCACTTTCTGAAACGTTTTAAGCCACTTTTGGCCCTTTCTATCCCGTTTTCTCCGACTTCTACCTCGTTGTAATTAATATATTTTGCTATTTCTATACCAGTTTCGGTCATTTCTAACCCATTTTAAGTCCTTTTTTTTTTGGCCTTTTTAAACCAACTTGACCAGTTCTAACACAGTTTTGCCAATTTCTAAGTCGTTTTAAGCCATTTGAAATTTCCTTTTCTAACACATTTTTGTCAGTTTCTAGCCTCTTTAAAGCCATTTTTGGCTATTTCTAAACAATATTTTTTGCCATTTCTATCCACTTTTAATCCAATCGAAACTCCTTTTAAGCCATTCTTGGTCATTTCTATTGGTTTTTTTTGCCAAGTTTCCACCCGTTTTAAGCCGGCTTTTCTTTTTTCCTCATGATTTTTTTCTCCATTCTTTCTTGTTTTCATATATTTTTGCCATTTCTGACCCATTTTTCCCCATTTCAAACAATTTTAAGCCCATTTTTTTCCCCTTTGTTGAGCATTATTGTCACTTTCTTAAACGTTTTAAGCCACTTTTGGCCCTTTCTATCCCTTTTTCTCCGAATTCTACCTCGTTATAATGAAATTTTTTCTATTTCTAAACAATTTTTGCCCATTTCTAACCCATTTTAACTCTTTTTTTTTGTCTTTTAAAACCAATTTGACCAGTTCTAACCCAGTTTTGCCCATTTCTATCTCGTTTTAAGCCATTTTAAATTTCCTTGTCTAACCCATTTTTGTCAGTTTCTAGCCTCTTTAAAACCATTTTGGGCTATTTCTAAACAATATTTTTGCCATTTCTATCGACTTTTAATCCATTTGAAACTCATTTTAAGCCATTCTTGGCAAGTTCTATCGTATTTCTGCCATGTTTCAACCCATTTTAAGCCCGCTTTTCTCCTTTTCTTATGATTTTTTTCTCCATTCTTTCCTGCTTTCAGATATTTTTGCCATTTCTGACCCATTTTTCCCCATTTCTAACAATTTTAAGTCCATTTTTTCCGCTTTGGTCCGCATTCTTGTCACTTTCTGAAACGTTTTAAGCCACTTATGGCACTTTCTATCTCGTTTTCTCTGACTTCTACCTCGTTGTAATTAAATTTTTTTCTGCTATTTCTAAACCATTTTTGCCCATTTCTAACCCATGTGAAGCCTTTTTTTTTGGTCTTTTTAAAACCAATTTGACCAGTTCTAACCCAGTTTTGCCCATTCCTAAGTCGTTTTAAGCCATTTGAAATTTTCTTTTCTAACCTATTTTTCCCAGTTTCTAGCCTTTTTAAAGCCATTTTGGCCTATTTCTAAACAATATTTTTGCCATTTCTATCCACTTTTAATCCATTTGAAACTTACATTACGTGATTCTTGGCCATTTCTATTAGGTTTTTTTGCCAAGCTTCAACCAGTTTTAAGCCGGCTTTTTTCATTTTCTTATGATTTTTTTCTCCATTCTTTCCTACTTTCAGATATTTTTGCCATTTCTGACTCATTTTTCCCCATTTCTAACAATTTTAAGCCCATTTTTTCAGCTTTGTTCCGCATTCTTGTCACTTTCCAAAACGTTTTAAGCCACTTTTGGCCCTTTCTATCCCGTTTTCTCCGACTTCTACCTCGTTGTATTAAATTTTTTCTGCTCTTTCTAAACCATTTTTGCCCATTTCTAACCCATTTTAAGCCTTTTTTTTTGGTCTTTTTCAACCAATTTGACCAGTTGTAGCCCAGTTTTGCCCATTTCTAAGTCATTTTAAGCCATTTTAAATTTCGTTTTCTAACCCATATTTCTCAGTTTCTGGCCTCTTTAAAGCCATATTTGGCTATTTCTAAACAATATTTTTGCCATTTCTATCCACTTTTAATCCATTTGAAACTCATTTTAAGCCATTCTTGGCCATTTCTATAATTTTTTTTTGCCAAGTTTCAACCCATTTTATGCCGGCTTTTTTCATTTTCTTATGATTTTTTTCTCCATTCTTTCTTGTTTCCATATATTTTTGCCATTTCTGACCCATTTTTCCCCATTTCTAACAATTTTAAGCCCTTTTTTCCGGCTTTGTTCCGCATTCTTGTCACTTTCTGAAACTTTTTTAGCCACTTTTGGCACTTTCTATCCCGTTTTCACCCGACTTCTACCTCCTTGTATTAAATTTTTTCTGCTATTTCTAAACCATTTTTGCCCATTTCTAAACCATTTGAAGCCTTTTTTTTTCTGTCTTTTAGAACCAATTTGACCAGTTCTAACACAGTTTTGCCCATTTCTAAGTCCTTTTAAGCCATTTTAAATTTCCTTTTCTAACCCATTTTTCTCAGTTTCTAGCCTCTTTAAAGCCATTTTGGCCTATTTCTAAACAATATTTTTGACATTTCTATCCACTTTTAATCCATTTGAAAGTCATATTAAGCCATTCTTGGCCATTTTTATTATTTTTTTTTGCCAAGTTTCAACCCGTTTTAAGCCGGCTTTTTTCATTTTCTTATGATTTTTTTGTCCATTCTTTCCTGCTTTCATATATTTTTGCCATTTCTGACCCATTTTTCCCCATTTCTAACAATTTTAAGCCCATTTTTTTCCGCTTTGTTCCGCATTCTTGTCACTTTCTGAAACGTTTTAAGCCACTTTTGGCCCTTTCTGTCCTGTTTTCTCCGTCTTCTACCTCGTTGTAATTAATAATTTTTGCTGTTTCTAAACCAATTTTTGCCAATTTCTAACCCATTTTAAGCCTTTTTTTTTTGTCTTTTTAAACCAATTTGTCCAGTCCTAACCCAGTTTTGCCCATCTCTAAGTCGTTTTAAGCCATCTGAAATTTTCTTTTCTAACCTATTTTTCCCAGTTTCTAGCCTCCTTAAAGCCATTTTGGGCTATTTCTAAACAATATTTTTTCCATTTCTAGCCACTTTTAATCCATTTGAAACTCCTTTTAAGCCATTCTTGGCCATTTCTATTAGGTTTTTTTTTTTTGCCAAGTTTCAACCCGTTTTAATCCGGCTTTTTTCATTTTCTTATGATTTTTTTCTCCATTCTTTCCTGCTTTCAGATATTTTTGCCATTTCTGACCCATTTTTCCCCATTTCTAACAATTTTAAGCTCATTTTTTCCCCTTTGTTCTGCATTCTTGTCACTTTCTTAAATTTTTTAAGCCACTTTTGGCCCTTTCTATCCCGTTGTCTTTGACTTCTACCTCGTTGTAATTAAATTTTTTAAGCTGTTTCTGAACCATTTTTGCCCATTTCTAACCCATTCAAATCCTTTTTTGTTTTGGTCTTTTTCAACCAATTTGACCAGCTCTAACCCAGTTTTGCCCATTTCTAAGTCATTTTAAGCCATTTGAAATTTCGTTTTCTAACCCTTTTTTGTCAGTTTCTAGCCTCTTTAAAGCCATATTTGGCTATTTCTGAGTGTCGTGGTTTAAACCCAGTCAGGTAACTTGTCAGGTAACACAAAGGAAAAAACATGACTGCTACTGCTGAACCCAGGACACTGAGCAATATTTTTGCCATTTCTATCCACTTTTAATCCATTTGAAATTCATTTTAAGCCATTCTTGGTCATTTCTGTTGTTTAATTTGTAACAGTTTCAACCCGTTTTAAGCCGGCTTTTTTCATTTTCTTATGATTTTTTTCTCCATTCTTTACTGCTTTCATATATTTTTGCCATTTCTGACCCATTTTTCCCCAGTTCTAACAATTTTAAGTCCATTTTTTCTGCTTTGTTCCACATTCTTGTCACTTTCTGAAACGTTTTAAGCCACTTTTGGCCCTTTCTATCCCGTTTTCTCCGGCTTCTACATCGTTGTAATGAAAATTTTTCTATTTGTAAACAATTTTTGCCCATTTCTAACCCATTTGAAGCCTTTTTTTTTGTCTTTTAAAACCAATTTGACCCGTTCTTACCCAGTGTTGCCCATTTCTAAGTCGTTTTAAGCCATTTGAAATTTCCTTGTCTAACCCATTTTTGTCAGTTTCTAGCCTTTTTAAAGCCATTTTGGCCTATTTCTGAACAATAATTTTGCCATTTCTCTCCACTTTTAATCCATTTGAAACTCATTTTAAGCCATTCTTGGCCATTTCTATTAGTTTTTTTTGCCAAGTTTCAACCCATTTTAAGCCGGCTTTTTTCATTTTCTTATGATTTTTTTCTCCATTCTTTCTTGCTTTCAGATATTTTTGCCATTTCCGACCCATTTTTCCCCATTTCTAACAATTTTAAGCTCATTTTTTCCCCTTTGTTCTGCATTCTTGTCACTTTCTTAAATTTTTTAAGCCACTTTTGGCCCTTTCTATCCCGTTGTCTCTGACTTCTACCTCGTTGTAATTAAATTTTTTAATCTGTTTCTAAACCATTTTTGCCCATTTCTAACCCATGTAAATCCTTTTTTGTTTTGGTCTTTTTCAACCAATTTGACCATCTCTAACCCAGTTTTGCCCATTTCTAAGTCATTTTAAGCCATTTGAAATTTCGTTTTCTAACCCATTTTTGTCAGTTTTTAGCCTCTTTAAAGCCATATTTGACTATTTCTGAGCAATATTTTTGCCATTTCTATCCACTTTTAATCCATTTGAAATTCATTTTAAGCCATTCTTGGTCATTTCTGTTGTTTAATTTTTAACAGTTTCAACCCGTTTTAAGCCGGCTTTTTTCATTTTCTTATGATTTTTTTCTCCATTCTTTCCTGCTTTCATATATTTTTGCCATTTCTGACCCATTTTTCCCCATTTCTAACAATTTTAAGTCCATTTTTTCTGCTTTGTTCCGCATTCTTGCCACTTTCTGAAACGTTTTAAGCCACTTTTGGCCCTTTCTGTCCCATTTTCTCCGACTTCTACCTCGTTGTAATGCAAATTTTTCTATTTCTAAACCAATTTTGTCCATTTCTAACCCATTTTAAGCCTTTTTTTTTTGTCTTTTCAAACCCATTTGACCAGTTCGAACCCAGTTTTGCCCATTTCTAAGTCGTTTTGAGCCATTTGAAATTTCCTTTTCTAACCTATTTTTCCCAGTTTCTAGCCTCTTTAAAGCCATTTTGGGCCATTTCTAAACAATATTTTTGCCATTTCTATCCACTTTTAATCCATTTGAAACTCATTTTAAGCCATTCTTGGCCATTTCTGTTGTTTAATTTTTGCCAAGTTTCAACCCGTTTTAATCCGGCTTTTTTCATTTTCTTATGATTTTTTTTCTCCATTCTTTCCTGCTTTCAGATATTTTTGCCATTTCTGACCCATTTTTCCCCATTTCTAACAATTTTAAGCCCATTTTTTCCGCTTTGTTCCGCATTCTTGTCACTTTCTGAAACGTTTTAAGCCACTTTTGGCCCTTTCTATCCCTTTTTCTCCGACATCTACCTCGTTGTAATGAAATTTTTTCTATTTCCAAAGAATTTATGCCAATTTCTAACCCATTTGAAGCCTTTTTTTTTGGTCTTTTAAAACCAATTTGACCAGTTCTAACAAAGTTTTGCCTATTTCTAAGTTGTTTTAACCCATTTGAAATTTCCTTGTCTAACCCACTTTGTCAGTTTCTAGCCTCTTTAAAGCCATTTTGGCCTATTTCTAAACAATATTTTTGCCATTTCTATCGACTTTTAATCCCTTTGAAACTCATTTTAAGCCATTCTTGGCCAGTTCTATCGTATTTCTGCCAAGTTTCAACCCATTTTATGCCGGCTTTTTTCATTTTCTTATGATTTTTTTCTCCATTCCTTCCTGCTTTCAGATATTTTTGCCATTTCTGACCCATTTTTCCCCATTTCTAACAATTTTAAGCCCTTTTTTCCCTCTTTGTTCCGCATTCTTGTCACTTTCTGAATCCTTTTAAGCCACTTTTGTCCCTTTCTATCCTGATTTCTCCGACATCTAGCTCGTTGTAATGAAATTTTTTCTATTTTCAAGGATTTTTTTTCAATTTCTAACCCATTTGAAGCCTTTTTTTTTGTCTTTTAAAACCAATTTGACCTTTCTAACACAGTTTTGCCTATCTCTAAGTTGTTTTAAGCCATTTTAAATTTCCTTGTCTAACCCACTTTTTGTCAGTTTCTAGCCTTTTTAAAGCCATTTTGGCCTCTTTCAAAAGAATATTTTTGCCATTTCTATCCACTTTTAATCCATTTGAAACTCATTTTAAGCCATTCTTGGCCAGTTCTATCGTATTTCTGCCAAGTTTCAACCCATTTTAAGCCGGCTTTTTTCATTTTCTTATGATTTTTTTCTCCATGCTTTCCTGCTTTCAGATATTTTTGCCATTTCTGACCCATTTTTCCCCATTTCTAACAATTTTAATTCCATTTTTTCCGCTTTGGTCCGCATTCTTGTCACTTTCTGAAACGTTTTAAGCCACTTTTGGCACTTTCTATCCCTTTTTCTCCAACTTCTACCTCGTTGTATTAAATTTTTTCTGCTCTTTCTAAACCATTTTTGCCCATTTCTAACCCATTTCAAGCCTTTTTTTTTGGTCTTTTTAAACCAATTTGACCAGTTCTAACCCAGTTTTGCCCATTTCTAAGTCATTTTAAGCCATTTGAAATTTCGTTTTCTAACCCATTTTTGTCAGTTTCTAGCCTCTTTAAAGCCATATTTGGCTATTTCTAAGCAATATTTTTGCCATTTCTATCCACTTTTAATACATTTGAAACTCATATTAAGCCATTCTTGGTCATTTCTATAATTTTTTTTTGCCAAGTTTCAACCCATTTTAAGCCGGCATTTTTCTTTTTCTTATGATTTTTTTCTCCACCTTTTCCTGCTTTCAGATATTTTTGCCATTTCTGACCCATTTTTCCCCATTTCTAACAATTTTAAGTCCATTTTTTCCGCTTTGTTCCACATTCTTGTCACTTTCTGAAACGTTTTAAGCCACTTTTGGCCCTTTCTATCCCGTTTTCTCCGAATTCTACCTCGTTGTAATGAAAATTTTTCTATTTCTACACAGTTTTTGCCCATTTCTAAGCCATTTGAAGCCTTTTTTTTTTGTTTTTTAAAACCAATTTGACCAGTTCTAACACAGTTTTTCCCATTCCTAAGTCCTTTTAAGCCATTTTAAATTTCTTTGTCTAACCTATTTTTCACAGTTTCTAGACTCTTTAAAGCCATTTTGGGCTATTTCTAAACAATATTTTTGCCATTTCTATCCACTTTTAATCCATTTGAAACTAATTTGAAGCCATTCTTGGCCATTTCTATTAGGTTTTTTTGCCAAGTTTCAACCCGTTTTAGGCCGGCTTTTTTCATTTTCTTATGATTTTTTTTCTCCATTCTTTCCTGCTCTCAGATATTTTTGCCATTTCTGGCCAATTTTTCCCCATTTCTAACAATTTTAAGCCCACTTTCTCCGCTTTGTTCTGCATTTTTGTCACTTTCCTAATTGTTTTAAGCCACTTTTGGCCCTTTCTATCCCGTTTTCTCCGACATCTACCTTGTTGTAATGAAATTTTTTCTATTTCCAAAGAATTTATGCCAATTTCTAAACCATTTGAAGCCTTTTTTTTTGGTCTTTTAAAACCAATTTGACCAGTTCTAACACAGTTTTGCCTATTTCTAAGTTGTTTTAAGCCATTTGAAATTTCCTTTTCTAACCTATTTTTCCCAGTTTCTAGCCTCTTTAAAGCCATTTTTGCCTATTTCTAAACAATATTTTTGCCATTTCTATCCACTTTTAATCCATTTGAAACTTACATTAAGTCATTCTTGGCCATTTCTATAATTATTTTTTGCCAAGTTTCAACCCATTTTAAGCCGGCTTTTTTCATTTTCTTATGATTTTTTTCTCCATTCTTTCCTGCTTTCAGATATTTTTGCCATTTCTGACCCATTTTTCCCCATTCCTAACAATTTTAAGCCCATTTTTTCTGCTTTGTTCCACATTCTTGTCACTTTCTTTAACATTTTAAGCCACTTTTGGCCCTTTCTATCCCGTTTTCTCCGACTTCTACCTCGTTATAATGAAATTTTTTCTATTCCTAATCAATTTTTTGCCGATTTCTAACCCATTTGAAGCCTTTTTTTTTGTCTTTTAAAACCAATTTGAGCAGTTCTAACCCAGTTTCTCATTTCTAAGTCGTTTTAAGCATTTTGAATTTTTTTTTTCTAACCCATTCTTGTCAGTTTCTAGCCTCTTTAAAGCCATTTTGGCCTATTTCTAAACAATATTTTTGCCATTTCTATTCACTTTTAATCCATTTGAAACTCATTTTAAGCCATTCTTGGCCAGTTCTATCATATTTCTGCCAAGTTTCAACCCATTTTAAGCCGGCTTTTTTCTTTTCCTTATGATTTTTTTCTCCATTCTTTCCTGTTTTCAGATAATTTTGCCGTTTCTTACTTATTTTTCCCCATTTCTAACAATTTTAAGTCCATTTTTTCCGCTTGGTTTTGCATTCTTGTCACTTTCCAAAACGTTTTAAGCCACTTTTGGCCCTTTCTATCCCGTTTTCTCCGACTTCTACCTCGTTGTAATTAATTTTTTTTTGCAATTTCTAACCCATTTTTGCTTATTTCTAACCTATTGTAAGCCTTTTTTTTTTGTCCTTTTTCAACCAATTTGACCAGTTCTAACCTAGTTTTTCTCATTTCTAAGTCGTTTTAAGACATTTGAAATTTCCTTTTCTAACCCATTCTTGTCAGTTTCTAGCCTCTTTAAAGCCATTTTTGGCTATTTCTAAACAATAATTTTGCCGTTTCTATCCACTTTTAATCCATTTGAAACTCATTTTAAGCCATTCTTGGCCATTTCTATCGTTGTTTTGCCAAGTTTCAACCCATTTTAAGCTGGCTTTTTTCCTTTTCTTATGATTCTTTTCTCCATTCTTTCCTGCATTGGAGGACTATGAGGGAAACATAAAAATCATGGTATGGACCTCTTCCCCACCAATTGCTTTAAAAGCCGGAGCATGAATAGCACAACTAGTGTTATTCCAAAGACGTGTTTTAACTGCAGCTAAGGAAAAACATGGTAATCAAGGTTTTGGATCTACTGGCCCTCCTGAAATGTTTTGGGCAGAACCACTGTCCCTAAATTGGCCTGTGCTTAAGTGCCGAATTCAAAACTGTGACGGGCAGCCCCGTCAGGTATGTATCACTGGTCTTTTGGATTCAGGAGCCGATGTGACTGTCATAGTTGGAGCCATAAGCCTTCACAGTGGTCCACGAAGACTCTCGATAAGCCCTTAATGCGAGTTGGGGGAAGAGCACAATAGGGCCAAAGCTCTGAAAGGCGAGTAGCCTCCATACACCTATACGTTTTAGATAACCTATTGACATTGTGGGGAAGAGACTGTTTGGGACAGTGGGAGACAGGTTTGACTGAAAAAGAACAACAGAATTTTGGACAGGGGTCACTGCAGTGCAGCAAACCCTGCCCTTGACTTGGAAAACTGATACTCCAGTGTGGGTAGATCAGTGGTCCCTTCCATCTGAGAAGCTGCGTGCCTTTAAACAGTTGATAAAAGAGCAGCTAAAGGAAGGTCACATTGCACCTTCTACTAGCCCCTGGAATTCGCCAGTTTTTGTAATTCAAAAGAAAAGTGGTAAATGGCTTTTACTTTATGATTTGAGGCAAATAAATGACATTTTAGAGGACATGGGGGAGCTGCATCCAGGTCTACCATCATCGACCATGATCCCAAAACAGTCGCCCATAGTCATAATTGACATAAAGGACTGCTTTTTTTACCATCCCCTTAGATCCCAAAGATGCACCATGTTTTGCTTTTGCAGGGCCTTCAAGCAATGTTGCAGAACCTCACCAGAGATATCATTGTGTGGTTTTGCCTCAGGGGATGAAAAATAGCCCTACTATTTGCCAATGGTTTGGGTTGCGAGCTTTGTCACCAGTCAGGGATGAATTCTCTAGCACCTTAATATATCACTATATGGACGACATTTTACTCAGATGTAAAGATCCTCTACTATTGAAGAAGTACAGAGACCATTTGAATGAATAAGCAGAGTTTAAAGGTAGCCCTGGAAAAAATTAAACAAACAGCACTGTGGAAATATTTAGGATAGAAGATATCAGATCAAACTATCCAGCCTCAATCATTGCAACTAGCCAGTAATATTTCTACTTTGAATGATTTACAGGAATTGTTAGGCACTGTTAACTGGATTAGAAATTTGTTAGAGATCTCCAATGGTGATCTGCAACCCGTTTCAATTGTTAAAAGTGATCCTGTCCTACAGTCTCCCAGGTCTCTGAATAAGGAGTGTAAATTAGCTCTAAACAAAATAATCTCTCTCATAGAAAACAGACAAGTAAGCAGAGTTGATGATGAGTTACCTCTCAACCTTTATCTTCTCCTTTCAGAATTCCAGCCTATTGGGCTAATTGAACATTGGCAGGACACTGTAGAAAAGGATCCCTTGTCAATAATAGAATGGGTGTTTTTGTCGCACCAGCAGTAGAAGACAATTGTCAACCGTGTTGAAATGTTTGGTACGATAATCATGAAGGGCAGGAGATGTTGTGTAGAAGTGATGGGTGTTGAACCAAGTGTTATATATTTGCCTCTGACTCAAATGCATTTAGACTGTTTGTTAAAAAATGTGCTGTCTTTTCAAGTAGCCATGGCGGACTATATGGGAAGGACATCTATACATTTCCCATCTCACAAGTTGCTTGCAGTGTTACAAGCAATGTCTTTATTACCGAGATCTAAATGTAATCCGACCCCCATTGACAGCATTACAGTTTTGACAGCTGGATCTGCCAAACAGGTAAAGCAGTAATAGTCTGCAAAAAAAAATATTGGCCAGTAGGAAAACGACATTCAGAAGTTAAGGGGATCGTCGCAAGTAGTGGAGCTACATGTGATTGTCCGTGTGTTGTGGTTCAAACCGAGCCAGACAGCTTGTTCACTACGGTTGACCGTAGAGACCCAGACCTTCCCGTAGATCTTACAATACTACAAGGCCCTAAGCAACTCTTGGGTGCACTGACACAGTGCAAAAAGAAAAGGGGGGAGGAAGTGAAGATATTGGAGTGGCTTTTTACTGCTGTCCAGCCCAAAACTACTATTCAACAGAAAATAGAAAATTTAGCAGAATTGGTTCAAAAGGGCCGAATGAGGGTGTTGCAATTAACGGCCCAGGAACCCGGAACTATTTACCTGCCAATAAAACGGCAGGATCTTGAGTGGTATCTCCAGCACTCACAGGCGTTACAAATCAGCCTGCTGTCTCAGGCTGCGGACCTTAAGGTAGAGCAACTGCAATCCACTACCTTGCGCTGGATCAGCCAGCAAGAATGGATCAAGGTCCCAAAAAGGACTGAGCGCCCGCTGGCCAATGCAGTAACGGTTTTTACAGACGCCGCCGCGACCTGGATGCAGGGTGAGACATGGGACTAGCAGATATTGGCTGCGGAAGCAGAGGATTCACTGCAGACTTTAGAGCTAGCGGCGGTCGTCTGGACCTTTTTGAACTGGTATCGCACAGAGATAAATGTAATCTCTGATTCTATGTACGTCACAGGTGTGGTTCAGCGTATTGAGGATGCTCGGCTCAGAGAGTGTCGAAACCGGCGGTTGTTTGACCTGCTGCATCAGCTGCAGGCGACCATTCACCAGTGGGAGTGGGCTTATGCCATCATCCACATACGGAGTCATAAATGGTCTCAGAGGTTGGGGGAAGGCAATGATAGAGCAGATAAATTAGTTTCCATTGTTGCACCCCTGAGTGACTTCGTAAAGGCCAGGGAGGCCCACAACACCTTTCACCAGAACACTAAGGGACTATTCCGTCAATTTAAGATTATGTATCATTGTTAGGTTAATCATCGTAGCTATTAGACTTGCTTATAGTTGTGTGATAAAACAGGTGAACAGAATAACCCACAATGCCTTGCTCGCACAAAGAAAAAGGGGGGAATTGCTGCAGAATGACTCTAAGAGCAGGGCCATGGAGCCCTGGAGGCCTGTGCGAGCAAGGCAGGGGGTGGCCCCCACAGGTAACCGGAAACCGGACATGGGAGGAGAATGTGGAGGAAGCTGTGTGGGGCTAACCAATACTGTTGTGCCTAGGAGGAGTGGCTGAATACCATTCCTATATATATGTGAACTGCATCACAAATAAAGTAGAAGTTTGCTTAGCACCCATATTGGGTTGGCCTGTCTGCTTCTCCTCGCCGCTTACAGTCAAGAAAATGGCATCTCTTGCATTTTGCGTGCTGCAGGTGGAAATGACTTGGAGAAGAAATCCTGCTTCAAAATGGAGAAATTTAAAAGTTCAATATAAACTTCTTTCTATTCAGTACCATGGCTGTGACTAGTCCAGAGAATACACAAGTTGCCAGGTGCAAACCTAATTGAAAAATGGGAAAGTTGCCAAGTGAGAGGTCAGGAAAAGTTTTAATTTCCAAAGCGAGAATTTGTTTCCATTCATAGCGCAAAAGGGATCCATTAGATTTGGTCACACCTTGTATGTATCCGTCCCCACCCCCCACTTAATCCCATGAATTTCAATGCCATTGAAATGTCAGCGCTCAGATTTGTCTACATAGTTAACGCCTCTTCTTTCCCCTTTTGATAGTGATCAATTTGTAAATCCATATTTTGCATACAATCCAAATCCACAATGATTGTGCCCTGAACGTAAAAAGTGAACTGGTTTGCTTTCTTCCTGATTCATGCATCTCGTAGTTCTGTTTACTTTGGTTAATATTTTGGTGTTTCATTAGGGACTTTGTAAAGCAATACTCTCCAGTGGTGATCAACAGAGATTAAACGGTACGTTAGAAGTGATATATTTTCATGCTGGTCTGCTTCAACTAGTAACTGTGTGCACTTGAGTAACATGTTAAAAGAAGATGTGTATGTTTGCAGCTTGGGTGCATGGTGACCCCAGGAAAGCGATTTATCCAACTGTCAGCTACGAGCAGCTCTGCAGTCAGAAAGATGCCCCCAGTGTGTGAGTACTCAATGCATTCACTTATCTCTATTACTCATGCAGTGTGAATACGTTGTGAGGTTTCAACTTTGTTGGGGCTTCTCTTGGGAAGCTGAAGAAACAACGACACTCTTCCTGCATTTTTATAGCACATAAAGGTGAGAAATAGATGAGTTGCTTGGTGCATGTGTAGATCCAAATTATTACTAGAATGCAGTTGTTTTCATCATTCAGAGAATCTTTTTGGTAAAAGATCAGCGCAGCTTACAGATGGCATCACTAATGGCACAGCTTCTAACTACCCGAGTTTGGATCATTAATTCTTTTATCCACCTTGGAGCAAGAGTAGTCCTAAAGCATTGCTGCCTGGTTCTTAGTTGTTCTCAACATGCGCCAAGTAAAAGACCATAAGAGGAAGCTCTTCGTTTTTTTTTTCTGGTGTTTACCCAGTGACAGTAGAGAGGAGATTGAGAGGTCTGGGAGGCAGACAGCTGTAAGCACACCTTTGATGGGATACAGGCCGAGTGACTTGCATTGCTTGTCTCTGTTTCCCAGTGTTTTTAAATCCCGAATTGTGAGAGTTAAATGAATCCGTTGATCTCAACAGAGCACTTCTGCATGGAAATAGCAGCTCAGGAGGGAAAGATGCCTCATCGATGTTTCCTCTGAAAAATCTAAGTGCTTTATGAAACAGAATGTTAAAAGAAAGTTTGTTTTTTCCCCCTCAACTTCTCCCTTTTAAAAAGTAAGAGAGCGTGGTTTGTTACCAGTGCACCTTAGAACAGACCTTGGTGAAAACTATTTAACCTTGTAAATTTAACCTTAGTTGAGCTAATCCTGGTTTTAAAGGGAGCTTGAACGTGCAGTGAAATTCCAGAAGCTGTCAAGTGTGAGGATCTGGGGTGCAAACTCCTCAGACTCTACCTTCTTTACATCACAGGAGTTTTGTCAGCATTAGGAGCTCATAACAAGGGAAGAGAATACAACACCTCACCACCAGCCGACTGATAACTCTCCCCCGCACAGCCCGACCAAGCTCTGACCGATACCTCCTCCAACCCTGCAGTCTCCCAGCCCTTCCGGCTATCTCTCAGTTACATCCTGGGCATGACATGCTGTGGTATGAAATACCTCTTGGGCTAGCTTGTGTCATCTGTCCTGTCTGTGCTTCCTCCCGGCTTCCCCTCCTCCCTGGCAGAGCATGAGGCTCACAAAGTCCTTGGCCAAACCAAAACATCCTTGTTATCAGCTCTGTTCCCAGGCAAAAGTCAAAACACAGCAATGCACCAGCTACCAAGAAGGAGAAAAATGACAGCTACTGCTGAACCCAGGACACCGTGTTTTTGAGAAATGGGACGAGCCCCTCAATATTATAATGGACTCACAGTATGTGGAAGGAGTAGTACAACATCTTGAGGGAGCCTGATTAAGATCAATAGATCATGAAGATTTGTATCCGTTATTTAGGCAGCTGCTACATCTGATCAACAAAAGAGAACATCCGTATTATATTATGCACTTTAGGAGCCACACACAATTACCCAGTCCCATAGCAGAGGGCAATGTTCTAGCTGATAAACTTGCAGCTCCTGTAATACACGCCCCACTGCCAGATGCTCTGCAACAAGCACACTTATCTCACGCTTCTTATCATCAATCTGCCAAATCTTTACAAAGGATGTTCCACCTCCCACTAGATTCTGCAAGACAATTCATAAAAATGTGTCCAGATTGGCAATTGATAGCTCCCTTACACCCTGCTGGAGTCAACCCGTTAGGTTTATGAGCCTTACAACTGTGGCAGAATGATGTCACTCATGTACCAGAATTTGGACGTTATAAATATCTCCATGTTTTGGTAGATACATTTTCAAAAGACCATTTGGGCCTCACCGCTGTCTGGGGAAACATCAAAACATGCAATCTCTCATTGGATATCAGCATTTGTCGCTTTAGGACTGTCATCAGAAATAAAAATAGACCAGGGTCCTTGTTATACATCCCAGAAAACAGCTACCTTTTTAGTGAAATGGGGTGTAAAGCATGTTACCGGAATTCCACATTCCCCCACAGGTCAAGCAGTGATAGAGTGGACACACCAAATTGTAAAAAACATGCTAGCAAAAAAAAAGGGGGAATGGTAGGGGAGACCCCAAATGCACGAAACAATAAAGCATTGTTTGTCTTATATTTCTTAACATTATTTACACACAGGCATGAATGTAGGCTCAGATCCGATACCAGGGAAAGAACCCATTATGGTAATGGTAAAGTCTTTGGAAAATCATAAATGGGAAGATCCTTTTAGGTTAATAACTTGGGGAAGAGGCTATGCTTGTGTCTCTACAGAACGAAGACCCCAGTGGATCCCCACGCGATGTACCTGTCCATTTATACAAGCGACGGCTGCCAATGAAGATTGATGCCGATTCATCGCTGGTTTGAAGTTAACCCGTAGGAACTGTAAAAAGTTAACCGGTCTCTTTCTGGAGAACCAGTCAACAGAGAGCAAATCTGTGCAGGAGCGTATCGCAACTGGACTTTGCAGCCACTAGTAATAGACTTGGAACATTTAAGCCTGGAAAGGGTACCACTGTACAACAGGGTTGCTTTTAGATGTTGATTCTGTGAGGCACGCCTCACTACAGAACAGAACAGCTGTTGAGTTTTATTGTTAGCTCAAGACCACGGGTGTGAAGATTTTGATGGTATGTGCTGCACAAATTTATCAGATCATCCATAAAAGCATTCCGGACCTAATAACAAGGACAGCACACCTTCAGGAAGATGAGGGACTGAATTGGTTGAACAAAGTGTTTTCTGGCTTGAGCATTACAGAATGGCTTTACTTTATCTTAATCATTTTGTTAATCTTTTTATGTTTCCTAATCTGTGTGCCTTAGTCTTTTTAGGTATTCTAATCTGTGTGCCTTGTTTGGATTAATCTTTTTGTTAATCTTTTTAGGTATTCTAATCTGTGTGCTGTGCTGACAATGACTTTTTGATAAATCTATAGAAGCTGTCTTTTAGTAAAACAAAAAGGGGGAGATGTGGGTGATGGGTTAGATATAGTTTATGAAATGGATCCAGGCATTATCGCCCTGGTTAAGGTAAAGAAAATACCAGGTGCGTTGCCCCGGTTGGGCTTAAGCCTTGGGAATGGTGAAGAAAACACCAGGTGTTAATGCCCTGTTTGGGCCTAAGCCTCGGGAACTGTAAAAAGAGCAATGACGAGTAAAGATCAGTTAGCAAAACAAAGCAGGCAGTTTGCAAGATAAACAGGTTGTGCATCTCAAAGACAGACCAAACTGTGAATATTTATAACCCTTAGTAGTCTTGCTAAATCGGAATGATAAGGGAGTAAAAGAGTGGAAAGTTACTGCTTAGCACTAAGTAGACTATAAAAGGGATGTGAGACTCGAAATAAAGGTCTTCAGATTTCACAAGAACTGGAGTCCGTCTTTGGTATGGCACACTGGAGGGGTTTGGAAACTCCCCCCCGGAAAACTCCAGGTTAGGAATTGTCATTTTCCTCTTGTACTCCAGCCACAACAGCCCAAAAGAGTGTGCGAGAAACAGTGTTGTTTTCACATAACTGGTGGTGAGGCTTTGTAATATTAGGACTTCACAATATTAAAGCTTTAAGATCAATATTAAGGCCTTGCAATATTAAGATTTTTCAATACTGGGGTGTTGCAGAATGACTCTAAGAGCAGGACCATAGAGCCCTGGAGGACTGTGCGAGCAAGGCAGGGGGTGGCCCCCACAGGTATCAGAATGAGTGTGCATTTTGGTCAGTATAAAAGCCCAAGCCTCATACGATGTGGGGGAGGCAGGGCCTCTGCGGGGACGCCCGCTAAGGTTGAGCCTGCCACCTCGCACTGCAATGATGCTTCTCAGAGCTGGTTTGCTGTTAGTCTCCACAGGGTCCTTGTGCCACGTTCTGTACGTGGGACTGTAGTGGGAGTAATGATGGCTTTTGCAGGGACTAAAAAAAAAAAAAAAAAAAAAAAAGGGGGGGAGAGAGAGAGTAATGATGCTGCACTTAATCTGTCTACTTCTCAAGAACTGAAGAACTGATAACCTGAGGGAGGGGGTATATTTGTGTCCTCCTGCCTACAGGTCCATGGTGACTGCCTGAAAAGTTTGTCAAGCCTTGCCATGAGCTGGACAGATGAATGGATAAACCTGATGCCTCAGCTACAGGAGCTGACCATGAATACCTCAAGCAGAATGAGATAGAGGAAGAGAAAGAACGAATAACTGCAAAACATCACTTGGGGGCAACTGAAAAGTAACATCCTGAATATGTGTGCTTGTAAAGTAGCTATTATTAGAGGTTGTGATTTTTGTGTATAAAACCACCTGTATTTACTAGCTAGTTGCTAATAAGAAACTGCACCTTGTATTGTATAGATTTGTCACTTGTAAAAGAGGTGTTAGAGTATGGAAATTTGCAGCAGCTGCTAGAAAATGCTAAGGCAAAAGGTAGAAAAATTTTAATACAATGGTAGTGTTATAAAGCAGGTGATGGAACAAATTTAAGAGGGGGGGAGAATTCCACTGGTAAGAAATTTCTTTGGCTAGTCCTTCACTGCCATCAGCATCTTCAACATGCTGCTGCACCCTGTAATAGTTACTCTGCTAATGTAAATTTGTGTGTGCCTTGCTGTAGTAGCGACTTGTTACTGGATGAAGCAGGTGAAACTGTGCATTGACAACAAGGTGCAAGGACTGAGGCTGACCAAATGCCTGCTACCACAATCAAGGGCAAGACTGGGTTGGCTTCTGTGTTTGCCACCAAGAAGAACCTTTAGCTCCGCTGTTGGCTGCAACCGAGCAGGCGTGGAGCGGTGGGGACACATGCCATGCCAGACCTTGATGTGAAGGATCAGAGAGCTATACAGCCTGTTATCAGAGAGCCATACAGCAGAAAAAAGGGGCAGGCCCAGGCAGCCTCTAGTTGGCATATGTTGGAAATATAATCTAGCCCAGATCCCCTGCTCAAGTAGGGCCACCCAAACCATATATAAAACATAAAGGGGGAAGATGTGGAGACAGTGTTCTCACAGGAGAATGCATAAGTGGTACATAAACTTTGAATAGTCCTGAAAGATACAGCAAGGCCATGGGAGGCCTGAAGAAGCTTAAGCAAGAAAGATAAGAGGCTGGAATTCACCAAGTTAATGAGAACTGTGGACTGTTGGCAAGCTTTCAAGGTTGAGTTCTCACACCTGTGTTTAACCAATTATATGTTAGTCACTAAGGGTCTTCAAAACATGTATCCAATCATAATATGCCAAATCACTGTAAGTGCTTCAGCCAGGGCCTTGGCTCAACTAAGCAGACTGGGTTGCTGAGTTGCTAAGCAGACAATTCTACATCAAAGGCAATTTCTGATTTGTTTTAATGTTGACTCTGTAAGACATGCAACACTGCAGAACCTTTTGTTGTTGGAACAGGGACATTGTTGTGAAGAGTTTGATGGAATGTGTTGTATGAGTCTCTCTGATTATGCTAATTCGATGCACGCACAGCTGAGAACCCTGGCTCAGCTTACCCAGCAATAGTAAATGAGCAATATCCTAAGAATAACTTGATGGTTGTCTTCATGGGGCATTACAGGTTGAGTCAAACACTGCTGTTTAAAGTATTGCACTTATGTAGCATTGATTAGGTTAATCATCGTAGCTATTAGACTTGTTTATAGTTGTGTGATACAACAGGTGAACAGAATAACCCATAATGCCTTGCTTGCACAAAGAAAAAGGGGGGAATTGTTGCAGAATGACTCTAAGAGCAGAACCATAGAGCCCTGGAGGCCTGTGCGAGCAAGGCAGGGGGTGGCCCCCACAGGTAACTGGAGACCGGACATGGGAGGAGAATGTGGAGGAAGCTGTGTGGGGCTAACCAATACTGTTGTGCCAAGAAGGAGTGGCTGAATACCACTCCTATATATGTGTGAACTGCGTCGCAAATAAAGTAGAAGTTTCTTATCACTCATATTGGTTTGGCCTGTCTGCTTCTCCTCGCCGCTTACACTGGGGATGGGCCTAAGTTACTAAAGGAACGAAACAAAGGGTTTGAGGCACCATAATTTAGAAAGACACACGCTGGTTAAAGACAATATCATCTTTTGGACAAAAGACACACTGTGGTTAAAAACAATACTGTTTTTCTACAACCTATGAAACTAAGCAGGTGCAGGTGGTTTACACAGAAAGTTGGGGTACCACATCTCAGCCAGAGAGTTATGGAATCAAGCCATAAAAGGTGATAAATAAATAAGACAAAGTGGGATACGAAATCGAATAGGGGACCTTAAAGCTAATCCAGTCCCAACCCCTGGCACAGATAGGGACACCTTCCACTAGAGCAGCTTGCTCCAAGCCCCTGTGTCCAACATGGCCTTGAACACTGCCAGGGAAGGGGCAGCCACAGCTCCTCTGGGAATCCTGTGCCAGCACCTAAGCACCCTCACAGGGAAGAACTTCTGCCTAATAGCTCATCTCAGTCCACCTTTGTGTAGATCTATTTGTTGGTAAAAGTGTCAGCACAAACGACTAAAACATGAAGACTTGCTTTCAACGGGGACACTCCATTATTTGTCATTAAACCACACAGAAAACAGAAACTCAATGCCCATGGCAGTGAAAAAAATAATTTGTTGCAGATTGCTTCAACGCAGCTGCCTGAGCAGAGAAGAAAAGAACATACTGGAGGTAAAACAAACCCCACCCAGGTCCAGTTAACAAGAATAGAGCTAAAGCCATCTTATCACAGAAATTACTTATTTGTATGGAAGACCCACATGTGTCAACTGACATTAGGGTACAATGGGCTGCTGAAAACCACACTGAGAGCAACGGGTGGTGGGACTTTCAAACACTGGGATACACTTAGCAAAGGCCACCTGCTTGCTCAACACCAGAGGATCTGCCAACAGGGCTGGATGAGCTTTAATGTCCCTTCCAAAACAAACCACTCTGGGATTGTGAAACAGGAGAGGAGAGGAGAGGGGAAAGGAAAGGGGAAAAGAAATGGGAAAGAAAATAGGAAAGGAAAGGAGGAGAAAGGAAAGGAGGAGGGAGGGAGGAGGGAGGGAGGAGAGAATAAGAGAGGAAAAGAGGAAGGGAAGGGGAAGGGGAGAGGGGAGGGGAGAGGAGGGGGGAGGAAAAGAGGAAGGAGAGGGGCAAGGGGAGGGGAGAGGAGGGGGGAGGAAAAGAGGAAGGAGAGGGTCAAGGGGAGGGGCAAGGCGAGGAGAGGAAAAGAGGAAGGAGAGGCGAAAGGGGAGGAGAAAGGCGAGAAGAAAAGGGCGGAGAAAGGACGGGAGGAGACGGGGAGCAAGGCGGGGAGGAGAAAAAAAAAGGATAGGAAAGGTGAGAAAAATTGAGGAAAGGGGAGGGGAAAGGGGAGGAGAAATGAAAGGGGAGGAGAAATGAGAAAGAGAGTCCAGCGCAGGACAACAAAGATGATAAGGGGAGTGGAGCATCTCCCTTATGAGGAAAGACTGAGGGAGCTGGGTCTCTATAGTTTGGAGAAGAGGAGACTGAGGGGTGACCTTATTAGTGTCTATAAATATCTAAAGGGGGAGTGTCACGAGGATGGAGCCAGGCTCTACTCAGTGGCAAACAATGATAGGACAAGGGGTAATGGATACAAACTGGAACACAAGAGGTTCCACTTAAACTTGAGAAGAAACTTCTTCTCAGTGAGGGTGACGGAACACTGGAACAGGCTGCCCAGGGAGGTTGTGGAGTCTCCTTCCCTGGAGAGGGCAAACGAGAGGAGAAAGGGGAGGAGAAAGCAAGGGAGATAGATGAGAAATGGGATGAGAAAGGGGAGGAGTTAGGTGAGGAGAAAGCAAGGGAGAAAGGAAGGGAGGAAGAAAGGGAGAAAGGAGAGGAGAAAGGTGAAGAGAAAGGGGCAGAGAAAGGAGGGGATAAAAGAGAGAAAAGGTAAGGAAAAGTGAGGAGAGGAGAAAGAAAAGGATAAGAAAGGTGAGAAAAAGTAAGGAAAGTTGAGGAAAGATGAAGAAAGGAGAGGAGAGGAGAGGAGAGGAGAGGAGAGGAGAGGAGAGGAGAGGAGAGGAGAGGAGAGGAGAGGAGAGGAGAGGAGAGGAGAGGAGAAACGGGAGGACAAAAGAGGGAAGAAAGGAGAGGAGAGGAGAAACGGGAGGACAAAAGAGGGGAGAAAGGAAAGGAGAGGAAAAGAGGAAGGAGAGGGGAAAGGGGAGAGGTAAGGGGAGAGGGAAAAATTGAGGAGAAAGGGGAGGAGAAAGAAGAGTAGAAAGAAAAGGATAGGAAAGGTGAGGAAAAGTGAGGAAAGGTGATGAAAGGAGAGGAGAGGAAAGGAGATAAGAAAGGAGAAAGGGGAGAAAGGAGGGGAGAAACGAGAGGATAAAAGAAAGGTGAGGAAAAGAAAGGAAACGAAAGACAAGGAGAAGACATGAGAAAGGAAAGGTGAAAGGAGAGGAGAAAGGAAAGGAGAGGAAATGTAAGGAAAAGTGAGGAAAGGAGAAAGGAAAGGAAAGGAAAAGAGGAAGGGGAGGAGGAAGGGGGAACAAGGGGTGGAGCAAGGAGAGCACAAATGAGAGAGGAAAGGGGGTAAATAGGAGAGAAGAAATGAGAGGAGAAACAAATGTGAGGAAAGGAAAGGAAAGGAAAGGAAAGGAAAGGAAAGGAAAGGAAAGGAAAGGAAAGACAAACGTAGGAAATGAGAAAGAAAAGGCGAAAGGAAAGGAGAAGGGGGGAAGAAAGAAAGGAGAGGAAAAGAGGAAGAAGAGGGGAAAGGGGAGGAGAAAGGAGAGGAGAAAAGTGAGGAGAAAGGCGAGGAGAAAGAAAAGGATAAGAAAGGTGAGAAAAATTGAGGAAAGGGGAGCAGAAAGGAGGGGAGAAACGTGAGTATAAATGAAAGGTGAGGAAAGGAAATGAAAGACCAGGGGAGGAAAGGAGAAAGGAGGGAATAAAGGGTGGGAGAGGAAACATAAGGAAAAGTGAGGAAAGGAGAAAGGAAAGTGTCGTGGTTTAAACCCAGTCAGGTAACTCGTTCACTCACTCCCCCCCTTCTTGCCCTCCCCCTACTCCCAGAGGGACAGAGAGGAGAGTCGAAAAGAATGCAACTCCCACGGGTTGAGATAAGAACAGATGAGTAACTAAGGTATAACACAAATCACTACTGCTACCACCAATAATAATAATGATAAAGGAAATAACAAGGGAAGAGAATACAACACCTCACCACCAGCCGACTGATAACTCACCCCCCCCAGCCCGACCAAGCTCTGACCGATACCTCCTCCAACCCTGCAGTCTCCCAGCCCTTCCGCTAACTCTCAGTTACATCCTGGGCATGACGTGCTGTGGTATGGAATACCTCTTGGGCTAGCTTGTGTCAGCTGTCCTGTCTCTGCTTCCTCCCGGCTTCCCCTCCTCCCTGGCAGAGCATGAGGCTCACAAAGTCCTTGGCCAAACCAAAATATCCTTGTTATCAGCTCTGTTCCCGAGCTGAAAGTCAAAACACTGCAGTGCACCAGCTACCAAGAAGGAGAAAAATGACTGCTACTGCTGAACCCAGGACAGAAAGGAAACGAGGAAGGAGAGGGGCAAGGGGAGGAGCAAGGAAGGGAGAAAGGAGAGGAAAAAAGACAGGAGAGGAAAAAGGACAGGAGAGTGTCGGCGGCGAGGAGAAGCAAGACACGCCAACCCAATATGGGTGATAAGCAAGCTTCTACTTTATTCGTGTCGCACATCGCTTATATCCTCGTGGTGTTAGCTACGCCTACTAGTCACAACAGTATTGGTTAGTTCTACACGGCTTCCTTTGCATTCTCCTCCCACATCCGGTTTCTGGTTACATGTGAGGCCTACGCTTCGCTTTGCTCGCACAAGGCCTCTAAGGATCCATGGCCTTGCTCTTGGAGCCATTCTGCAACAATTCCAAGTTTTTTCTTTTGTGCGAGCAAAACACTGTGGGTCATTCTGTTCACCTGTTTCATTAAACAACTATAAGCAAGTCTAACAACTACAATGATTAAAATAGCAATGATACATAAGTGCAATCCTTCAAATAGCAGTGTTTTAAGCCAGCCTGTAATGCCCTATGAGGACAACCATTTAGTTATCCCTAGGTCATTGCTCACTTGCAATTGCTGGGTAAGCTGAGCCAGGGTTTTCAGCTGTGCGTGTATTGAATTAGAATGATCAGAAAGATTCACACAACACATTCCATCAAACTCTTCACATCCATGTCCCTGCGCCAACAACAAAAAGTCTATAGTGGCTCTGTTCTGCAGTGTTGCATGTCTCACAGAGTCAACATCAAACAACAAATCAGAAATTGCCATCGATGTAGCATTTGTCTGCTTATCAAGCCAGCAACCCAGCTTGTTTAACTGAGCCAAGGCCCCGGCCGAAGCCACACCTGGCGCAAGAAAAGAAGTGTCTGGGAACCAAAACTTTACATCAGATCTACAGTTAGCAGTAAAGCTATGTACAAAGTGTTTTAAGCACCATAAATGGTGCTGTCGAGACATATCAAGAATCATTGAGGTGTTGGGGGTCAACAGTCTCAGCCTTCCAATGGAACAAGGTCCCCCTTTTATTTTGGAGAGAGTACCAGGCCAGGCTCGATCACCACAGATCAAAAACACTCCACTGGGCAACTTCAGGGGATGATTGGTAGATCGGGAAGTGTTGTGGGAAGCATATTTGCACCACACACTGGCATTCCTGTAAACTAAAAGACTAGAATTTGCATTTGTCACGGTACCATTTACCTTGGCTTGGGCGCTTGTCCAACTAAATGTCACACAGGCATCCATTCGCATGGCCCCTAATAACTCTAACTCTTGAGGCTCATTTGGGGCAATAGGCAAATAGGGTACCCAAGTGTCCCAATTATCTGTTGTGCTGTTGAGGTCGGTAGCACTACATACAGGTATGGTGGACGGGCAGGGCCAGTCATCTATAGGAATACCAACTAAAAAGGTTGAAAACAGGTTGCCAGGGGAAGATAAGGCGAGACAAATGGTGTTCTGTCCCGTAAGATTAGCCATTGTCACCCATACGTTGGTCTTGGGCTGCGGAGGCAGGTAACTGGCCGTTTCTGGAGTCTTCATTACTATCAGGAACAACAGGGGAAGAGAAAGACACTGTTTTAGTCCACTTTGCGGGGACCCATTGTGTACCTGTGGATGTAAGCACACACATATAACCTCGCCCCATATAATTCACTTCTTCTGGGCCTTGCCACAGGCCTGTGCAGGGATCACGGTACAGGAAAATCATGGGTGCCGTAGACTATGATGCCATGACTCGGCCGTGCACTTGAGCAGGGGGAGAGTCCTGATCTGCAAAAATGCACAAGTAATTTAAAACAAACAATGCCTTGGACAGTCTTTCTTACACATCATGAATGTCACTGAACTTTTCAAGGTACCGTTTCAGGGTCTGATTCGCCCGCTCAACTTTTGCCTGTCTCATTGGTGAATGGGGAATGCCAGTCACATGTTTGACTCCCCACTGTTGACAAAATTGGTGCATTCTCTCACCTACATAGGCAGGCCCATTGTCCGTTTTTATTTGCTGAGGTACTCCCATGATGGCAAAGCAGCTAGTTAGATGCTACATGGGAACCCTTTTCTCCTGTCTGGGCTGTAGCCCATAGGAATCTGCTATATGTGTCAATTGTAACGTGCACATACTTTAGGCGCCCAAACTGCTGCACATGTGTGACATCCATCTGCCATAATTCACAAGGGCCTAAGCCCCGAGGGTTCACCCCAATCCCCAGTCCTGGCCCATGATGGCATGATGGCTACAGCTGGGGCAGGCCCTAACAATGCCTCTTGCTTCTTCCATTGTAATCTTAAATTGGCGGAATAGTCCCTTGGCATTCTGGTGAAAAGTGTTGTGGGCCTCCCTGGCATTTACAAAGTCACTCAGAGGTGCAGCAATGGAAACTAATTGATCTGCTCTATCATTGCCTTCCCCCAACCCCTGTGACCATTTATGACTCCGTATATGGATGATGGCATAAGCACACTCCCGCTGATGAATGGCCGCCTGCAGCTGACGCAGCAGGTCAAACAACCGCTGGTGTTGACATTCTCTGAGTCGAGCATCCTCAATGCACTGAACCACACCTGTGACATACATAGAATCAGAGATTGCATTTAGTTCTGTGTGATGCCAGTTCAAAAAGGTCCAAATGACCGCCGCCAGTTCTAAAGTTTGCAGTGAGTCCTTTGCTTCCACAGCCAATATCTGTTGGTGCCATTTCTCATCCTGCATCCATGTTGCCGCGGCACGCCGAGACTTCTTTCCGGCATCTGTAAAAACCGTTACTGCATTGGCCAGCGGATGCTCACTCCTTTTTGGCATCTTGATCCATTCTTGCTGGCTGATCCAGCGCAGGGTGGTGGATTGCAGCTGTTCTACCTTGAGCTCCACAGCCTGAGACAGCAGGCTGGCTTGTAACGCCTGTGAATGCTGGAGATACCACTCAAGATCCCGCCGTTTTATCGGCAAGTAGATGGTTACAGGTTCCTGGGCCGTTAGTTGTAACACCCTCATACGACCCTTTTGAACCAACTCTGCTAAATTTTCAATTTTCTGTTGAATAGTAGTTTTGGGTCGGATAGAGGTAAAAAGCCATTCCAATATCTTCACCTCCTCCCCCTTTTTCTTTTTGCACTGTGTCAGTGCACCCAAAAGTTGCTTAGGGCCTTGTAGTATTGTAAGATCTATGGGAAGGTCTGGGTCCCGACGGTCAACCCATTGCTGTACGATTTGTGTGCTAATGCACTGAATGGTTAGCCGCTGTTCCGACGTAGGTCGCACCGGCCGTGCTGGGTCGGTACCTTGCAAAAGGGGTCTCAAGGTGTCAATGTCATCGTTTTAAATGCCCACGATGGGACATAGCCATTGGATATCTCCAAGTAAGCGCTGCGCGCCATGCAAGGTTGATATTTGAACGTGAAGTTGCAGTTTTTGCGGTCGTACTTGGCCTTCCGTAATATGCCAGCCTAAATATTTCCAAGCAGGGCCGCGCTGAATTTTTTCAGCTGCGATAACGAGTCCTTGCCTGCTCAGTTGCTGCTCCAGTAGTGTCTCTTGGTCCGTTGTGAAGGGTTGATTTTGGGCGAATAAAATATTGTCCATATAGTGGTAAATTAATGTTCCTGGCCATTTTCGGCCAAGGGGCTGGAGCGCATTGGCCACAAACAGTTGACACAGGGCAGGGCTATTTTTCATGCCCTGTGGCAATACAGTCCATTCAAAGTGGCAAAAAGGTGCTGCTTTATTTGGCGTTGGCAAGGTAAAGGCAAATCGTGCGGTGTCTACTGGATGCAGCTGAATTGTGAAAAAGCAGTCTTTGAGATCAATGATCAGCAGGTGCCAACCCTCAGGGAGCATAGCAGGGTTGGGCAGTCCTGGCTGTAAGGCACCCATTGCTTGCATCTGTGCATTGACAGCTCTCAAATCCTGTAGCAATCTATATTTTCCTGATTTATAGAATCATAGAATTGTTAGGGTTGGAAAGGACCTTAAGATCATCTAGTTCCAACCCCCCTGCCGTGGGCAGGGACACCTAAAGCTAACTCATATAACTTGATTTGATTATCATATAATCAAATAACTTGATGAAATATAACAAGGGAAAGTGTAGAGTCCTGCATCTGGGCAGGAACAACCCCAGGTTCCAGTATAGGTTGGGAAACAACCTGTTAGAGAGCAGTGTAGGGGAGAGGGACCTGGGGGTCCTAGTGGACGACAGGATGACCATGAGCCAACACTGTGCCCTTGTGGCTAAGAAGGCCAATGGCATCCTGGGGTGTATTAGAAGGGGGTGGTTAGTAGGTCGAGAGAGGTCCTCCTTCCCCTCTACTCTGCCCTGTTGAGACCGCATCTGGAATATTGTGTCCAGTTCTGGGCCCCTCAGTTCAAGAAGGACAGGGACCTGCTGGAGAGAGTCCAGCGCAGGACAACAAAGATGATAAGGGGAGTGGAGCATCTCCCTTATGAGGAAAGACTGAGGGAGCTGGGTCTCTATAGTTTAGGGAAGAGGAGACTGAGGGGTGACCTTATTAGTGTATATAAATATATAAAGGGGGAATGTCACGAGGATGGAGCCAGGCTCTACTCAGTGGCAAACAATGATAGGACAAGGGGTAATGGGTACAAACTGGAACACAAGAGGTTCCACTTAAACTTGAGAAGAAACTTCTTCTCAGTGAGGGTGACAGAGCACTGGAACAGGCTGCCCAGGGAGGTTGTGGAGTCTCCTTCCCTGGAGACATTCAAAACTTGCCTGGACACATTCCTGTGTAACCTTATCTAGGTGTTCCTGCTCCGGCAGGGGTATTGGACTAGATGATCTTTTGAGGTCCCTTCCAATCTCTAACATACTGTGATACCGTGATATCACCCAAGGCCTCATCCAACCTGGCCTTGAACACTGCCAGGGATGGAGCATTCACAACCTCCCTGGGCAACCCATTCCAGTGCCTCACCACCCTAACAGGAAAGAATTTCCTTCTTATACCCAACCTAAACTTCCCCTGTTTAAGTTTTAACCTGTTACCCCTTGTCCTCTCACTACAGTCTCTAATGAAGTGTCCCTCTCCAGCATCCCTATAGGCCCCTTTCAGATACTGGAAGGCTGCTATGAGGTCTCCACGCAGCCTTCTCTTCTCCAGGCTGAACAGCTCCAACTTCCTCAGCCTGTCTTCATACGGGAGGTGCTCCAGTTCCCTGATCATCCTCGTGGCCCTTCTCTGGACTTGTTCCAACAGTTCCATGTCCTTTTTATGTTGAGGACACCAGAACTGCACACAATACTCCAGGTGAGGTCTCACAAGAGCAGAGTAGAGGGGTAGGATCACCTCCTTCGACCTGCTGGTCACGCTCCTTTTAATGCAGCCCAGGATACGGTTGGCTTTCTGGGCTGCAAGTGCACACTGTCGGCTCATGTTCATTTTCTCATCAACCAGCACCCCCAAGTCCTTCTCCACAGGGCTGCTGTGAATCTCTTCTCTGCCCAACCTGTTGCTGTGCCTGGGATTGCTCCGACCCAGGTGTAGGACCTTGCACTTGGCGTGGTTAAACCTCATGAGGTTGGCATCAGCCCACCTCACAAGTGTGTCAGGGTCCCTCTGGATGGCATTCCTTCCCTCCAGCCTATCAACCGAACCACACAGCTTGGTGTCATCAGCAAACTCGATGAGGGCACACTCAATCCCACTGTCCATGTCAGCGAGGAAGATGTTAAACAAGATCGGTCCCAACACCGATCCCTGAGGGACACCACTCGTTACTGGTCTCCAGCAGGACATTGAGACATTGACCACAGCTCTTTGCGTGCGGCCATCCAGCCAGTTCTTTATCCACCGAGTGGTCCATCCATCAAATTGATGTCACTCCAATTTAGAGACAAGGATGTCGTGTGGGACAGTGTCGAACACTTTGCACAAGTCCAGGTAGATGACATCAACTGCTCTACCCCTGTCCATCAGTTCCATAGCCCCATCATAGAAGGCCACCAAATTGGTCAGGCAGGATTTCCCCTTAGTGAAGCCATGATGGCTGTCACCAAGCACCTTGTTGTTTTTCATGTGCCTTAGCATGCCTTCCAGGAGAATCTGCTCCAAGATTTTGCCAGGCACAGAGGTGAGACTGACTGGTCTGTAATTCCCCGGGTCATCCATTTTCCCCTTCTTGAAAATGGGGGTTATATTTCCCTTTTTCCAGTCATCAGGAACTTCACCTGACTGCCACGATTTCTCAAATATGATGGCCAGCGGCTTTGCAACTTCATTCACCAGCTCCTTCAGGACCCGCGGATGGATCTCATCAGGACCCATGGACTTGTGCACGTTCAGATTTTTAAGATGGTCTCGAACCAGTTCCTCTCCTACAGGGGGCGCAAGGTCTTCATTCTCAATTTCTTTTTTATGACAAAAATCGGCGTGTTCCAAGGACTCATAGAAGGTTGTAGATGTCCCTGCTGTAGTTGTTCCTGCACTAAAATTTGCGCTTGCTCTAGACTTTCCTTTTTCAGTGGCCACTGCTTGACCCACACTGGGGTGTTAGTAGTCCATGTGAGCTGGATTGGGAATGTCCATTGTGCAGTGACCACTCCTAAAAATGTTGGTTAGTCAGCACAAGTCCCAACTGGTCTAGCACATCTTGGCCAATTAGGGCATTGACCCCACTCGGCAATGGCATGATGGTTGCATAGATGGAGGCAACCTGACCATCGACGGCCACCTGTATTAAGTCAGAGCTGCGTTGCACAGAAGCAGTCCCTCCAACGCCTTCAACCCAGCCAAACGTAGGGTGGCACGGCCACCAGTGTGGACACTTGTCAGTGTTTATTATGGTCAGTGTCCAGTAATGCTGGTAGATTTAGGCGCTGATTCCCTCGAGACCATGTGGAGTCAACTACGGGTCTGGTGGTCGTTGGGACAGTTAACATAATAAGGCCTCCCGTGGAGCCAAATTCTTGAGACCCACGCTTGGCCAGTGGGCCAATATCTTGCATTGCAGCAGTTAATTGTAGCAAGGGGACAAGCTGGGCAATTTTACTGCCCTCAAGGATATGAATCGGAGCAAATGACGTTTGAGCTACAATGCAAATTTCTCCAGTAAAGTCTGCATCAGTCAGTCCAGGTAATATAAACAGACCCTTCAGTCCACTGGAGGATCGCCCAAGCAGCAACGCTCCATGGGCCTGTCCACTGATTATCAGTGGTCCCTGTACAGCGGTGGGGATCTTACACGGCCGTTGATTAATGAGGGTCGCATCTATTGCGGTTGCCAGGTCCAAGCCGAGGCTCCCTCTTGTGGCGGGCCATAGGCCGGCTGCGGGCCGCAGCTCCCGGCTGGTGGTGTCGCAGTTGGCGCTGGCCACTGGGCGGCGGCCTGACCACTGGGGCCGCAATTGTTATCTGCGCGCGCGGCGGCCATTCGCGCTCATCTGTCCGTTTCTCGAACAGCTGCAGGCTTCTGTGCTGTGGCTGTTTCTCTGACAATTAGAGCACCACACAGTCTTTCTGCAGTTTCGTTTCAAATGCCTTCCGCCACATCGGAAACAACGAATCGGCGGCTTCCATTCACGTCTTAGTTGGGCCGGCACTGTATTGTTGGACCGGAGAGGACCCAGCGCTGCAAAAGCCTGTACCTGTGCCTGAGCTGCCTCCCTCTGTGCCTGAGCTATCTCTTTTCCCATCGCTTTGACAGTTTCTACAAGTAGTGCCTGAGCTCCTGCGGGCACCCTGCTCATGCGTTCTAACATAAGTTCTATGGTGGCATCTGCGGGTAGGGTAACTAAGATACCTTCTGTGTAGGCATTGCTATTTTCCATGACACACTGGCGCAACAGCGGACCCCTCATATATTCTGGAGTATCCGCTGTGCTGATGGCTGTAGTTAGTCTATCCACAAAATCAGCAAATAGTTCATCTTTCCCCTGTTTAATGGACATGTACGAGGGGGTAGGGGGAGCCATGCGCACCCTCTGAATGACTTCCCTGGCAGTACGCATGGATTCCAGGCAAACGTCTGGCCCCATTTGCACTTGAATGTCTATAGTAGCAAACCACCCAGTTCCCATCAGTTGTTCTGTTGTGACACCAAACAGCGGGTCATGCTGACCTCTGGGCAGATTAATGATCTATCACAGAGCTGCTGCCAATGTGTCTGCCACAATAACTGCTGCGCTTGTGTCATGATCATCCTAATTATTCCCTTAATGTCTTCAGGGCATAAAACCGTACCGCTCCATATATAACCTAATATCTGTTTAGTGGGCTCACCATGCAATCCTGACTCATTCACCGTACTCCGTAACTGAGTTAAAAATTTCCAATCTAGGGCATAATAGGTTCCCTGTGCTCCTCCCAGTCCATCTGGTTCATACCGGACTGGAAAGGCTTGCAGTTCCTCCAAATCTCCTGCGAGCGCATAATCTCTATTTTCTACTGCGTGCTTCAAAATGGCGCCCCAATCGATCTGGCGCCGAGGCACCACCCTCTTCCTTTCAGCTTCCTCGACATTCATCATGTGTATCCCGTCTAATATACTTTCTCTGTCCTTTTCAAAGTCCCTACTTTCAGAATCCCTTTTCGGAACTCAACTGGGGTGGTGGGGGAGCAGGGAGTTGCACCTCCTCCGCTGCACCTTCTGATGAAGAAGGAGGGAAGGAAAAGGAAGGGGGGGGGGAACCCTATGCTCCAAGCACAGGGAGCGCCCCGCAAGTTGGGGGAAACGAGTTATAATCTTCCCCTGGCTTCTGTTCCTAGTTTCTCCGTTGCTACAGCGGCAATTTTCTTTTCCGCCTTATATTTTTTTACACAATTTATTACTTCTCTCCAAGGCTTACCGAGTTTCCTTGCCGTTTTATCATCATCAAGCATTGAGTCAAATAATTCATCACCAAACTTTCGCCACTCACTCTCCTCAAAAACTGTATTAGGATCTACAAAAAAATCCCTTAGCCTTCCCTACAGCCACTAGACCCGCTAGCTGCTTTAGAGTCTCAGGCTTAATTCCCCGCTTTCTAAAAAGCGCTGTAATAAATCAAGGGCTACCTCTCGGTCCATTTTCTTCAGCCGGCCTGTTCCCCTTTCCAGATCGTCCTGTTCTGGATCGTCCTGTAACCTCGGTCTCCGGATCGTCCAGTACTGGATCGTCCTCCCGATGCAGCTGTATCTGGCTCGCCCCAGCGGCAGACTCCTCTTGGTCAGTCCAAGCACCAGGGTCAGACACACCACCGCAGTAGCGCTGCCCGCGCTCCCCGGCCGCTGCCACCGGTGCCGCTCACACTCGCCGTTCCAGGTCCCTGTTATCCAGGGCCCTGTTATCCGGGTCCCTGTTATCCAGGGCCCTGTTATCCGGGTCCCCGTTATCCGGGGCCCTGTTATCCGGGTCCCCATTATCCGAGGCCCTGTTATCCGGGTCCCTGTTATCCAGGGCCCTGTTATCCGGGTCCCCGTTATCCGGGGCCCTGTTATCTGGGGCCCTGTTCAGGTGCCATTTGTCGGCGGCGAGGAGAAGCAAGACACGCCAACCCAATATGGGTGATAAGCAAGCTTCTACTTTATTCGTGTCGCACATCGCTTATATCCTCATGGTGTTAGCTATGCCTACTAGTCACAACAGTATTGGTTAGTTCTACACGGCTTCCTTTACATTCTCCTCCCACATCCGGTTTCTGGTTACATGTGAGGCCTACACTTTGCTTTGCTCGCACAAGGCCTCTAAGAATCCATGGCCTTGCTCTTGGAGCCATTCTGCAACAGGAGAGGAAAAAGGACAGGAGAGGAAAAAGGACAGGAGAGGAGAGAGTGGAAAGGAGTAAGGAGAAGGGAAAAGAGAGAGAAGAGGAAAAAAGGGAGGAGCAATGAAGGGGGAAGGAGAGGACGAGTGAGAGGAGAAAGGAGAGGAAAAAAAACAGGAGAGGAAAAAGGACAGGAGAGGAGAGAGTGTAAAGGGGAAGGGAAAGGAGAGAGAGGAGGAGAAAGGGGATGAGAAAAAAAGAGGAGAAAGTAGAGGAGAGAGTGTACAGGAGAGTGGAAAGGAGAGAGGAGAAAGGACAGAAGAAAGGGAAGAAGAAAGAAGAAGGGAAAGGAGAGAGGAGAGGAGAGGAGAAAGGAGATGAGAAAGGGGAGGAGAAAGGAGAGTGGAAAAGAGAAAGTAGAGAGGAAAGGAGAAGGGAAAGGGGAAAGGAGAGAGGAAGAGAAAGGGGAAGAAAGTAGAAAGGAGAAGAAAGTAGAAAGGAGAGGAGAAAGAAGAGGGGAAAGTAGAAAGGGGAAGGGAAAGGAGAGAGAAGAGGAGAAAGGTGAGGAAAGGAAGGAGAGGAGAAAGGAGAGAGATAGGAAGGGGATAGGAAGGGAAATGGAAAGAAAATGGAAGGAAAGGAGAGGAAAGGGGAAAGGGGAGGAGAAAGGAGAAGGAGAAACTAAAGGAAAGGAGAGGGGAAAGGAGAGGAAAGGGGAAAGGGGAGGAGAAAGGGGAAGGAGAAACTAAAGGAAAGGGGAAGGGGAAAGGAGAGGAAAGAAGAAAGGTGAGGAGAAAGGAAAGGGGAAAGGAGAGGAAAGGAAATAGGGAAGGGGAAATGGGGTGAAGGGGAAGAGAAAGGGGAAGGGGAAAGGAGAGGAAAGGAAACAGGGAAGGGGAAATGGGGGGAAGGGGAGGAGAAAGGGGAAGGAAAAAGGAAAGGTGCGGAAAGGAAAGGAGAAGGGAAAAGAGAGGGGAAAGGAAAGGAGAAAGGAAACGGGAGAGGAAAGGAGAGGGGAAAGGAGAAAGGAAAGGAGAGGGGAAAGGAGAGGAGAAAGGAAACGGGAGGGGAAAGAAGAGGGGAAAGGAGAAAGGAAAGGAGAAAGGAAAGGTGCGGAAAAGTGGGGAAAGGAGAGGGGAAAGGAGAAAGGAAAGGAGGGGAAAGGAAAGGAGAGGGGAAAAGAGAGGGGAAAGGAGAGAAGAAAGGAAACGGGAGGGGAAAGAAGAGGGGAAAGGAGAAAGGAAAGGTGCGGAAAAGTGGGGAAAGGAGAGAGGAAAGGAGAAAGGAAAGGAGGGGAAAGGAAAGGAGAGGGGAAAAGAGAGGGGAAAGGAGAGAAGAAAGGAAACGGGAGGGGAAAGAAGAGGAGAAAGGAAACGGGAGGGGAAAGAAGAGGAGAAAGGAAACGGGAGGGGAAAGAAGAGGAGAAAAGAAAGGAACTGAGAGGAAAGGAAAGGAGAAAGGGGCGGGAAAGGAGAGGAGAGGAAAGGAAAAGAAGGAAAGGAAAAATGGGGTAGACTAAACAAGAGCGCGCAGCGACAGCGGCCGCGTCTGTCGCACGGGGCACGACAAGGAGAGCTTCGAGCGGCTTTACCGCGTGGGACCGCTGCTGGGGAGAGGCGGCTTCGCGTCCGTGTACTCGGGGCTCCGCCTGTGTGACAACAGCCCGGTAAGGGCGGGCCCGGCGGCGGGCCGGGGAGGCGGCGGGGCTCGGCTCAGCTCAGCTCAGCCCAGCGCTGCCCTTGGCTCGCAGGTGGCGATCAAACAAGTGGCTCGGGAGCGCATCTCCTCGTGGGGCGAGCGGGTGAGTGCGCGGGGCCACCGGGACAGTGCGGGGCAGAGCGGGTGGGGGTGAGCCGGTGGGGCCGGCGGGGGGGAAAGTGGGACAGCGAGAGGGGAGTGGGTGTGGAGTCACCAGGGGACACGGGCCGGGTAGGGGTGCACCAGAGCATCCCTGGGGATTGCGGGGGGCACCTGCAGGAGGGCATCAGAGCATCCCAGGCAGGGAGGCACAGGAGCCCCGGGCCAGCATCGGCCCTGCTGACGGTGCCGTGGTCCCCCTGCAGCCCAGCGGCACTCGCATTCCCTTGGAGATAGCCATGTTGAGGAAGGTGCGCTCCGGCTGCAGTGCCATCATCCAGCTCCTCCATTGGTTGCCCCACTCCTTTGTGCTGGTTCTGAGCTGCCCCACCTCTCCGACTTCATCAAAAAATGGAGGTTGTGCTGGTTCTTTTCCTCCAGGGTGGCTGTGCGCACTGCCACAGCCGCGGTGTCCTGCACAGGGATATCAAGCCCCAGAACATCATCATCAACTTGGCCACCAGAGAGGTCCTCTCCAGACTTCATCAGGGACAGGTTCCTGCCCAAGGATCCCACAGCGCAGGGTGCATTTGTGAACAAGAGTCCAGGTGCTGATTGCGCGGCACTGCCACAGCCGCGGTGTCCTGCACAGGGATATCAAGCCCAAGAACATCATCATCAACTTGGCCACCAGAGAGGTCAAGCTTATTGACTTTGGTTGCAGCACCCTCCTCAGGGACACGGTCTACACCAAATTTAGCGGTGAGCCCACAGCCCAGAGTGCTTCCGGTACCGGGCGGTTTGTGAACAAGAGTCACGTGCTGATGACGATCTGGCCCTTGGTCAGCTGGAGGAGGTGCGTCCCCACGTCCTGCCATCCTGCTCTCCTCCAAACCGAGTCATGGAGCCTGCATCCCTGGGGATCCGGCGGGCGAGAATCCGGACGAGGCAGGCGGCATCTGCAATGAGGTGCGCCCGTATCCCCAGAATGCCAGCACCTCATCAGGTGGTGCTTGTCCATGACCCGCCGGCCATCCCTGGACGATGTGTTCAACCACTGGCTGCAAACATCCACTGCCCCAGGAGACAGCGATCACAGCCTGAGCCCCAGCTGGGCGTGCTGCTGTATGAGATGGTGTTTTGGCAGGGGGTCCTCCCCTTCCGGTGCTGCGAGGTTTTGGGTGTTTGGGGGTCGTCAGCGGGCAGCTCTTCTTCCAGGCCGGATCTCTGTCGGTAGGTACCTGGCTTCGCAGCAGCAGGGGAAGGTCGGGGTTTAGGGGGTGGCAGCTGATCGCCCTTGGTCAGCTGGAGGAGGTGGCCCATGTCCTGCCATCCTGCTCTCCTCCAAACCGAGTCATGGAGCAGGAGGTCTGGGTGCAGCTCTGAGCGCACCCAGGCCTGGGCGCTGCGGACGGTGGCACAAGGTAGGCAGGAGCCTCCCGCAACTGAGCGGCATCCAAGATTCTCCCCAGAATGCCAGCACCTCATCAGGTGGTGCTTGTCCATGAGAGCTCGCGACAGGCCATCCCTGGACGATGTGTTCAACCACCCTTGGCTGCAAACATCCACTGCCCCAGGAGACAGCCGCCCTCCACCCTCACAGCCTGAGCCAGCAGCTGGGCAAGTAAGCTGGGGGTGCCTCTTGGGGGGAGTGTGGGGTTTGGGGGTTTTGGCAGGTTGGGTATTTTGGTGGGGATTTGGGCTCTTGGGAGGTTGGGATGGATTTTGGGGGCCTGTGGGGATTTTTTGGAGACTTTGAGGTTTTGGGGGTTGTTTTTTGGGGGGGACTTTGTCGGTTTTGCGGAGAGCGGGTGGTTTTGGGTGTTTGGGGGTTTTGGGAGTTTGGTGAGGTTGGGTGTTTCGGGGGGACTTTCGGGGGGTGTTTGGGGGATTGGGTGTTTTGTGGGACTTTTGCAGTTATTGGGGGGCTTGTGGGGATTGGATTCTGGGTTCCTTGGAGAGCAATAGGTCTCAGAGGGACACCTCATAAGAGTTAATTCTCCTCCTTGTAGCTGGGGCAGTGGTGAGGTCGGGCTTTAGTCTGAGGATAACGCTGGTAACACAGATTCAGTCTCTCATGCTCTGCAGTGAGGAGAGACAAGACCTAACAGCAAAGCAGCAGACAATGCGGCTACTCCAACACCAGCCACGAGCACTGCAGCTACTCCAACACCAGCCACAACCACTGCGGTGACACCAACAATGGCAACAGGCACCGTGGCTACTCCAATGGCAAGGACTGTCACTACAGCTACAACTCCAGCAACATGCACTGCTGCTATTCCAGCCAGGGCAAAAAAAGCAGTGTGGCTACTCCAAACTCAGTGACAAGCAGTGAGGCTTCTCAAACCCAAGCCACAAGCACTGCAGGTACTGCAAGTACAGCGACAGACACATCGGCCACTCAAACACCGAGGACAGGCACTGTGGCTGGTGCAACCCAATTCAACATGCCCTGCAGTTAATCCAACCCCAGGCACAAGCACTGCAGTTGCTCCACCACCAGTTTTAAGCTCTGCAGCTATTCCAACTCTAGGAAGGAGCAATGGGGCTACTCTAAGGCCTGCAACATACGCAGTGCCTAGATCAACCCTACCCAGAAGCACTGTGCCTTCTCCAACGCCACTGACAAACACTGCTGCTCCTCCAACGCCATCGACAAGCAGTGAGGCTCAACCACTGCACTGCCTCTCCAACCATGCAGCAGGCACATGACACACACTGCTGCTCAACTGCAGCCTGCAGGTATTCCATCAACAAGCAGTGAGGCTTCTCCAGTGCCCACAAGCACTGCAGCCTCAGAACTGCCCTGCCTACTGCAACCATGGCGACTGGGACTGTGGCTACTACATGGCAACAACAGGCATAAACACTGCAGCTATTCCAGCCACTGCAACAAGCCCAGCAGCTGCTGCAGTGCCAGCCACAGCAACGGGGCTACTCCAATGCCTGAGACAGACACTGCTGCTACTGCAACCTCATTGATGAGCAGTGAGGCTTCTCTAAACCAAGCCTCATGCTCTGTGGGTACTCCCCATACCCACAACTGCCCCCCAGGTGACCCTCAAGTAACATCCTACACCCAAAACTGCTCCCAAGTGACCCCCTAGTGACCCCCAGACCAAAAACAGTTCCCCAAGTGTCCCCCAAATGAAATCCCAGACCCACAACTGCCCTCCAAGTGACCCCCAAGACCCACAACTGCCCTCCAGTCAGCCCCCAGACCTACAACAGCCCCACAACTGCCCCCCAAGTGACCACTCAGACCCACAACTGCCCCCCAAGTGACCCCCCAGACCCACAACTGCCCCCAAGTGACCCCCCAGACACACAACTGCCCCCAAGTGACACCCCAGACACACACCTGCCCCCCAAGAGAGCTCGCAGACCTACCTCTGCCCCCCAAGTGTTCACCCAGTGACCCCCAGAGCCATAACTGCCCCCACATGATCCCCTCAGCCCTACAACTGCCCCCCTAGTGGCCCCCTGGACCCACAACTGCCTCCCAAATGACCCCCCCCAGTGATTCCCCAGACCCAAACCTGCCTCCCAAGTGACCCCCAAGTGACTCCCCAGACCCACAACTTCCCCACAAGTGATCTCCCTGACCTACAACTGCCCCCCAAGTGACACCCCAGTGAGCCCCAGACCCACAGTGGTTCCTCAAGTGACCCCCAAATGAATTCCCAGACCCACAACTGCCCCATGTGCCCCCCAAGTGATCCCCAACACCCACAACTGCCCCTCAAGTGACTCACAAGTAAATTCCTAGACCCAAAACGTCCCCCCAGGTGATCCCCCAGACCCACAACTGCACTCCAGTGACCCCCAGACCCACAACTGCTCCCAAAGTGACTGACCCAGACCAACCACAGCCCCCCAGTGACCCCAGAGTGAACCCTGAGACCTACAACTGCCCCCCAAATGATACCCCAGACCTACAACTGCCCTCCAAGTGACCCTCCGGACACACAAGTGCCCCCTAGTGACCCCAAAGTGACTCCTCAGACCCACAACTGCCCCTAAGTGACCCAGAAGACAGCTGCCCCCCAAGTTGAGGCTCATGCTCTTCCAGGGAGGAGGGGAAGCCGTGAGGCAGCAGAGACAGGGCGCCTGACCCAGGCTATCCAAGGAGGTATTCCATATCACAGCACGTCATGCCCGGGATGGGGGTTAACTGGGAGTTACCTGGAAGGACATGAGCTTCCGGGTGGGACTCGTTTCTTGGCCGGTGGTGTCGTATTCTCTTCCCTTGTTATTTTCTCTTATCATTGTTGTCGTTGGTAGTAGCAGTGGTGATTTGTGTTGTACATTGGTTGCTGGACTGTTCTTGTCTCAACCCGTAGGAGTTGCACCCTTTTGAGCCTCCTCCCTGTTCCTCTGGGAGCGGGGAAGGGGAGAGCCCCGGTCGGGGGGGGGGGGGGGGGGTGGGCTCAGTTGTTGTCAGCCCAGCACCACTCACTGGGAGTGAGTGAACAAGTTGCCTGACTGGGTTTAAACCACAACAATGCCTAACTCCCCAAAAGCTCTCCTAGGCAGAGATTTACTGGAACACTTGGAAGCAACCATTACTTTCAAAGGAGGTGAGATCACTTTAAAAGTAAATGACCAACAATATGTAAAAATGTTAAGTTTAGTTTTGGTTACTAACCATGTTGAGGAAGAATTCAGGGAAGATATACTGGATCAGGTATTCCCAGCGGTATGGGATACAAACATACCTGGAAGGGCCAAAAACACACCCCAGATATAGATTAAGCTCAAGGAGGGAAAACAGCCAGTCAGAATTAAACAATACCCCTGAACAAGGAAAATAGGGAAGGAATTCGCACAGTAATTGCCTACGGTTAAGACTGCTAAAGGAGTGCCACTCTGATTTTAACACCCCTATTTAACCTGTTCATAAGCCTGACGAGCTGTTAACAAAATAACTGAAGATCTTTACCCTGTGGTAGCAAATCCATATACCCTATTAACATGCTTGACACTCAGTTAACTTGGTTTCCTGTTTTAAATCTGAAAGATGTCTTCTTTTGCCTCTCTCTCCACAAAGCCAGCCCAAAGAAAAAAAAAATAAATCTTTGCATTTAAATGGGAAAGCCCTAAGAGTGGGTGCAAAACCCAGCTCACATGGAGGGTGCTGCCTCAGGGATTTAAGAACAACTTTCAAAAGACTTAGAATCCTGAGAAGCCCCACCAGAAGAAGGGAAGTTATTGCAGTACTTAGACGACATCTTAATAGCCATCCAGACTGAAGAGGCCTGTGTTGCCTGGATGGTAAGCCTCTTAAGTTTTCTGAAACTCCAGGGATATAGGGTATCCAAGAAAAAGCCCAAGTAGTAAAACAAAAATAATTTACCTAGAATTTAAAATTAGTGCTGGATAGCAAACACTGGGGCAAGACCGAAAAGAGACAATATATCAAACTCCAAAACCCCAGACGGTGAAAGAATTATGGATACTGTATATTGTGAATCTACAATTATAAACTAATTGTTAAGCCTCTATATGCACTAATCATAAAAAAACCAATAAGAATCTTCAGTGGACAAAAGAAGCCACTCAAGCCTTCCACCAGCTGAAGAATGCTCTCATGTCAGCTCCAGCTCTAGGACTTCCAGACATGAGTAAACCATTCTTTCTATTCTTCCATGAGAAACAAGGGATTGCTTTGGGGATATTGGCACAGAACTTGAATCCATACGGGCAAACAATTGCTTATTTTTCTAAGCAGTTAAATGCAGCAGCCAAAGGGTGGCCCGGATGCCTTAGAGCCATCGCAGCAGTCATGCTAAATATCCAAGAAGCGTGCAAATTCACCTTGGGCCAGAAAATAACTGTACTAGTATCCCATGCAGTGTCTGCAGTGCTGGAAATGAAAGGCAGACACTGGCTTTCCCCTCAGAGGTTCCTGAAATATCAAACCGTCATAGCAGAACAAGATGATATAGAGATTGTGGTAACTAACATTGTCAACCCAGCTTCTTTCCTCAGTGGAAACAAAGGAGGCCACATACTCCAGCCCTCCAGACCTGAAGAACACCCCTTTGGACGACGCAGAAACCTGGTTCACTGATGGGAGCAGCTATGTCACCAGTGGAAAACGACATGCTGGATATGCAGTTACCATTAGCAGAGAGGTAATAGAATCTGGACCTTTGCCAGTAAGCACCTCTGCACAAAAAGCGGAACTAATTGCTCTAACTAGAGCCTTAGAAATAGGAAGAAGAAAAAATATAAACATCTATACAGTCTCAAGATATGCATTTGGGGTTGTACATCCACATGGAACCATTTGGAAAAAAAAGAGGACTGTTGAACTCACAAGGAAAAAAACATCAAACATGCACAGGAAATAATGTGACTGTTGGAAGCAGTCCAACTACCTGAGAAGGTAGCAATTATGCACATCGAGACACACCAGAAGGTGAGTGCAAAGTTGGAGGAGGAAAATGAGTTGGAGGAGGAAAATGAGCTGGCGGACAGAGAGGCAAAAGAAGCGGCAAAAAGTGAGATAACAACTGAAGAGACCAAAATTCCTGATAGGAAAATTTCCCTGAAAGATAAACCAAATTATAATAAGGAAGATCAGAAATTAATTACAGACCAAGGCAGAACCTTCAATGAGGAAGGGTGGACTAGCACAGCATAGGGAAAAATAATAGTTCCCTCTTCCCTGTTATGTTCCCTAATAAGGAGTGAACATCAAAAACGCACTGGAGAGTGAATGCCTTGCATAGACATTTAATAAGCAAAATTATGACTAGAAACCCGTAGAACTCAATTTTCTTACTAATTTTTGGTCAATTCTTTCCTGTTTTCAGACAGTTTTTGCCATTTCTAGCCCATTATTCCCCATTTCTAAAAATTTTAAGCCTATTTTTTCCCCTTTGTTACTCATTCTTGTCACCTTCTTAAACGTTTTAAGGCACTTTTGGCCATTTCTATCCCATTTTTTCCCAATTCTAACTCGTTGTAAGTCTTTTTTTTTTGCTATTTCTAAACCATGTTTGCCCATTTCTAACCCATTTTAAGCCTTTTTTGCCCTTTTTTAACCAATTTGCCCATTTCTAACACAGTTTTTCCCATTTCTAAGTCGTTTTAAGCCATTTTAAAATTTCCTTTTCTAACCCATTTCTGTCAGTTTCTACCTCCTTTAAAGCCATTTTTGGCTATGTCTAAACAATTTTTGCCATTTCTCTCCCCTTTTAACCCATTTGAAACTCATTTTAAGAAATTTTTGCCATTTCTATCGTATTTTTTCCAAGTTTCAACTCATTTGATGCCTTTTTTTCCCTTTTCTAATGAATTTTTGCCCGATTCTTTCCTGTTTTCAGACATTTTTGGCCATTTCTGACCCATTTTTCCCTATTTCTAAGAACTTTTCAGCCTTTTCTTCCTGGTTGTTATGCATTCTTGTCACTTTCTTAAACGTTTTAAGCCACTTTTGGCCATTTCTATTCCATTTTCTCCGACTTCTAACTTGTTCTAAGTCTTTTTTTTTTTGCTATTTCTGACCCATGTTTGCCCATTTCTAACCCATTTTAAGCCTTTTTTTGCCCTTTTTTAACCACTTTGCCCATTTCTAACCCAGTTTTGCCCATTTCTAAGTCGTTTTAAGCCTTTTTTTAATTTCCTTTTCTAACCCATTTTTGTCAATTTCTAACAATTTTTAAGCCATTATTTTTCCTTTTCTAACCCACTTTTCTTAGAATGTCTAAAATTTTTTAGTCATATTTTTCTTTTCCTAAACAATTTTTGTCAATTTCTAATCCATTTTAAAGTAAATCTTTCCTTTTCTAACCCATTTTTGTCAATTTCTAATTATTTTAAAGCCAGTAATTTTCTTTTCTATCTCATTTTTTGCCATTTCTCAGTCGTTTTAACCTTTTTTTACTTCCTTTTCTAACCCTTTTAAAGCCATTTAATTTTTTTTTCCAGCCCATTTTTTCATTTCTAGCCTCTTTAAAGCCATTTTTGGCTATTTCTAAACATTTTTTTGCCATTTCTATCCACTTTGAATCCATTTGAAACTCATTTTAAGCCATTCTTGGCCATTTCTATCGTATTTTTGCCAAGTTTCAACCTGTTTTAAGCTTTCTTTTTTCCTTCTCTTATAATTTTTTTCTCAATTCTTTATTGTTTTCAGACATTTTTGGCCATTTCTGACCCATTTCTCCCCATTTCTAACAATTTTAAGCCCATTTTTTTTCCTTTGTTATGCATTCTTGTCACTTTCTTAAACGTTTTAAGCTACTTTTGGCCATTTCTATCACATTTTCTCCAACTTTGAACTCGTTTTTAGTCATTATATTTTGCTATTTCCAAACCATTTTTGCCCATTCCTAACCTGTTTTAAGCCTTTTTTCCCCCTTTATTAACCAATTTGCCCATTTCTAACCCAGTTTTGCCCATTTCTATGTCGTTTTAAGCCATTTGAAATTTCCTTTTCTAACCCATTTTTGTCAGTTTCTAGCCTCTTTAAAGCCATTTTTGGCTATTTCTAAATTTTTTTGTTGCCATTTCTATCCCCTTTTAATCCATTTGAAACTCATTTTAAGCCATTTTTGGCCATTTCTATTGCTTTTTGCCAAGTTTCAACCCATTTTAAGGTGGCTTTTTTCCTTTTCTTATGAATTTTTTCTCAATTCTTTCCTGCTTTCAGATATTTTTGACCATTTCTGACCATTTTCCCCCATTTCTAAAAATTTTAAGACTGTTTTTCCCCTTTGTTGCACATTCTTGTCACTTTCTTAAACCTTTTAATCCACTTTTGGCCTTTTCTATCCCATTTTCACCAACTTCAAACTTGTTTTAAGTCTTTTTTTTTCTATTTCTAAACCATTTTTGCCCATTTCTAACCCATTTTAAGCCTTTTTTTTTGGCCTTTATTAACCAATTTTCCATTTCTAACCCAGTTTTGCCCATTTCTAAGTCATTTTCGCCTTTTCTTATTTCCTTTGCTAATTCTTTTAAAGCCTTTTTTTTTTCTTTTCTAACCCATTTTTGTCAATTTCTAGCCTCTTTAAAGCCATTTGTGGCTATTACTAAACATTTTTTTGCCATTTAAATCCATTTTTAATCCATTTGAAACTCATTTTAAGCCATTCTTGGCCATTTCTATTAGGTTTTTTTGCCAAGTTTCAACCCGTTTTATGCCGGCTTTTTTCATTTTCTTATGATTTTTTTCTCCATTCTTTCTTGCTTTCATATATTTTTGCCATTTCTGACCAATTTTTCCCCATTTCTAACAATGTTAAGACTTTTTTTCCCCTTTGTTGCACATTCTTGTCACTGTCTTAAACGTTTTAAGCCACTTTTGGCCCTTTCTATCCCATTTTCTCAAACTTCTAACTTGTTTTAAGTCTTTTTTTTTTCTATTTCTAAATCATTTTTGCCCATTTCTAACCCATTTTAAGCTTTTTTTCCCCCCTTTATTAACCAATTTGCCCATTTCTAACCCGGTTTTGCCCATTTCTAAGTTGTTTTAAGCCATTTTAAATTTACTTTTCTAACCCATTTTTTCCAATTTCTAGCCTCTTTAAAGCCATTTTTGGCTATTACTAAACATTTTTTTTTGCCATTTCTATCCACTTTTAATCCATTTGAAACTCATTTTAAGCCATGCTTGGCCATTTCTATCGTGTTTTTGCCAAGTTTCAACCCGTTTTAATCTGTTTTTTTTCCTTTTCTTAGGATTTTTTTCTCAATTCTTTCCTGTTTTCAGACGTTTTTGGCCATTTCTGACCCATTTTTTTCCCATTTCTAACAATTTTAAGCCTATTTTTTCTCCTTTGCTGCACATTCTTGTCACTTTCTTAAAGGTTTTAAGCCACTTTTGGCCCTTTCTATCCCATTTTCTCCAACTTCAAAGTCATTTTAAGTCATTATATTTTGCTATTTCTAAACCATTTTTGCCCAATTCTAACACATTTGAAGCCTTTTTTTTTTTGCTCTTTTTTAACCAATTTCCCCATTTCTAACCCACTTTTGCCCATTTCTAAGTCGTTTTAAGGCTTTTAAAATTTATTTTTCGAACCCATTTCTGTCAAATTATAGCCTCTTTAAAGCCATTTCTGGCTATTTCTAAACATTTTTTGTCATTTCTATCCACTTTTAATACATTTGAAACTCATTTTAAGCAATTCGTGGCTATTTCTATTGTTCTTTTGCCAAGTTTCCACCCGTTTTAAGCCTGCATTTTTCCTTTTCTTATGAATTTTTTCTCAATTCTTTCCTGTTTTCAGACATTTTTGGCCATTGCTGACCCATTTTTCCCCATCTCTAACAATTTTAAGCCCATTTTTCCCCTTTGTTACGTATTCTTGTCACTTTCTTAAACGTTTTAAGCCACTTTTGGCCATTTCTATCCCGTTTTCTCCAACTTCGATCTCGTTTTAAGTCATTATATTTTGCTATTTCTAAACCATTTTTGCCCATTTCTAACCCATTTTAAGCCTTTTCTTGCCCTTTTTAAACCAATTTGCCCATTTCTAACCCAATATTGCCCATTTCTAAGTTGTTTTAAGTATTTTGAAATTTCCTTTTCTAACACATTTTTGTCAATTTCTAGCTTTTTTAAAGCCATTTTTGGCTATTTCTTAACAATTTTTGCCATTTCTATCCACTTTTAATCCATTTGAAACTCGTTTTAAGCCATTCTTGGCCATTTCTATCATATTTTTGCCAAGTGTCAGCCTGTTTTAAGCCGGCTTTTTTCCTTTTCTTATGATTTTTGTCTCAATTCTTTCCTTTTTTCAGACCATTTTGGCCATTGCTGACCAATTTTTCCCCATCTCTAACAATTTTAAGTTGATTTTTTTCCCCTTTGTTGAGCATTTTTGTCACTTTCTTAAACGTTTTAGTCCACTTTTGGCCTTTTCTATACTATTTTCTCTGACTTCTACCTCATTCTAAGTAATTTTTTTTTTTCTATTTCTAAACCATTTTCTTTCCAATTTGTAACCCATTTTAAGCCTTTTTTTTTGTCCTTTTTTGACCAATTTACCCATTTCTAACCCAGTTTTGCCCATTTCTAAGTCAGTTTAAGTTATTTTATTTCCTTTTCTAACCCATTTTTGTCAATTTCTAGCCTCTTTAAAGCCATTTTTGGCTATTTCTAAACATTTTTTTGCCATTTCTATCCACTTTGAATCCATTTGAAACTCATTTTAAGCCATTCTTGGCCATTTCTATCGCATTTTTGCCAAGTTTCAACCCATTTTAAGCCAGCTTTTTCCCTTTGCTTATGATTTTTTTTTCTCAATTCTTTCCTGTTTTCCGACATTTTTGGCCATTGCTGACTTATTTTTCCTTATTTCTAACAATTTTAAGCCGAGTTTTTCCCCTTTGTTCCACATTCTTGTCACTTTCTTAAACGTTTTAAGCCACTTTTGGCCATTTCTTTCCCATTTTCTCCAACTTCTTTCACTCCCCCTACTCCCGGAGGGACGGAGAGGAGAAGAGAAAAGAATGCAACTCCCACGGGCTGAGATTAGAACTGTTTAGTAACTAAGGTTCTTAATTGCCTGGCTGGTTTTAAACCAGAACACTATTTCCAAACAATTTTTGCCATTTCTACCTTTTTTTGCCCATTTGAAACTCATTTTAAGCCATTTTTGGCCATTTCTTTTGTATTTTTGCCAAGTTTCTACCCGTTTTAAGCTGTCTTTTTTCCTTTTCTTATGAATTTTTTCTCAATTTTTTCTTGTTTTCAGACATTTTTGACCATTCCTGACTTATTTTTCTCCATTTCTAGCTATTTGAAGTCAATTTTTTCTTGTTTGTTACACAGTCTTGTCACATTCTTAAATGTTTTGAGCCACTTTTGGCCATTTTTATCCCATTTTTCCTGCTTCTAACTTTTTTTAAGTATTTTTTTTGCTATCTCTAAACCATTTTTGCCCATTTCTAACCCATTTTAAACCTTTTTTTGCCCTTTTTAACCAATTTGCCCATTTCTAACGCATTTTTGCCCATTTCTAAGTCATTTTAAGCCTTTTTTAATTTCCTTTTCTGACCCATTTTTGTCAATTTCTTACAATTTTTTAGGCATTTTTTTCCTTTTTTAACTTCTTGCAAAGGGTTAACAAATGGACGGTGGGTTAGTGTTGAGCCACTTGCTTAACAATGTTGTTAGAGAGGGTGAAGTTTTTACAATAAAATAATCATATAAAATAGTAAAATGATTATATTTGAGAAATTTATAAATCAATAGTGAGGCTTTGTATATTAGAAGACGTTGTAACTTTGCCGTTTTGTATCATAGTTACTCTGTAACTAAATGTTACAATGGTAGTCTTGGTAGCAAGAGCTAACATAACTGTATATGGTGAGGGGAGTATGGGTGTATGTATTGTAAAACTCTACCCAAGCAGAACTTAAGTTTAAGATAGCCAAAAAGGGCATACCAGAAACATCCTGGTGAAGATAAGAGAATGCTAATGTCCACAAGACGACTGGGGCCTAGCCAAGTAGAGAAAAGGTGAAGAGGACAACCTGAGGAAGACTTCCTACTTCATCTGAGGAAGACTCCTTACTTCATCAGGGTGACCACCAGAGGGGGCTGTGCAAGCGCAAAGGAGGCTGATGTCGTAATAGACTGATGTGGCAATCCTTGATGCATATGTATTAGTAAATGATGTAATCTGTGTTGAATATGTATTAGTTACAAAATTTTTAGTGTATAAATTGTGAACGCGATGTGACGGGAGTCGGAACCAGATTTGGGTGCGTACCCCTGGTTCCCGGCGCCTCAATAAAGCACCTCATATAACCATCCCGATGGTTATGTGTTTGTCTCGACGCTAACAATGTTACTGCTTGCTCATGCTTATCGTACATGGTATTTGCAATGTACAAGGGGATAGGTCAAACCGCTTACTTAACAATGTTGCTGCTTGCTCATGCTTATCGTATTTGCAGTGTACAAGGGGATATATCAGGATGCTTGCTTAACAATATCATTGCTCACTCATAATTATAGTGACATATATAGTGACATAGCTATTGTGAAGAAGTAGGGACTGTGTCTTGATTCCCGTCCTTTGGATGCCTCCGAGTATGCTAGAACTAGATATAAGGACATAGCTATTGTCACGAAGTAGGGACCATGACTTGATTCCAGTCCTTTGGATGCCTAGGCTGGCTGAAATTGGCTCTGCACTTTGAACAAAGACCAAGCCTCCAGGGAGCATGCGTAACGACCAGAGGTGAGAAGTTCAGGCTCGAAGAAGATTCATTTACTTCATCTCGAGACCTTCGCTCACGACCACTAGGAGGCACTGTGCAGGCACAAAGGGCTTCTTAGCTCATTATAATATGACGTGGGAATAGGACATGAATATGTATAGGCGTGTTGTTCAACCTCATGCATATGTATAACTTTAGAGAATAAATGTAAAGGGGAAACAACGCTGAGGTGCACATACTTTTGGAGGAATTATCCCCCATGCGCCTCAGCGCTGAATAAAAAACATACCCACTTTACAACTTTAACAAGTTGTGGAGTCTATCCGCGCATCAGGCTTTTATTTGCTATAATATTGGCTATCGTTATATTAGCTGCTGCGTCTACTGCTATTGCATCGCTAACAAAATCATTACAAACTGTTCACACTATTAGCCAGGCTTTGCAAAATGTCACTAATGAATCATTTTGTTAATCTTTTTACGTATTCTAATCTGTGTGCCTTGCTTGCTTCAATGTCTACAACGAGTTATTGATAAATCTATAAACGCTGTCTTTCTTAGTAAAACAAAAAGGGGGAGATGTGGGTGATGGGACAGAAATAGTTAATGAAATGGATCCAGGTTATTGCCCTGGTTGGGCTTAAGCCTTGGGAATGGTAAAGAAAACTCCAGGTGTTATTGCTCTGGTTGGGTTTAAGCCTTGGGAACTGGAAAGAGAACAATGAAGGCTAAAGATCCGTTAGCAAAACAAAGCAGGTGTTTTGCAAGATAAAGCAGGATGTGTGCGATAAACACACATATTGGCTTTCACAAATCATAGGTGTTGCCATGTGGATATAACTGCATGAGTTCACAAAGCTCCTAAAGACACAAGATTAGACAAGAAGCTGAAAATGGCTAGAACTCTTGAGCAAGATAGAGTCACATAGGAAAAGAATTTGTAAATGGAAAACAAAGGGGGGGGGGGGACTTGATATGAGGAAAGCTAGTGCCTGGAAAAATATAGGGTTAAAGTACTTTTATCTTAACTCTGGTTGAAGATAAAGAACAATGTTTGTGTTGTAAGTCTGTGGTGAGAGAATTTAGTGTCCCCACTAAACATGAGTGAACATTACTTCACACCATCTTTCTACTTATCAGTTAGTTTAGAGACAGTGCCTCCCAAACATCTGCTAGCTTTGGATACTCCTTGTCTGCCCTTCCTGTTTTGCTTGCAATAAATTTTGCAGGAAGGTCAAACTGCTCTAAATCTTTGCCTGCTATCAGAAAAGTTACAGATATGGCTGCTTTCAGCTAGTTTTGTGATTACTGGGGCATCCAACTGTGCCAAAGGTGAAAAGTACACCGTGAGGAATACTGCTTAATTCCTGCATGAGGAAGACTGTTTACTTCATCCTCAAGACCCTTGCCCACAATCACAGGAGAGCAGTGCGCAGACGTCAAGAGGAGGAGACTTATAATAAGTTCCAGGAGCTAGTTATAATATTGATGCAGAGGGTTGACCAATGTACAAGGGGGTTGTACAAGGGGGATTGTTCAAGAGAGGATAAAGTTATTTTGCCTGTTTTACAGAAAGCATCGTTTGCAAATACCTCTCAAGCTTGTCATGCATTACCAGGACAATAGGCTATTGATAAGGGGGAGAAACAAACTGATAAGGGGAAGAAACAGACTGATAAGGGGGAGAAACTGTTACTTAGTTTCAGTGAAGACCAGCTTTGTGGTTTGGGCTTTGACAAGACTCCTAAAGAGCATGCTAGAGGTGAAAAGTTCAGGCTCCAGGAAGACTCATTTCCTTCATCTTGAAGACCCCTACTCACAAGAGACTCATTTACTTCATCTTGAGACCCTTGCCCACGAGCAAGGGGGGCACTGCGCAGGCGCAAAGGACTTTCTAGCTCATTATAATATGAAGTGGGGATAGGATTATGCAACCTTATGAATATGTATAACTTCAGAGAATAAATGTAGAGGGAAACAACTCTGAGGCACTCATACCTTTGGAGGAGCTATCCCCCATGTGTCTCAGTGCTGAATAAAAGCATACCTCTTTACAACCTTAACGAGATGTGGAGTCTATCCGCATACCAATATTCCCCACCTATACTAGGGAATTATGAATATATATATGGCTAATGCAATAGTGAATGTATATAAACCCGTAACAAATGTTAATCAGTCCGCCTCTGGCTACAGTCACTAGCCCAGCAATGTTGCTTTTGCTTTATTGAATTTGTCCCTCAATAAAACCTTGCTATCTTGTTTAGAGGAGTGAGCTCGTATTTCACAATATGCAACTCAAAAACAGACCAAATGTTGTAAATATTTGTAACCCTTAGTGGTTTTGCTAAGTCAGAATGAGAAGGAAGTAAGAGAGTGGAAAATTACTGCTTAGCACTTAGTAGACTATAAAAGGGATGTGTAATAAAGGTCTTCAGATTTCACCAGAACTGGAGTCCATCTTTGATATGCCACAGGTGGGTGGTTAGCAATTGCATTGTGCATCACTTGTGTTTATTGTTTTCTTTTTCTTTTCCCCTTTTAGTTTTATATCCTCACACCTTGTTATTTCTTTTATCATTATTACTATTGGTGGTAGTGCATGCATTAACTTTTCCAGAAATGAAACCCAGATTTGCACCATCTGAGGTTGGACTACACTGCTTTTCCTCCTACTGGATAACTGCTTTGTTATTTTATTTATTTTTACAGTGAATAATAATTATATTATTCCTTAAGGGCTGGATAAGGAACAGGAGCTCACAAACATCATCTAAGGTGCTTGCTCAGGTTCACAGGTCGATGTACAACCTCTGCAAACGTTTTTCCTTAACAGTGTCAGGGAATGGGAGGAAGGATCAAAACTGCATTTTCTTCCTGTAGCAGCTCACACATCCGTGGATTCACACAAAATAACATCCGTGGGAAGGGGGTAACTGCCTGTTCCTCTTACTGCTGATTTGGGGTTACTGCAGAATTTTTAGGAGATGCTGGGTCATGCAAGGTGGCCCTTCAGAAACCATCCCTTGTGCAAAAAACGCTCTTTTTTGACCGTGAATGTCCGTCAGCACAGCAGCATAAGAAAGCTATGCCCCGCCGTACCCCTGCACAGCACCGCCCCTTCCGTTCCACTTCCACTAGCAGCTCAGCACGTGGTTAATCTTCCCCCATCGGCCCCCGCGTCAGGCATCGTGGGGTCGGGCCTCGCTGGAGGGGAGATGCGGACTTGGCCCGTGGGGTCTGATACAGCGCCAGAAACTTTTCGCCTACATGCCTCATAGGGAGTATAGTCGGGAATGCTGCCTCTTTAAGCGCGCCTGTATGGGCGGGGCGTGTAGCGGGCCGGGGCGTGTAGTGTGGCGTGTCTTGTCGTACGGTGGGGCGGGGTTGGGGTTTTACGCAGCGCGCTGACGTTAGCGGTGAGCGGGTGCTGTCACAAAGGGAAGTGGCGGCGGTTGTAGTTGTCAGTGTGGGGAGGGGTGGAGAGTTGTAGGGCGGCGGTTGCCGCCGTGCTATGGCCCAGCAGCAGATGAGCAGCTCGCAGAAGGCACTGATGCTGGAGCTTAAGTCATTGCAGGAGGAGCCGGTGGAGGGCTTCCGCATCACTCTGGTCGACGAGTCTGACCTGTACAACTGGGAGGTGGCGATTTTCGGGCCTCCCAACACTCTTTACGAGGGCGGCTACTTCAAGGTAGGGGTTTTCTCCGTCGACGGACTGTGTTTCCCAACGTCGCTGTGGTGCTTGGGGGGAGGGTAGCTGTCTCTTGCACCATCTCCCTCACCGCCTGCTGGGCCTCTTTGTCCCTTTCTCTGGGTTAAGGTTTAAGAGCTTTGTTCCACAAAACCAAAGTATCCTGTAGCTTAGGGAATATTAGATTTGTGTTACGTTCAGTTTGGCCGTATTGATTTAAAGGACGGGAGAGCTTTGCCACAAAGCTTGTCATTTGCAGTCAGTTGGCTGGCTTACTCATGTAGGTGTGGTAGGTATATTCTTTGATTTGCCTCCATTGTTACTTATTTAGGAAGTTGATTTAGGCATGGGTTAGTACCTGGGTCATTTTTGCATCCAAATGGTTTGGCGACCTCTTCCTGTACTTATTACTTCCCTCCCCTTCCGCCTTCCCCCCCTCCTCCCCCCCGCCTTTCCCCTCCCGCCCCCCCCCCCCCGGAAATCACAGTAGGTCAAAACATTTCCGTTTCGGTTCGGAAACTCTCTAGACTGTATATTTGTAATTGCTCCTGGAAAGAAGCTGAAGCAGCCCGTGAAATAATCCAGGGATGTGTAGATTCTAGGCAACCGGGACACCTTGGTATTATGAATGTGATATTTTCTTTTGTATTTTATGTCCTTGAACTTTTGTGCCTTTCTCCTAAATTCTTCCGACTGATCTTATGATACCTATTGTGAGAGTGGGAGACTACGATCTCATGATGTCCTTGCCCTCCTGCAGCAGAGGGATTCCTTTCAAGCGTTATGGCTGGAGCCTGTCAAATGTTGTTTCTGATTCCTCTTTGTGAGGAGCTGTGCATGGTGTGGGTTCTTGTGCTCCTTGTGTTACTTTGGTAGAACATCCTTAGTTCTGAGCCCCTGAAAGAGTTGTCTTAAACTCTTGTTCTATCTCTAGGGAGAAGGAGTCCTGTTGTTCTGATAAGTGATGCTCTTGGCTTGCTTTGTATTAAGCCTTCAGGTAAACCTTTATATAAGTTAGACTTGGTGTCCTGAGTTCAGCTGTAGCAGTTATTTTTCTCCCTGTTAGCAGCTGGTGCGTTGCTTTGGTTTTGACTTCAGTCTGGGAACAGTGCTGATGACACACTGTTTTGATTTGTTGCTAAATAATGTTTATTCTGATTAGGGACTTTTAGTTTCATGCTCTGTCAGTGAGGAGGGGCACAAGAAGCTGGGAGGAAACAGAGACAGGATATGTGACCCAAACTACCCAAAGGGGTATTCCATACTGCAGCACTTCATGCCCAGTAGATCAATCTGGGGCAAGTTACCCGGAAGGCCCAGATAGCTGCTTGGGTTGGGCTGGGTGGTCAGCAATTGTACTGTGCATCACTTGTATTTGTTTTCCTTTTCCCCTTTTAGTTATATAGTCTCCCTCCTTTTTATTTCCTTTATAGTTATTGGTGGTGGTGCTCGTAGTAGTAGCAGCAGCTTTGTATTGGTACCTTAGTTACTAGACTGTTCTTATCTCAACCTGTGGGCTTTACGTTCTTTTGATTCTCCTTCCCAACTCTCTGGGAGTTTTTGGAGGTGGAGAGAATGGGGATGTGAGTGAGAGAGTGGCTGTATGGTTCTGAGTTACTGGCTGGGCTTAAACTGTGGCACTTGGTTTACTTAACTGTTTAGAGAGAAGTTTAATATGTTAGGCTTTACTTGGTAGAGTGATTTCTATGATATATTCATAGTATATGTAAGGTGAGCACTAGTTCAGATTAATTTTTAAATAGTAGGTTATCGGTAACCTAGTACAGGCTATAATAAAGTCAAGGAGTTCTTAAAAATTCAACCACAGCATCTAAATGTATTTTATCAACTAATATAGCATGCTCAGATCTGCTGTGGTCCTTCAGAGTTTAGGACATCCCAGCTAGATGGAAAGGCCAGTAGCCTTCAGAAGAAACCAATTTATGTAGAGCAGCTTGTATCAGCGGGGATAGGAGCAGTCTTGAACTGCAAGCTTCCCTCTATACAATCGGCCTTTAGGTGTACATCTACAGTGGAGGCTGTCATTCCCACACACCCTAGTGACAAGTACAGCAGCTACTCAAAGTCCGACTACAGTAGATAATGCAGCTACACCAACTCCAAGAGATAAGTACAGCAGGTACTCAAACTCTGACCACAGCAGTCAGCGCAGCTACACCAGCCTCAGTGACAAGTACAGCAGCACCATATGAGAGTTCTGATGGTTTTGAATAGTCTTTGGGTATCCTTGGGACCTGCCTACTGATTGCAGTGCAGATCACCATGCTGGCACGCATAGAGAGTGTGTTTTATCCACAACTATTTTGTCTGATCTCGAAAGTTAAGCGGAGTAGGTTTGGGTCTTGTCTAGGGTTAGATGAATATATAGGAGGAGCAAGAGATTTTCCCTGATGCTGGACAGTCATGAATGGCAGGGTGTGTGGGACAGTATGGGCGAGTATCTAGTCCACTGGGCCCCTCCAGCGCTTTGGAAGCGTTGGAGATGGAAGTCAGCTGTATGGAGTCCCCAGCAACAAGCTGCAGAAACTGCTGAAGGGGACAGTGAGTTATTTTGAGCCTGGTGGGCCCATGACATTCAGGCCATCAGAGCAGAGATGCAACATAGAGATGGACTCATGATCGAGGGGTGGACTTAGCAATGGACACTATTGCCCAGGTTATTCATGAGTGTGAACACTGCACACAGCCTCTCCTGCTCTGAAAGACTGTTCCAAGAGATGGAGCCTGGCATCATGGACCGGATGGACTGAGCAGCTTTATAGGGATTGGTCCATGCATTAAGGAATGATCTCTCCCTCTCTGTGTGGATGTGTTTATATCTGTCTCTCTCTCTATATATATATATAGGAGTGATGGTATATTGAAAATGTGGGATCTGAGCATGATGTGAATGGTATGGAGTAAGGGGTGGATACAGTCCTGGGTTCAGCAGTAACAGTTATTTTTCTCCTTAGTAGCTGGTGCAGTGCTGTGTTTTTTGACTTTCAGCCTGGGAACAGTGCTGATAACACCAGTGTTTTTAGTTGTTGCTAAGTAATGTTTATTCTGACCAAAGCTCCCAGCTATACAATCAGCCTTAAGGTGTACATCTACAGTGGAGGCTGTCACAAATCTAGGTATGGCTGTCCTTATCCCTGTCAGTCTCTGCTTTATGAATTTTTATGTGGCTATTCAGTATGACTGGGACTAATGTTTTGGGCAATCCTTTGCTTAAGTTCTAGACCACCACACTCAAGGAAGGAGTGTTTCATGCACTGGTTACTTCTCATTTGATGCTGGCAAGGCAGAAGTATCTCGGGGTTACTGATGTTAAGTCCTCCGAAGAGGTCCAGTTATAAGAGCAAGCTTCTAGCAGTGTCAGTTGTATTGGGCTACAGGTATTTGTTTGCAATAGGTGACCTTGATTGATATTGATTTGTGTGGGGATTTGGTTGGTTAGTTTTATTTTTTTTTCTTTTTTTGTTGTGTGGTTGGTTTTTTTTTTTCCTCTGGCTGTCCTGGGTTCAGCAGCAGCAGTCATTTTTCTCCTACTTAGCAGCTGGTGCAGTGCTGTGTTTTTGACTTTCAGCCTTGGAACAGTGCTGATAACACCGATGTTTTCAGTTGTTGCTAAGTAATGTTTAGTCTGAGCAATGACTTTCTGAGTCTCCTGCCCTGCCAGGGAGGAGGGGAAGCTGGGAGGAAGCAGAGACAGGACACCTGACCCAAGCTAGCCAAAGAGGTATTCCATACCACAGCATGTCATGCCTAGTATATAAACTGGGGCAGTTACCTGGAATGTCTAGATCACTGCTCAGGTGGGGCTGGTTATCAGTCTGGGAGTGGTGAGTGGTTGTTTTCTCTTCCCTTGTTATTTCCCTTATTATTATTATTGGTGGTGGTAGTAGCAGTGTTTTGTGTTTTACCTTAGTTACTGGACTGTTCCTATGTCACCCTGTGGGAATTGAGTTAGATTTTCCTCCCCATCCCTCTGGGAGCAGGGGCTGGTGTGGTCAGAAGGAATAATTTTCTCAGAATGAAAAACTTATCTCCAGGATGTAGTACCAGTTGCCTGTTTCTTAGGTCAGCTGGGAAAGATGTGATATGATAAGACAGGTCTTTGGATCAGAACCTGCTGGGTTATGTGGTAGTTCTGAATTGCTTTAAAAACAAAAGGAATGTGTGGGTTGTGGTGTTTTTTGTTGCTTTTTTGGTTTTGTTTTGTTTTCCTGGTTTTGCAGGCAGTGCCTGAGCAGTAGAGAAACACATTGTGCTTCACGCTGCAGAATTATGTGTGAGCTGTGCATTAATGCTGTTTTTTTTCAGCTGAGAGGGTTCTTTGTGATGTGGCAGGAGAATCATAGAATAGTTAGGGTTGCAAAGGACCTTAAGATCATCTACTTCCAACACCCTTGCCATGGGCAGGGACACCTCATACTAAACCATCTCACCCAAGGCTCCATCCAACCTGGACTTGAACACCACCAGGGATGGAGCATTCACAACTTCCCTGGGCAACACATTCCAGTGTCTCGCCATTTTTACAGTAAAGAACTTCCTCCTTATATCCAATCTAAACTTCCCCTGTTTAAGTTCGACCGCATTACCCCTTGTCCTGCTTTTGATGCAGCCCAGGATACGGTTGGCTTTCTGTGCTGTGAGAACGCACTGCTGGCTCATGTTAAGTTTCTCAATGACCAACACCTCCAAGTCTGTCTCTGCAGGGCTGCTCTGAATCTCTTCTCTGCCCAACCTGTTGCTGTGCCTGGGATTGCTCTGACCCAGGTGTAGGACCTTGCACTTAGCATGGTTAAACTTCATAAGGTTGGCACTGGCCCACCTCTCAAGCATGTCAAGGTTCCTCTGGATGGCATTCTTTCCCTCCAGTATATCAACTGAACCACACGGCTTGGTGTCATTGGCAAACTAGCTGAGGGTGCCCGCAATCCCACTGTCCATGATGCTGACCAAGATTTTGAATAAGACTGGTCCCAACACTGATTCCAGCCAGTCCTTTATCCACCAAGTGGTCCATCTATCAAACTGATCTCTCTCCAATTTAGAGACAAGGATGTCATGCGGGACAGTATCGAACGCTTTGCAGAAGTCCAGGTAGATGACATCAACTGTTCTACCCCTGTCCATCAGTTCCATAGCCCCATTATAGAAGGCCACCAAACGTGTCAGGCAGGATTTCCCCTTAGTGAAGCCATGCTGGCTGTCACCAAGCACCTTGTTGTTTTTCATGTGCCTTAGCATGCCTTCCAGGAAAATCTGCTCTAAGAATTTGCCAGGCATGGAGGTGAGAGTGACTGATCTGTAGTTCCCCAGGTCATCCATTTTCCCCTTCTTGAAAATAGGTGTTATATTTCCCTTTTTACAGTCATTGGGAACTTCACCTGACTGCCATGATTTTTCAGATATGATGGCCAGTGGCTTAGCAACTTCATTCACCAGCTCCTTCAGGACCCGCTGGTGGATTTCATCAGGTCCCATGGACTTGTGCATGTTCATGTTCTTAAGATGGTCTCAAACCAGATCCTCTCCTACAGTGGGCCTAAGGTCTTCATTCTCACAGTCCCTGCATCTGCCTTCCGAGACTTGGGTGATGTGGTCAGAGCCTTTGCCAGTGAAGCCTGAGGCAAAGAAGTCATTAAGAACCTCAGCCTTCTCCAAATCCTGATTGTCTTATTTGAAAAATTTCACTTTTAGTTCTGGCAGCTGATACTTAAATGGGGACCACAACAGCAAAGGCTATTAAGCTGTAATCTGGTGGTGGTATGTGCTAACTGAGATATATTTTAGTGGCTGAGGGTTGTGCTTGGTGGAACTTTAGCCACCTTGGTTGACTGTTTATTGGTCTATTAGCATTGAAATCCAGTGGTTTACTTTGATGTTTGGTCTGTCAAAGTCTTCAGGCTGGTAAATCTCTGCCCAGTGCTTTGATCAAGCAATGGGTTTTGGATGCTTGCAGTACTATTAGGTGGTACTTCCTGATGATTTACTTGAAGTTTTGTGTTTGGTTCAGTTGCACCTTTGTGTCCCAGTTTTTGATTGTGGTGGTTTTTTTTTTTTTGGTTTACACTACCCACCCCACCCACCCCATGTTGTTTTTGTAGTTGATTGGTATTCTTGTGCTGGGAGCTGATATTTTGGTCAAGGTGCAAGTGAGAAACTGAACTTTATTATGAAATCCATGCTTCTGGGTAGTTCAATGTATTGACCATGTATGCTTTGTCAAGCATGTTTAATGTAGAGCAAGAGTCAGTATTCAGAGCTTCTTTGATTTAGGCTGGGTAGATGAAAATGAATACACTTAACATGAAAGGAAACAAATTAACTGTATTGTTGGAGTTGCTGTTTTATGAAGTTGACTGATCTATCAGGTTTTTTTCTACTTAAAAGAGCAGCTATTAATAGACGTTGGGGGGGAGAACCCAAGTGTCCTGGGTTCAGCAGTAGCAGTCATGTTTCTCCTTTTTGGTAGCTGGTGCAGTGCAGTGTTTTGACTTTCGGCCTGGGAACAGAGTTGATAGCGATGTTTTGATTTGGCCAAGGACTTTGTGAGCCTCATGCTCTGCCAGGGAGGAGGGGAAGCCGGGAGGAAGCAGAGACAGGACACCTGACCCAAACTGACCAAAGAGGTATTCCGTACCACAACACGTCATGCCCGGGGTGTAACTGAGAGTTACCCGGAAGGGCTGAGACTGCAGGGTTGGAGGAGGTATCGGTCAGAGCTTGGTCGGGCTGGGGGGGCGAGTTATCAGTCGGCTGGTGGTGAGGTGTTGTATTCTCTTCCCTTGTTATTTCCTTTATCATCATTATTATTATTGGTGGTAGCAGTAGTGATTTGTGTTATACCTTACTTACTAAACTGTTCTTATCTCAACCTGTGGGAGTTGCATTCTTTTCGATTCTCCTCTTTGTCCCTCTGGGAGTAGGGGGAGGGCAAGAAGGGGGGGAAGTGAGTGAGCAAGCTGTCTGCCTTGTTTTAAACCACGACAGTTCTTTTTTTGGCGCCCAACGTGGGGCATGAAGGGTTGAGATAACAGATCTGACTGGATTAATAGTCATTGCTGACAATGCTTATTTATTGACTCTCAGAGTTGTTCCTCTTGATCTCACAGTTTCAGAATGCAGTACATTACTTGGACCCGGTATTTCCTGTGTTATTGTTTATCAAGTGTGGGGCTTGGGCTAAGGTTCTTGTCTCACTGTGCTTTATGGCAATGACTTGTAATACTGGCGGGCTCCAGCAGCAGGGCGGGACAGATGTGGCCGTGGACTTGTACCTGGCCGTCCGGCTGCTCTTCACCGGCCTGGCCCTCGCCTCCATCTTTGTGAGGCCTCGGGGAGCCGAGGGGGAGCGGCCCCGGGAGCCGGCGGCTGCTGGAGCGACCCGGGAGAGCGGCGGCGGGAGCGGGGCCGGAGGCTGCGAAAGGACGGCTGCCGGTGGAGGAGGTCGGGGAGCGGAAGGAGGCGGCTTCCGAGCAGCGGGAGAAGGCGGAGGAGGAGCCGAGGCCCGCGGCCGAGCCCAGCCCTGAGACGGCCGAGAGCATCCCCCGGCAGCCGCCCGCCGAGCCGCAGGAGGATGCAGGAGACCACGCAGCATTTCCCAGCAAGGCAGACGAGGAAAAGCTGAACTCAGGAAAAGAGAAGCTGGTGGTGGGAGAGCCGGCAAGCACAGCAGCTACACCAGCCCCAGTGACAAGTACAGCATCATCGTTTGAGGGTTCTGAAGGTTTTGAATGGCCTTTGGGTATCCTTGGGACCTGCCTGCTGATTGTGATGGGGATCAGCATGTTGGCACACATACAGAGTGTGTTCTACTTAACTTCAAAACTCTTAAATGTAAATGGTCTGGGGGGACGACTGGGAGGGTGTGTGGGACAGTATGGGCAAGTATCTAGTCCACTGGGCCCCTCCAGTGCTTTGGAAGCATCAGAGATGGAAGGCAGCTGTATGGAGTCCCCAGCAACAAGTTGGAGAAACTGCTGAAGGGGACAGTGAATTACTTTGAGCCTGGTGGGCCCATGGCACTTCAGGCCATCAGAACAGAGATGCAACAGAGATGGACTCATGATCGAGGGGTGGACTTAGCAATGGACACTATTGCCCAGGTTATTCACGAGTGTGAACACTGCACACAGCCTCTCCTGCTCTGAAAGACTGTTCCAAGAGATGGAGCCTGGCATCATGGACCAGATGGACGCAGCATCTTTATAGCTACTGGTCCATGCACTTAGATAAGAGTGATGGTATATTGAAAATGTGGGATCTGAGCATGACGTGAATGGTATGGAATAAGGGGTGGATAATGTCCTGGGTTCAGCAGTAGCAGTCATGGTTCTCCTTCTTGGTAGCTGGTGCAGTGCAGTGTTTTGACTTTCGGCCTGGGAACAGAGCTGATAGCGATGTTTTGGTTTGGCCAGGGACTTTGTGAGCCTCATGCTCTGCCAGGGAGGAGGGGAAGCTGGGAGGAAGCAGAGACAGGACACCTGACCCAAACTGACCAAAGAGGTATTCCATACTGTCCTGGGTTCAGCAGTAGCAGTCATTTTTCTCCTTCTTGGTGGCTGGTGCAGTGCTGTGTTTTGACTTTCGGCCTGGGAACAGAGCTGATAGCGATGTTTTGGTTTGGCCAAGGACTTTGTGAGCCTCAGGCTCTGCCAGGGAGGGGGGGGGGCCAGGTGGAGGCGGAGACGGGGCGCCTGACCCAGGCTGACCGGGGAGGTGTTCCATACCACAGCATGTCATGCCCAGGAGGTAACTGGGAGTTAGCCGGAAGGGCTGGGAGACTGCAGGTTTGGAGGAGTATCGGTCGGTGCTTGGTCGGGCTGAGGGGGGCGAGTTATTGGTTGGCTGGTGCTGAGGTGTTGTATTCTCTTCCCTTGTTATTTCCTTTATCATTATTATCACTGGTGGTAGCAGTAGTGATTTGTGTTATACCTTCGTTACTAAACTGTTCTTATCTCACCCCATGGGAGTTGCATTCTTTTCGATTCTCCTCTCTGTCCCTCCGGGAGCAGGGGGAGGGCAAGAAAGGGGGGGAAGTGAGCGAACGAATTACCTGACTGGGTTTAAACCACGACACATACCACAGCACGTCATGCCCGGGGTGTAACTGAGAGTTACCCGGAAGGGCTGAGACTGCAGGGTTGGAGGAGGTATCGGTCAGAGCTTGGTCGGGCTGGGGGGGCGAGTTATCGATCGGCTGGTGGTGAGGTGTTGTATTCTCTTCCCTTGTTATTTCCTTTATCATTATTATTATTGGTAGTAGCAGTAGTGATTTGTGTTATACCTTAGTTACTAAACTGTTCTTATCTCAACCTGTGAGAGTTGCATTCTTTTCGATTCTCCTCTCTGTCCCTCTGGGAGTAGGGGGAGGGCAAGAAGGGGGGAAGTGAGTGAACAAGCTGTCTGCCTGGTTTTAAACCACGACACCAAGCATTATGCATTGTTTTCCCAAGTCATGTGGGGGCTAAATACTTTCGAAGGCATTGTCTTCCCTGCGTTTTGTAACTCCTTAACCATGTGCTGTTTAGAGTTCTGTATTGTTGGATTCAGCTTTTTCTGAATTATTTTAATTTAAAAGCAATTAGTAACGTGGAAATCTTTTAGCAGTGACTTGATATGGAACTTACAGGTAACTGATGGGCAAGCAGAAGCAATATGTTTAAAAATTTGGTATTGTAGGCTACTTCCTAGAAAGCTTAAAATTAAGCAAGAAGTTGTAACTAGTAGAACACTTAAGTCCACAAATATTTCTCGGTGTCAAGGGAAAAAAAAATGTTGTACTCTAAGCTCAAAAAGCTGCCTTCTGCATTGCAAGGTGCTGCAGAGTTTCATTATATATACTTAATCTTCCACTTCTGTTGCCTTTAAGTATCATAGATGCTAATAAACAGTGTATGCAGAGTTGCAGTAAAGGGTTATGGAACTGCAGGTGCATAGAACCTGGAGTTGTTTGCTTTGGGTCTGAAGAGTTCCCATTCCGGGCTATCTCCAAAGTAAAAATGCTGCTAAGCATAAATAGACAATGAACTCAATTATGTACTGTTGCCTGCTATGTAGCACTTCCATAGCCCACCAACTAGATACATTCAGGTCAGCAGCAACTGGTCCCGACTGCCCTCTGACCATCACCCCAACAACAAATGAACTTTGAAGAGACCAGACAAGTTCTGCAGTGTCATCAGTAGGCAACAGCAGCTTTATAGGGATTGGTCCACACACTAAGGAATGATATCTCTCTGTGTGTGTCTGTCGGGGAAGGAGAGGAAATGTATGTGTGTACATACACGAGACAAGAGTGATGGTATATTGAAAAATGTGGGATCTGAGCATGACGTGAATGGTATGGAATAAGGGGTGGATACTGTCCTGGGTTCAGCAGTTGCAGTCATTTTTCTCCTTCTTAGCAGCTGGTGTAGTGCTGCGTTTTTGACTTTCAGCCTGGGAACAACGCCACTCATGACTGTCCAGCCTCGGGGAAAAATCGCTTAGTCCTCCTGTATCATCGTCTAACCCTAGGCAAGACCCAAATCCGACTCTGCTTAACTTTTGAGGTCAGATGATCACCATCATGGTGATCCCCATCACAATCAGCAAGCAGGTCTCAAGGGTACCCGAAGGCCATTCAAAAAGTTCAGAACTCTCAAATGATGGTGTAAATAGTCTGGTGGGGGAGCCGGGAGCATAAGAGAATATCTCCTTCATAGGTTAACCACCCGAGGAGGGGAAAAAAAGATGTGTAATTGCTAAACACTTCTATTATATACACCTCCCAAAGTATAGAGGTGATGACCATGCTGGGAAGGCAGGCCAGACCAGTTTCATGATCGATGAGTCCATGTCGACGCGGGAGTTGTGGACAATGCAGAGACAATCAATGTGGTCAAGCAATTGTCATTTATTGAGCATCAGACATGATCTTTTATACACAAATCCACACCTTGATTACACGCTGATTGGTTAACATGCCTTGCCAACAAGCTTCTGATTGGGTTTTACACAAACTTGTTCAATACAAGTTACGACAGTTACCTATGTTTAGCACTAACCTCAACATCCATACACTGTAGTTTTACATCCTGTTTTTTGTTCTTAACATCTGTTCTTAACATTGCTAACGTTGCAATTTCATTTCCTCCACTGCTATCTCTGGCTAACCTCCCCTCTGGCCTAGTATTTTTCCACTTATAGAGAAGCTGTACTTATGCTAACTGAGAAGCCCGACTCATGCTGAGTCCATACAACAATTCCCCCTTTTTGTTTTTGAGGCAGGCGCGTTAGTCAATATGTTCATATAACGCAGTGATTTCTTCATATTCGGTGCCAAGTCCCAATTCAGTGTGTGATTGTTGAACAAACCAAGCTTTCGGAATAAACCTCATGCACAACGCTTTCCCACATGCAAAAATTCCACAGCCAATAAGCAATAACACCATCAGCGTGATTAACAATTGTGCTAAGCTATACAGTAAAGGTCGCAGCCAGCTGCTAAATCCCAACTGAGCTAGCCAATCGTCTAAACCTTGTTCCACTTTACGTAGTTACATGCTCTTGCATTTGCTGCAACCGCTTCTGAATAGATCATGAATGATCAGTTAGATTAAAACAACACATGCCTTCAAAATCATTACAGCCATGCCCATGAGCTAATAATAAGAAATCGATAGCCGCGCGATTCTGCAATATAGACTTATGACTACTATCTATATCATTCATAAGGTCTGTTAAAATTGCAGATGTAAGATTGGCTTGTTTCACAACCCAACAAGCAAGCTTTTGCATATTAGCATTAGCAATAGTTGCTGCACACCCGGGACAAAAAATACTTGTTAAGAGATTTTTGACTGCCCAAAAGCTTTGCAGAGTCCTGACACGTGCTCTCCAGCGTAGTAAGAAATCTACGAAATCGAACCAAAGTAGTTTTGTTTAACAGAGATACTGATGGAGCTACAAGACTAAGGCGTCCCAGATAACATGGTCCACCAAGGGGATGTTTTGGGATACCTTGCCAGGCATGATCCCCACAAATCAAAAAAACCTCCCTTAGGCAAAGCTAACAACATGCTTGGAAAAAGTTCATACCCGCCAAACTCCTCTAGACCTACAGCTCCCCCACACCATGTTCGGGCCTCAGAAGCATCCTCTATCCCATAAATACCTGATCCAGACACATTTGTCCACACATCAAGTGGATAACACAATATGCCGATACGAGAGCTTACACACCTTGTTTTAGTTGGGGTATCAATTATATTAGCGCTAAAGCCAAAGCACAAGTCATCTTTAGTTCCGTTTATGGATCCTTCCAGCCACACTTCCTGTGGATCCCACGGTAAGGTTTTATTCAAATGCTGAATCAAAAAAACGGACATCCAAGCTAATGTCTGGTTTGCAATATTACCAGGGATACAACCTCCACACCAAATATGTTTGTTGGCCTGGCAGGCCGTCTGATTTCCGTGACACCAGCTATCAGACGCACTAGCCTTGTCTCCTTCCTGCTGCGATATGAAATGTTACTTATATATCCCACAAATCTTTCTGGCTCCAAAAAAGGTATACCAATTAAACAGGTGCGAAATGGATCAGACACAGCTGTTAAAGACACACAAAAACTAAAAGTGTTGGTTCTGTTCGCCCATGTTACCCATACATAGACAGCTTTTGCAATTCGTTCAGCTGGTGGGAGAGGTACTCCCCCTTTTTCCTTTTTGTTTTTGCAAAAGCTCCTTAAGAGTTGCATGAGCATGCTCCACAATAGCTTGACCAGTTGGAGAGTGAGGGATCCCTGTGACATGACGAATACCCCATTGATTACAAAAAGTCTGAAACTTATGGGAGACATATGCAGGCCCGTTATCAGTTTTAATTTGAAGAGGGACCCCTAAGGCTGCAATGGCAGAGTGCATGTGTCAAATGACGTGATGAGCCGTTTCACCAGTTTGTACAGTAGCCCAAAGCGCTAGCGAAAAGGTATCAATAGAGACATGGACATATTTGAGACTACCAAATTCAGGGACATGTGTAACATTCATTTGCCATAACTGAAGGGCCATAAGGCCTCGAGGGTTTACCCCTAGGCCTACACCGAGACCACTACGCTGACAAGCTGGACAAGACCGGGCTATGCCCTGTGCATCCGTTACAGAAATGCCAAATTGTCGAACCAGCATTTTTGCAGATTGATGGAAAAAATCATGGGAAAAAAGTGCTTGCTCAAATAAATTAGGTGTGGGACCTGTCCATACAGGAGCAGTGACAAGGTTGTCGGCATGGTTATTTCCGATGCTAAGACCACCACAACTTTGGTGACTACGGATGTGTGCGATGAAATACGACTCAGTTCGCTGATTAATGACTTGTAACAATTGTAGCAAGGTTTTTTGTAAAATAGAATTGTTCAATGTCTTAATCATTGACCGTTCAAGGCGTTGAACAACTCCCACAACATAAAGAGAACCTGATACAACATTAAGAGGTTCTGTTTGCCACTTTAAAAAGACCCAAGCCACAGCCTTCAGTTCTAAAGTCTGAAGGGAATTGCCAGGTTCTCCTTCAATTAATTGTTTTTTCCAACCGTTGTTAGTGTGCCAGGTTGCAACAGCAGTTTTAGATTTCTTGCCTGCATCTGTAAAAACAGTGCAACCTTGTACGGGTCGCTCAGACCTTTTAGGACATTTCTCCCAGTGTTGTCCTGATAATAGTGGCAAGATTTTTGCTTTAGGGAAGACATTGGTCACCTTTCCTGCAAAATCTGTCATAGCAATTTGATATTCTGTGGAAAAATGTTCAAGTCACTCCAAATAACTAGAGACAACAGGTAAAATTATCTCACAGGGGTCACGACCTGAGATATCAATCACTCTATTTCTTCCTTTCATGATTAACTGGGCAAGTAACTCTGGTCTGGTAATTACTGTCTTGTGAGGCTGATATGACAAAAAGATCCACTCAAGGGTTCGCAATGATTCAGCTTGAAATTTTACTATTAAAGCCAAAGGGTGCTGTCTGTCCCCTCCAGAATTTATGATAATCAAAGCGACTGGCTGGTCTGCTAAACACCTGGAGGCATAACCATCAGCAATTTTTGGGGATATACAATCCAAGGCCTGACTTAGCTCACTGGTTAGCTGTCGCTTGGCTTCTGCCTTGTGTTCCTGGCCTAATAGAGGCATCAATGGTGCAAGATCATCATTTGTAATACCACAGACATGTCGAACCCACTGAATATCTCCCATGAGTTTCTGCACATCAGTGAGCGTTTTGATCTTGGAAGAGATTGTTACCTTTTGGGGTCGAATACAGCTGCCAGAAATGACCCAACCCAAATAGTTCCATGGAGCAATTCGCTGGATCTTTTCTGGGGCAATACATAACCCTTTGACAGATAAGGTGGTTTGCAGGTCATCCAATAAGTCACCAGGAATGCTCTTTCCTGCTATTAAGATATCATCCATATAATGATAAATGATCAACTCTCGATATCTTTGTCTTACCGGCTCCAATGCCCATGCAACATATACCTGACAAATGGTAGGGGAATTTTTCATCCCTTGGGGTAACACTGTCCTATGATAGCGTTTTGCAGGAGCCTGCTTGTTCACGCTAGGTACTGTGAATGCAAATTTTTCACAGTCCTCTGGATGCAGACGGATGGTGAAAAAACAATCCTTTAAGTCAATAATTAACAATTCCCAGTTCTCAGGGAGCATCGCAGGTGATGGTAGCCCTGGATGCAATGCTCCCATTTCCTGCATAACAGCATTTATGGCTCGGAGATCATGCAGTAATCTCCATTTTCCTGACTTCTTTGGGATAGTGAAAATTGGAGTGTTCCATGGGCTTGTAGACGGCACGATGTGTCCTGCCTGAATCTGTTCCTGTACTAATTCTTCTATTATTTGCAGCCTTTCTAGTTTAAGCTGCCACTGATCTACCCAAACTGGTTTTTCGGTCAGCCAAGTTAGTTTCAGTATAGGTGGCTGCTCTTCAGTGACCGCCCCTAAAAAGCTGAAGTAATCAATTTTGTATGGAGCTGACTCAAGACATCTCTCCCTATCAGTGCTACAGGAAGGTGCAGCACATAAGATTTGACAGTGGCAAGGGCTCCATCTGCAAAAGAGCAAGTGACTACTTCTTGACTAATGAAAGTCTGTTGACAGCCTCCCACTCCCATGACTCCAGTAGGAGCCTGTATCAGTGGCCAAGAGGGAGGCCAAAGATGCATTGGAACAACAGTAACATCCGCTCCGGTATCTAAAATCGTTGTGATCTTAATAGTCTGCCCATTTTTATGTGATAATATTACAACCTCAGTTGGTTTCCCTCTGGTAATATCCATAGCAAATAGAACATTCGGTTGCCCTGTTGATCCAAAGTTTCCGTGGCCTCTGTCCTGTGTCCCCCTCCTGGGTATCTTTGCTTCAAATGGAATTAGCTGAGCTATTTTCTCCCCTGCTGGTATTGAAATTGGTGGTGTTAATGTATAAACTATTATTTAATATTACCTTGGAAATCCGCATCAATTAATCCTGGGACTACGAAGATACCCTGACGGGAGACAGAGGATCACCCAATCAATAAGGCACTAAGTCCATGCCCCAACGGTCCCCATAATTGTGACTCTATCAAATGCACTTGAGAGTCACTCAATGTAACAGTTACTGCGGTTGCCACGTCCGCTCCGGCACTGCCGATGGTTGCTGAGGCAATGCGGTCCAGGCACCCTTCATTTGTGTCGGAGCGCAAGGGCAAGCGCTCGCTCTGCCGTTTCCCATCCCTTTACACTCCTGTGTGTTGTGAATTGGTTTATTACAGCGCACACACCATTTAGTACTACACCAAGTCTTGGGAAACGGGAGAGGTGCCTGAGGACTGGAGGAAAGCAAATGTCACTCCAGTCTTCAAAAAGGGCAAGAAGGAGGACCCGGGTAACTACAGACCGGTCAGCCTCACCTCCATCCCTGGGAAAGTGATGGAACACCTTATCCTTGGTACCATCTTAAGGCATATCAAGGATAAGAAGGTTATGAGGGGCAGTCAACATGGCTTCACCAGGGGGAAATCATGTTTGACCAATCTCTTAGCCTTTTATGAGGAAATAACACGGTGGATGGATGATGGCAGAGCGGTGGATGTGGTCTACCTTGACCTCAGCAAAGCATTTGACACAGTCTCCCACAGCATCCTCACAGCTAAATTGAGGAAGTGTGGACTGGATGATCAGGTAGTGAGGTGGACTGCGAACTGGCTGAAGGAGAGAAGCCAGAGAGTTGTAGTCTATGGGGCTGAGTCTAGTTGGAGGCCTGTAACTAGTGGAGTGCCTCAAGGGTCAGTACTGGGACCGGTATTATTTAATATATTCATCAATGATTTAGATGAGGGAATTGAGTGTACTATCAGCAAGTTTGCTGATGACACTAAGCTGGGAGGAGTGGCTGATACACCAGAAGGCTGTGCTGCCATCCAGCGAGACCTGGACAGGCTGGAGAGTTGGGCAGGGAGTAACTTGATGAAATATAACAAGGGAAAGTGTAGAGTCCTGCATCTGGGCAGGAACAACCCCAGGTTCCAGTATAGGTTGGGGAATGACCTGTTAGAGAGCAGTGTAGGGGAGAGGGACCTGGGGGTACTAGTGGACAACAGGATGACCATGAGCCAACACTGTGCCCTTGTGGCTAAGAAGGCCAATGGCATCCTGGGGTGTATTAGAAGGGGGTGGTTAGTAGGTCGAGAGAGGTCCTCCTTCCCCTCTACTCTGCCCTGGTGAGACCCCATCTGGAGTATTGTGTCCAGTTCTGGGCCCCTCAGTTCAAGAAGGACAGGGAGCTGCTGGAGAGAGTCCAGCGCAGGGCAACAAAGATGATTAAGGGAGTGGAACATCTCCCTTATGAGGAAAGACTGAGGGAGCTGGGTCTCTATAGTTTGGAGAAGAGGAGACTGAGGGGTGACCTTATCAGTGTCTATAAATATATAAAGGGGGAGTGTCACGAGGACGGAGCCAGGCTCTACTCAGTGGCAAACAATGATAGGACAAGGGGTAATGGGTACAAACTGGAACACAAGAGGTTCCACTTAAACTTGAGAAGAAACTTCTTCTCAGTGAGGGTGACGGAACACTGGAACAGGCTGCCCAGGGAGGTTGTGGAGTCTCCTTCCCTGGAGACATTCAAAACCCGCCTGGACGCATTCCTGTGTAACATTATCTAGGTGTTCCTGCTCCGGCAGGGGGATTGGACTAGATGATCTTTCGAGGTCCCTTCCAATCTCTAACATACTGTGTGTGTGTGTGTGTGTGTGTGATTAACTGGCTGATTCCTATTCTGTGCCCTACATTGAGAACGAAGATGCTCTGACTTCCCACAGTTATAGCATTTTCGTTCTCTCTTTCCTTTCCCTTTTCCTTGCACAAGCGGACGAACCGCAGCCCCTACAGCCTCCGCCATATCGGCTGCCTTTTGTTTATGACCCATTTGCTCAACAGTTTCCAGCATCTGAGCTACTGAAGTACCTCTAGGCAATGTATTCAGAATCTGTTTCACCTGATCATTAGCCCCATCAAATGCAATCATATCCAGTAATTTTGCCTTCATATCATCACTTATATCCAGGTTGCCTTGCAACGCAGCAAATAACCGATCAATAAATTGTGAATAAGATTCTCCAGGTCCCTGTTTTAGAGACCAAAAACCAGGAGTTGCCTTGTCATTTGGAAGCGAAAGCCAGGCTCTCAGACCCAATTCTTGGGAGCGGGTCAAGACCTGACCAGGAAGCTGTGCTTGATTTTGTGGATCGGTATATTGGCCTCGACCGAAGTAAGCATCTGCTGGTACCCCAAACAGTGGGTCTCCTTGTTGGCAGGGCTGATTCGCTTCTCCCTTACAAGCCAACTCCCATTTATTCAAAAACAAAAGTTGCAAGTTAGGGGGAAGCAATGTTTGAGCAATCATTTTGACATCATATGGGGTTAAGATATATGCAGAGAAAATATGAGCAATAATCGATTGAGGATACGGCACTTTTAACCCATAGGTTGTTACTGCGTGACGGGCCTCCTTTACAATTTTTAAATCAAACGCTTCCCAGTCCTTTCCCCCCTGCACATTATCAAAAACAGGGAAAAGAGAAGGACCTTCAGAAAACTCCCCAGTTACCACCGCATTCTCAATCACCCCTCGCCACTTTTGGGCTGGATTAACACCCCCCGTGCTCTCATCACCCCCTTTCTCAAGGAAGAAGGTGGCGCAGTTGGTACAGCTGTCTCTTGGATTTCAAGAGCTTTGAGTTTTTTCAAAAGCTGCTGCAACTGGGCGTCTCCCAGACCCACAGACACCTGTTGATGGAGTGAACAAATGGATTCATCCTCTGAGCCGTCATCGGAGTCGGGAAGAGGAGGATACAGGTCTGGCTCTGCCTCAGGTGAGTCTGGATCTGGTTCCAACTCAGACTCTGGGTTGTCCTTGTTTCCTGCACCAGCAACGTTCTGCATATCTTTGGCATTCTGCACGCTCGTATCGGGTGTTTGAGGTTTTCGGGCTCATTCGCCCTTTTTAGAAAAATCAGTCACAGTCCTTTTCGGGACACTCTGCAGTATGACAGGAGGTGCAAAGGCCATTGCAGAGGCACAATCTGGGGCTGTAGCCATCAGCACGGGCACAACTGCAGTCCTTCCTGATTTTACGTCTCTTAGAGTGTTTATGACTAACCTCCACAATGTGGAGTGCTTCTGAGCCTCTTTGGACCCTTTACTAATTTCGTCCCACAGCGCTTGACCAATCCGGTCCCATTCTGGAACCTCAAACGCATCTTGTGCTGAGGGCAAGAAGCCACAATCGTGGGACCATTTTAACAGCCTCTGGAGGGCGGCACTATCATATTGCAAACCTCCCTTAGAGAGAATGTGTTGGAGGAGCTTCACCACCACCTGTTCCTCTTTGGATAGCGAGTGCCCCATCTGCTCCCCGGCCGCTCACCTGATCAGGGCGAGATTCCTGAAGTTCTGCAAAGTCTGACTTCCAGCACCGGGGCAGCGCTACTCTTGGCCGGCTCACCGCCCCCTCTTGTCCCGTCGGTCCTTCCACCTCAGCTCTGCAAGGTACCGATTTGAGGGTCCCTGTTTGGGTGCCACTTGTCGACGCGGGAGTCGTGGACAACGCAGAGACGATCAATGTGGTCAAGCAATTGTCATTTATTGAGCATCAGACATGATCTTTTATACACAAATCCACACCTTGATTACACACTGATTGGTTAACATGCCTTGCCAACGAGCTTCTGATTGGGTTTTACACAAAGTTGTTCAATACAAGTTACGACAGTTACCTATGTTTAGCACTAACCTCAACATCCATACACTGCAGTTTTACATCCTGTTTTTTGTTCTTAACATCTGTTCTTAACATCGCTAAAGTTGCAATTTCATTTCCTCCACTGCTATCTCTGGCTAACCTCCCCTCTGGCCTAGTATTTTTCCACTTATAGAGAAGCTGTACTTATGCTAACTGAGAAGCCCGACTCATGCTGAGTCCATACAACAAGTCTATTGTATTTCAAGTCATTACCATGAAGTACAATGACACAAGAACCTTAGCCCAAGGCCCCCAACTGATAAACACTAACACAGCAAATACTGGCTCTAAGTAAGGTATGACATGCTGAAACTCTGAGATCAAGAGCAAAAACTTTGAGAGAAAATAATTCAGTATTGTGATGAGTGACTATTAATCCAAAACAATAAATGCTTATCAGAAATATTATTAGACACACTTTGGTCAGATATGTCATTATCTTGACCTTTCGTGCCCCACATTGGGTGCCACAAAGAGCTGTTATGGTTTAAGGCCAGCCAGTAACTCAGAACCATGCACTTACTCCTCCCCCCTCTCTTTTTCCACCCCCCACTCCTGGAGGGATGGAGAGGAGAATAGAAAGAATGTAACTCCCATGGGTTGAGATAAGAACAGTCCAGTAACTAAAGTATAAGGCCAAACCACTACTGTTACCACCAATAATAATAATAATGATAAGGGAAATAACAAGGGAAGAGAATACAACTGCTTTCCACCTGCTGCCTGATAACCAGCCTGACCCGAGCATTGATCTAGCAGTTCCGGGTAACTGCCCTCAGTTTATATACTGGGCGTGACATGCTCTGGTATGGAATACCGCTTTGGCTAGGTTCTGTCCAGCGTCCTGTCTCTACTTCTTATTGGCTTACCCTTTTCCATGGTAGAGCATGAGACTCAAGAAGTTGTTGGTTGGAGTTAACATTATCTAGCAACGACTAAAAACATCGGAGTTATCAGCATTGTTCACAGGCTAAAAGTCAAAACCACAGCACTGCACCAGCTACAAAGAAGGGGAAAAATGACTGCTGCTGCTGTGAACCCAGGACATCCTGTCTGACCAGTTAGGTGGCCTTCTATGATGGGGCTACAGACCTGATGGATGATGCTGAGCCCTGAGGGACGCCACTAGTGACCATTCACCAACTAGATGTCATGCTATTTACCACCACTCTTTCAGCTTGGCCATCCAGCGAGTTTTCAATCCAGTGAAGGATATACCTGTACAGGCCATTAGCAGCCAGTTTCTCCGGGAGAATGCTGTGGGAGGCCGTGTCAAATTCTTTACTGAAGTCCAGGTAGACAATATCTGCAGCCCATCCCTCATCTACTAAGCAGGTCATCTTGTCATAGAAGGTGATCAGGTTGGTCAAGCAGGACCTGCCCTTCATGAACCCATGCTGACTGGGCCTGACCTCTCCATTTTCCCACATGTGCTTTATGCTCTTGCTTAGAATCATCTGCTTCATGACCTTCCCCAGCACTGAGGTTAGGCTGTCCGGTCTGTAGTTTCTGGGGTCTTCCTTCCTGCCCTTTTTATAGAGGCCAACCTCCAATCCTCAGGGACCTGCCCACTAGACCAGGACTGCTGATAGATGATGGAGAGTGGCTTAGCAAGCTCCTCTGTCAGCTCCTTCAGCACTCTTGAGTGGAATCCATCCAGTCCCATAGACTTGTGTACGTCTAAGTGGATCAGGTCTCTAACCATTTCCTCCTGAATGATGGGGACTTCAATCAGCTCCCCATCTCTGCTATCCAACTTAGGGAACTGAGTACCCTGAGGATGGCTGGTGTGACTGTTAAAGACTGAGGTAAAGGCAGCATTAAGTACCTCATCCTTTTCTTCATCCTCAGTCACTAGGTTTCCCCTAGTATCCAGTAAAAGATGGAGGTTCTCCTTGGCCCTCCTTTTATTGCTAAAATGTTTGTTAAAATATTTCTTGTTTTTTTTTTTATGGCAGTGGCCAGATTTAGTTCCATCTGTGCCTTTGCCTTTTGAACTTTGTCCCTACATAATATAACAACATCCTTGTACTTTTCATGGTGTGACAGTCCCTTCTTTCACAGGTGATAGATTCTCTTTTTTTTTTTTATTTTTTTCAAACAATATCTCCCTGTTCAGCTAGGCTGATTTTTTCCACACCAATTTGATTTTGGGCACATGGGGACGGCCTGCTCCTGTGCCTTAAGGATTTAATTCTTGAAGTGTGTCCAACCTTCCTGGACCCCTTTGTCTTTCAGTAATGTTTCCCAAAGAATTCTGTCAACCAGCGTCCTAAACAGGACAAAGTCAGCTCTCCAGAGGTCTAAGGTGGAGGTTTTGCTGATCTTCCTGACTTCTCCAAGGACTGAAAATTCAGTCATTTCATGATCGCTTTGCCCAAGTTGGCCTCCAACCATCACATCACCCACCAGTCCTTCTCTGTTTACAAACAGCAAATCTGGCCAGGTATCTCCCCTAGTTGGCTCACTAACCAGCTGGGTTAGGAAGTTGTCTGCGATAATCATGTTATTATGTTTCTGTGATGCTGATTATGTCATGATTTCCCTGCTGCATGATGTCTGCCAGCTCTTCCTGTTTGTTGCCCATGCTGCAAGCATTGGCATAAATGCTTTTAAGTTGCCCTGTGGATCTGGACTCCAACAGCGGCATGCTACCCTGTGGCTCATATCCAGCGAGCCTAGTGTTATCCTCTTCCCCCTTTGAACCTAGTTTAAAGGTCTTTCTATAAGCCCTGCTAGCTCCTGGGCTGGAATCCTTTTCCCCTTTTGGGACAGTCATACCCCATCTGCCACCAGCAGGCCTGGTGCTGTATAAACTGACCCATGGTTAAAACCCCCAAAATCCTGGTGCTGACATCAGTCACGGAGACAGGAATTAATTGATGCAATCTTTCTGATGTCACTGTTTGTGACTGGCAAGATGGATGAGAACACTACTTGGGCTCTCGAACCCTGGACCAGTTGCCCCAAGGCCCCAAAGACCTTCTTGAGTCCCATCAGGCTTCTTGAAAGCAGGAAAAGGGGAAATATAATCTCCATTTTAAAAAAGATCCAGGGAACTACAAGCCCGTCAGTCTCACCTCGGTGCCTGGCAAGATCATGGAGCAGATCCTCCTGGAAACTAGGCTAAGGCGCATGGAAAGTAAGGAGGTGACTGGTGGCAGCCAACATGGCTTCACTAAGGGCAAATCGTGCCTGACAAATTTGGTGGCCTTCTACGATGTGGCTATGGCATTGGTGGATAAGGGAAGAGTGACTGATGTCATATGCCTGGACTTTTGCAAGGCAGTTGACACTGTCCTGCACGACATCCTTGTCTCTAAATTGAAGATGCATGGATTTGACAGGTAGACCACTTGGTGGATAAGGAATTGGCTAGATGGTTGCACTCAAAGAGGTGTGGTCAACAGCTCGATGTCTAAGTGGAGATCAGTGACGAGTGGCGTTCCTCAGGTGGTGGTATTCAGACCGGCACTGTTCAACATCTTTGTCGGCAACATGGACAGTGGGACTGAGTGCACCCTCATCAAGTTTGCCTGTGACACCAAGATGTGTGGTGCATGCTGGAGGGAAGGGATGCCGTCCAGAGGGGCCTTGACAGGCTTGAGAGGTCGGCCATGCTAACCTCATGAAGTTCAGCAAGGCCAAATACAAGCTCCTGCACCTGTGTTGGGGCACCTCTCTTGTGAAGACAACCTGAGGGAGTTGGGCTTGTTCATCCTATTGAAGAGAAGGCTCCAGGGAGAACATATAACTACACTGCCTGTGTGGATGGAGGTGAGTGTAATTTGAGGAAGAATGGTAGCAGGATGATTGCACGATGGATTTTCATGTTTCAAAGTAATGATTTAGATCCTTCTCTGTAACAAAAATTAACCTCAGAATTTGACAAGCGCTCTGTGCAAATTGTTGGGAGTGGTGTAATATCCAGCAAGGTCACTAGGTGGAGTGATAGGTCCATTTTTCTTGTCGCAGGGCCTGGCAGTTGCTTTTGTGGGCTTTGCAGATGCTCATATGGTAGAATATTATAATTTTATGGTTACAAATATGATAAATTTGATAGGAAATGCAATATAAGCTATAAAGTGTTCCTTTTTTTTTAATTCTGCACTCTAAATATGTAAAAGGAAAAATAGCACTTTTTTGGGGTGGATGGTGATAAGTGCAATATATTCTTTCAGCTTCATATTCTCATGCAGTACAGGTTGAGATTTTCTATCATACAAGATGAAATGTGTGGTCTTGTTCTCATATGCTGGGAATATTTTGCGCAGAAATTGCATGTGGCTGAATCTCTGGGGTCCTTTTTTCCATAAAATAGGATCATGCATTTACCAATTGATAGATAAGTACATAAGTAACAAGTTCCTTAACAGTTTCCAGTGGAAAAGGCTGGGTAGCTGTGCCACCTAAGCAAAAGCCAAAGGAAATCTTTAAATCCTGAAAGTCACTGTAGGTGTTGGCAGAGCTTTCTTGAAAGGACGGATATATTCTGAACAAACTCTTTCTTGCCAGTGAGGAAAATCTCCTGCTGTTGCAATTCTTAAACCAAAAGTAAAAAATTTTTATGTCCCATGCAAGGGCCAGTAGCTTCTGATGATTTGAAGATTTTGTATCTTCAGGTTCTTAGTTTTTCTGTCATCAGATTCTTTGTGCTCATTCTTATGAAAATGCATGTTTTCACTAGTGTGTATAATGGCATAACTTGTCTTTTGTGTTGCGGTTTCCCCCCCTTTTCGCTAGAAGGAAGTTGTTAGCACAGCCAGGCTATAGAATAAACCTTTATTTTCTTTTTTTTTTTTTTTTTTTTTTTACTTGTAAGTGTACTTTTGATTTATTAATGAAGATAAGGCTGGAGATATGTTTTTAACTTGGAATGGAAAGTGCAAACCTAAACTTTGAGATGACATTTTCATTTATTGATCCAGGCTCCAGGCACACCTGCTAGCGTATGGTGGCATGCAATATTTTTTCCTTACCCACCTTTGAACCAGAAAACATGGCAGATAAGCTGTCCAGTTTGATTGGCATAACCTGTGGAAAGAATTTTCAATGCATAGGATAAAATCTGGTACCCTAAACTACTTTGCATTTTGACAGCATGATGGAGACTTCTCTGAGTTCATGTGCTATGTTGGTGTCCTGATTTCAGCTATAGCAGTTTTCTGGGTTGTTTTTTTGTTGTTTTTTTTTCCCCTTCCTAGTATCTGGTACAGTGCTGTGTTTTGGATTTAGTCTGAAAACAATGCTGGTAATTGTCTTGGGTTCAACAGTAGCAGTCATTTTTCTCTTTCTTAGTAGCTGGTGCAGTGCTGTGTTTTTGACTTTCAGCCTCAGAACAGCAGTGATAATACTGATGTTTTTAGTTGTTGATCAGTAATGTTTACTCTGACCAAGGACTTTGTGAGTCTCATGCTCTGCCAGGGAGGAGGGGAAGCTGGGAGGAAGCAGAGACAGGACACCTGACCCAAACGAGCCAAAGAGGTATTCCATACCACAGCACGTCATGCCCAGTATATAAACTGGGGGCAGTTATCCGGAAGGGCTAGATCCCTGCTCTTGTGCGGCTGGGTATCGGTCAGTGGGTGGTGAGCGGCTGTATTCTCTTCCCTTGTTATTTCCCTTATCATTATTGTTATTGGTGGTAGCAGCAGTGGATTTGTGTTATACCTTAGTTACTGGACTGTTCTTATCTCAGCCCGTGGGAGTTACATTCTTTTGATTCTCTTCCCCATCCCTCTGGGAGTGGTAAAGAAAGGAGGCTAAACACACACATACACACACACATGCACACACACACACACACACACAGAGCCCATGCTTCCACAACTAGTTCCAGTCCAGTTCTTCTTTATTCGCTGCAGCATGGTAATATATAGCATACTGATATGGGTCTGAGCTACGAAGCCAAACAGAACCACATCAGTCACAGTGACTGTCTTCAGTCACTATAAATTCCATTCTATAAACAGTCACTCCCCAGGCTGTTTCCCAGCCTGACCTTGCACCCGTGCGCACAAACACTCCCTGGCTTGCTCAAGACTAAGGTGCACTATTAACAATTCTTTTTCTTTAATTATCCACATAGCGGGAACAGGACAGCTTGCAGTTCCCACATCTCCCCCTTTTTTATTTTGCACAATCAAGGCAGCAAGCACTTTGGCTTCAGTTCTTAAAAAGTCTCCAGATGACATGGAGGACAAGCAAACCGAATTGGTGATGTCTGGGCTCCAAAGACAAGGTCTAGTTGGCTCACTAACCAGCTGGGTTAGGAAGCTACCTTCCACACCCTCCAAGAACTTCCTGGATTGTTTTTTATATGCTGTGTTGTATTTCCAGCAGACATCTGGAAGGTTGAAGTCCCCCATGAGAACAAGGGCAAGCTTCTCCCAGTTGTTTACTTCATTGAGGGGAAATCCTGTCTGACCAATTAGGTGGTTTTCTATGATGGGGCACCAGAACTGATGGATGGGGTAAAGCAGTTTCTGTAAACCTGGATTTGTGCCAAGTGTTTGGCACTGTCCCATACAATATCCTTGTCTCTAAACTGGAGGGACATAAATTTGATGGATGGACCACTCGGTGGATAAAGAATTAACTGAATGGCTGCATGTAGAGAGTTGTGGTTAATGGCTCAGTGTCCAAGTGGAGACCAGTAACGAGCGGTGTCCTTCAGGCTTTAGTGTTGGGACCAATCTTGTTCAATGTCTTTGTCAGTGACATGGAAAGTGGGATTGAGAGTGTCCTCAGCAAGTTGGTGGATGACACCAAACTGTGTGATCTATTGCATGATGCTTATTTAGCGACTAGAGGGTACAAAATGTCAGAAAATCAGAGTAAGCCTTACTTAGCAGCAACTAAAAAGGCTGAACAACTAACAGGTTGAAGTCCCCCATGAGATCAAGGGTGTCCTGGGTTCAGCAGTAGCAGTCACGTTTCTCCTTCGTGGTAGCTGGTGCAGTGCTGTGTTTTGACTTCCCGCCTGGGAACAGTGTTGGTGAAACCAATGTTTTTGGTTGTTGCTAAGTGATGTTTACCCTGACCAAGGACTTTGTGAGGCTCATGCTCTGCCAGGGAGGAGGGGAAGCCGTGAGGAAGCAGAGACGGGGCGCCTGACCCAGGCTAGCCAAAGAGGTATTCCATACCACAGCACATCATGCCCGGGGTGGGGGGTAACTGGGAGTTACCCGGAAGGACACGGGCTTCCGGGTGGGACTCGTTTCTTGGCCGGTGGTATTGTATTCTCTTCCCTTGTTATTTTCTCTTATCATTGTTGTCGTTGGTAGTAGTGGTGGTGATTTGTGTTGTACATTGGTTGCTGGACTGTTCTTGTCTCAACCTGTAGGACTTGCACTCTTTCGATCCTCCTTCCCGTTCCTCCAGGAGTGGGGAAGGGGAGAGCCCGGGGGGGGGCGGGGGCCTCGATTGTTGTTGGCCCGGCACCACTCACTGGGAGTGAGTGAACAAGCTGTCTGGCTAGGGTTTAAACCACAACAAAGGGCAAGTGATTTTGAAGCTTCTCCCAGTTGTTTGCAGAGCACTTCATCTGTAGCTTCATCCTGGCTAGGTGGTCTATAACAGAGTCCTACCAGGATATCTGCTTGGTTGGCCTTCCCCCTGACCTTCACCCCAGCCTTCTCACTCGCAGCACTGAGTTGAAGGCAGTCGATGAGCTCCCTGACATACAATGCAACCCCACTACCTCTCTTTTCTTGCCTGTCCCTTCTGAAGAGCCTGTAGCCATCCATTGCAGCGCTCCAATCATATGAATCATTCCACCATGTTTCTGTGATGCTGATTATGTCATAATTTTCCTGCTGCACAATGGCTGCCAGCATTGGCACAGATGCATTTAAGTTGCTCTGTGGGTCTGGACTCCAACAGTGGCATGGTACCTCATGGCTCATGTCTAGCAAGCCTAGTGTTATCCTCTTCCCCCTCTGAGCCTAGTTTAAAGCTCTGTCTATAAGCCCTGCTAGCTTTTGGGCTAGCTAGAATCCTTTCCCCCTTTGGGACAGGCATACCCTATCTGCCGCCAGCCGGCCTGATGTGGTATAAGCTGCCCCATGGTCAAAGCCCCCAAAATTCTGGTGCTGACACCAGTCATGGAGACAGGAATTAATTAGTGAGATTTTTCTGATGTTACCATTATCAGTGTTTGTGACTGGCAGGAGGGACGAGAACACTACTTGGGCTTCTGAACCTTGAACCGCTTGCCCCAAGGCTCTGAAGTCTTTCTTGAGTCCCCTCAAGCTTCTTGAAGTGATTTTTCTCATTGTGCACCTGGAAGACTGATGAAGGATAATAGTCATGGGGCTGTACCAGATGAGTGAGTTTTCTGGTGAAGTGCCTTACCCTGGCCCCAGGGAGGCAGAAGACTTCCCTGTGAGTCAGGTCAGGTTGACATATGGGACCCTCTGTTCCTCTTAGGGTGGAGTTACCAATCACCACCCCTCTTTTTTCTAGTAGAGCTTGTCATAATACAAGGTGTTTTGCAACTCTTCTTACCTGTATGATCCCTTATCATCGTCTTCCTCACTTTCCTGATCCTTATATACCAGGGCCTCAATCTGTTGTAAAGGGGTACTTGAGGAGGTGACATGAGCTGGGGTGTAATATGCCATCTACTCCGAGGAGTAACCCATTTCCAACGTCCACAGTCTCCTAGGTCCCTTCCATGTGCCTGATGGCAAGAAGGTAGGGGATCCTGAAGTTCTTTTGTTTTAGGTGGCTGGTTTGCTTCTCTCGGGGGCAGTAGAGTGCAGGTCTACCAGTCAGTCTCCTCAGATTCCTATATGCTTAGCTGTTCCACCTCTTCCCATAGCTCTGCTACCATGTAGATCAAATCATCAACCTGCTGACATCTTACACAGCTGCCATCTAACATCCCCAACAGGATCTGGCGTTCACTACAGCTGGACGCCTGGACAGTGACATGTTTATGAGGGATATCTGTTTGGGTCACTATGTCCTTCCTGGCCAGCAGAGAGGACTTAGTTTTCTTTGCTTTCTGTCAAGAGGTTGCCATCCTAGAGCACTTTCTTGATGACCACTGGCTGAGCTTTCCTCTGAAGCCTACTGGGCTGCATCTATGGCTATTCTCCAGTTGGAAAGAGATTGTGGTTGAGTTGGCTGCTGCTAAGGAGGGATAGGGTAAGAGAGGCTTCTGGTCCTGGCCACTTTCTTCTGCATGAGTGAGGTGCTCGCTCACTCTTCCCCTTCTTCCCTCCCCCCACTTCCAGAGAGATGGGGAGGAGAATCGAAAGAATGTAAATCTCACGGGTTGTGATAAGAACAGTCCAGTAACTAAGGTACAATACAAAACTACTATTACTACCAATAATAATAATAATGATAAGGGGAATAACAAGGGAAGAGAATATAAAACTCAAAAGGGAAAGGGGAAAGACAACAATAAACACAAGTGATGCACAATACAATTGCTCACTACCTGCTGACTGATACCCATCCTGACCCTAGCAGCGATCTGGGCCTTCCAAGTAACTCCCCCCAGTTTATATACTGGGCATAACATGGTGTGGTATGGAATACCCCTTTGGCTAGTTTGGGTCAGGTGTCCTGTCTCTGCTTCTTCCTGGCTTCTTGTACACCCCCCCCCCCCCCGGCAGAGCATGAGACTGAGAAAGTCCTTGATCAGAGTAAGCATTACTTGGCAACAATTAAAAGCATCGGTGTGTTATCAGTGCTGTCCTCAGGCTGAAGTTGAAAATGCAGCACTGCACCTGCTACTAAGGAGAAAAATAGCTGTTACAGCTGAACCTATGGCAGAGTACTACTTCATTTTTAAAACCTTAGTGTTTTATCCAGCATTTTGAGTTAGAAGAATTGCAGTTAATCTTACTAAGCTTTTGCAGTGGTGACTTACTGAGAATGTTTAATCTCACCAGACCAGTTTAACAGCATTAGCTTCGGCATTGTGTACCCTCCTCTGAAGCACTGAATTGGACTTGTTGGATTGGAATGTTTTCTGAAATATTTAAATGTTTTCTGAAATATTTTAAAAAGCGTAAATATTTGCCCAAAGTGTTGTACAAATAGGAGAAAAATTATAAAGCTACTGAACTGGGGTGCATGTAGAATATTCTGGAATCTTTCTTGACTTGAAGAAAAGTGACCTTAAGACTTCTTGTATGTTTGGTTTTCCTAATTGAGGCCGGAGAACATGGGGAACATAAAGGGGCTGTCTTAAATAGGAGATAATTTCAGATATCGTAGTATTTGTGATTAACAAAGAGAAGGCTGCCTGGCTGGCAGGCTGTGTCTGACTCCTTAATGTTTTAGTGCTAAAAGCATGACATGATGTGTTCTCATTGGTCTGTTTTGTTCTCTTAAAATTTGTCCTGGGTTCAGCAGTAGCAGTCATGTTTCTCCTCCTTGGTAGCTGGTGCAGTGCAGTGTTTTGACTTTCGGCTCGGGAACAGAGCTGATAGAGATGTTTTGGTTTGGCCAAGGACTTTGTGAGCCTCATGCTCTGCCAGGGAGGAGGGGAAGCTGGGAGGAAGCAGAGACAGGACACCTGACCCAAACTGACCAAAGAGGTATTCCATACCACAGCACGTCATGCCCAGGATGTAACTGGGAGTTAGCCGGAAGGGCTGGGAGACTGCAGGGTTGGAGGAGGTATCGGTCGGAGCTTGGTCGGGCTGGGGGGGGCGAGTTATCGGTCGGCTGGTGGTGAGATGATGTATTCTCTTCCCTTGTTATTTCCTTTATCATCATTATCATTGGTGGTAGCAGTAGTGATTTGTGTTATGCCTTAGTTACTAAACTGTTCTTACCTCAACCCGTGGGAGTTGCATTCTTTTGATTCTCCTCTCCGTCCCTCCGAGAGCAGGGGGAGGGCAAGAAAGGGGGGGAAGTGAGCGAACGAATTACCTGACTGGGTTTAAACCACGACAGTTCTTTTTGGCGCCCAACGTGGGGCACGAAGGGTTGAGATAATGACAGATTTGACTGGATTAATAGTCATTCGTCACAATGCTGATTTATTGGGTATCAGAGTTGTTCTTCTTGATCTCACAGCTTCAGACCGTTGTAACTTACGTAGAGCCGGTATTTGCTGTGATAGTGTTTATCAAGTGTGGGGCCTGGGCTAAGGTTCTTGTCTCACTGTGCTTTATGGCAATGGCTTGTAATACGGGTGGGCTCCAGCAGCAGGGTGGGACGGACGTGGCCGTGGACTTGTACCTGGCCGTCCGGCTGCTCTTCACCGTCCTGGCCCTCACCCTACTCTCCATCTTCGTGAGGCTGCGGGGAGCCGAGGGGGAGCGGTCCCGGGAGCCGGCGGCTGCTGAAGCGGCCCGGGAGAGCGGCCCCGGGGACCAAGCGGCGGCGGGAGCGGGGCCGGAGGCCGCCAGGGGACGGCTGCCGGTGGAGGAGGCCGGGGCGGTCGAGGAGCAGAAGGAAGCGGCTGCCGAGCAGCGGGATAAGGCGGCGGAGGAGCCGAGCCCCGCGGAAGAGCCGAGCCCCGCGGAGGAGCCGAGCCCCGCGGAGGAGCCGAGCCCCGCGGAGGAGCCCAGCCCCGCGGAGGAGCCCAGCCCCGCGACGGCCGAGAGCATTCCCCGGCAGCCACCCACCGAGCCCCAGGAGGATGCAGGAGACCACGCAGCACTTCCCAGCAAGGCAGAGGAGGAAGAGCTGGACTCAGGAAAAGAGAAGCCGGTGGTGGGAGAGCCGGCAAGCACAGCAGCTACACCAGCCCCAGTGACAAGTACTGCAGCATCGTTTGAGAGTTCTGAAGGCTCTGAATGGCCTTTGGGTATCCCTGGGACCTGCCTGCTGATTGTGATGGGGATCAGCATGTTGGCACACACACAGGCTGTGTTCTACCCACAACCATTTTGTCTGATCTCAAAAGTTAAGCAGAGTCAGGTTTGGGTCTTGTCTGGGGTTAGACAACAATATAGGGGGAACAAGAGATTTTCCCCAAGGCTGGAGAGTCATGAGTGGCAGGGTGTGTGGGACAGTATGGGCAAGTATCTAGTCCACTGGGCCCCTCCAGTGCTTTGGAAGCGTCGGAGATGGAAGGCAGCTGTATGGAGTCCCCAGCAACAAGCTGCAGAAACTGCTGAAGGGGACAGTGAATTATTTTGAGCCTGGTGGGCCCATGGCACTTCAGGCCATCAGAGCAGAGATGCAACACAGAGATGGACTCATGATCGAGGGGTGGACTTAGCAATGGACACTATTGCCCAGGTTATTCACGAGTGTGAACACTGCACACAGTCTCTCCTGCTCTGGAAGACTGTTACAAGAGATGGAGCCTCACATGGACCAGATGGACGCAGCAGCTTTATAGGGACTGGTCCATGCACTAAGATAAGAGTGCACCGAGATAAGAGTGATGGTATTTTGAAAATGTGGGATCTGAGCATGACGTGAATGGTATGGAATAAGGGGTGGATAATGTCCTGGGTTCAGCAGTAGCAGTCATGTTTCTCCTCCTTGGTAGCTGGTGCAGTGCAGTGTTTTGACTTTCGGCTCGGGAACAGAGCTGATAGAGATGTTTTGGTTTGGCCAAGGACTTTGTGAGCCTCATGCTCTGCCAGGGAGGAGGGGAAGCTGGGAGGAAGCAGAGACAGGACACCTGACCCAAACTGACCAAAGAGGTATTCCATACCACAGCACGTCATGCCCAGGATGTAACTGGGAGTTAGCCGGAAGGGCTGGGAGACTGCAGGGTTGGAGGAGGTATCGGTCGGAGCTTGGTCGGGCCGGGGGGGGGGGAGTTATCGGTCGGCTGGTGGTGAGATGATGTATTCTCTTCCCTTGTTATTTCCTTTATCATCATTATCATTGGTGGTAGCAGTAGTGATTTGTGTTATGCCTTAGTTACTAAACTGTTCTTACCTCAACCCGTGGGAGTTGCATTCTTTTGATTCTCCTCTCCGTCCCTCCGAGAGCAGGGGGAGGGCAAGAAAGGGGGGGAAGTGAGCGAACGAATTACCTGACTGGGTTTAAACCACGACAAAATTATAGAAATGATCTAGAAATTTGGGTAAATTTCTTTTGCTTGGGAGATGAAACTTAAGTTCATAGCAGTAGAGACACGGTTGCAATAGTTATGTCTCTTCCCTTAGTTAAGATATGTATCCTAGTTAAAGTACTGAAAATGCACATTTTTAATGTTCATTGTAACAAAATATTTGGAGGGGTTAAGTTGCAAAACCCTTTGTCAGAGTATTGGAACAGCGTAAGGACCAATGTTTAGCCAGTTGTGCCTCTTGGGTTCAATTCTTGTGTGATAGATGTTTGTCCATTATACAAAAATTCTTATATTTTAAATTAATCCTCAGACGACTTTGCAGCTTTCACTGTCAGACCTAGGCAAAGGCTGAAATAATCTCTTTTGCAGCACCCTCTTTGGCCTTGTCAAAACAAAAGCCATGCAATGGAGTATCTTTGACTTAAAATATGTTTTGTGAAGATGCATTTGTTCTTGCATGAAGTCTGCTCATATAAGCCTTTAATTCATGGAGGTAAACTACACTGGTGTGCAAGAGATTGCTTATCTTGGCTAGAGTTACTGTCTCAAAGCACTCACCTTTATTAAGAGTTGCTTATAATGTATTGAAGAATTGAAGAAAATTGAGTTTCATCTTGGTGCTCATGGTTCCTTCTATTGCAAAATAGTAACTGTAGCCACACTTAGCTGAACCATTAAGCAGTATAACTTCAGAGGTTAATGTCTCCTTTGTACTGTAAGTGTCTTGTAGCCATTATTTAAATCTCTTCTAATTTGTCAGTCATGTGGTAACAAAAAACACTCAGCTAAATGTTTCGGATGAAGGTGGGTGGCTCTTTTTGGTTAAGGGGGAAAGAGAAGGTCTTGTTTGTTCTTAATGATATTGCTGCTTCAGTGAGATCTCTGCCTAACTTCATTTTTTTTGTTGTTGTGACCGTAAGTTATTCAAAATGCTAAGCAAAAAAGGCATTGAAGCTTAACTCTTGTTGAAATCTTAAGTGTTCAAATTCAGTGGATCATGGGGTACCTCTCCTATGAAGACAGGCTGAGAGAGTTGGGCTTGTTCAGCAGCCTTCCAGTAGCTAAAGGGGGCCTACAAGAAAGCTGGAGAGGGACTTTTTACAAGGGCGTGTAGTGGAAGGACAAAGGGGAATGGCTTTAAACTGAAAGAGGGTAGATTTAGATTAGACATTAGGAGCAGGTTGTCCAGAGAAATTGTGGATGCCCATCCCTGGAAGTGTTCAAGACCAGGTTGGACAGGGGGCTTTGAGCAACCTGGCGTCACGTCACAGATTTACAGTATAGGCAAGGCTCGGTTCTCACAGGGTGAAATTAAGACACAAACGAAGTCAACTGTCTGAATAATGCAATTTATTACCTAAGATTATTGTAACCTACAAAAGAAGGAAAAGAAACTAGAAGAAGAAGAAGAGGAAGAGTAGGAAAGGAAAGGGTAGAAAGAATATATCAATACATTTGCAGAGAGAGGGTCAAATAGTTAACACCACGGAGTTGTACAGCATCCCATCATCCGGATCGGTGGGAGAAGTCTTCCAACTAGCCAGTGGTCATGCGGTCCTTTATACCATATTGTATTCAGATGTCTATCAGATAGCCATTACCCCCAGCTTTGTGTAATCAGTCAAGGTTGCATCTGTGAACTGTGTTTCAGCAGGTTTTTTATCTGTCGACCATACAGTTTGTTTCTTGCAAGGACATTCCCATCCGCTTATTATTTCTTGCAAGGATGTTCCTGTCTGCTTTTTGTTTCTTGCAAGGATGTTCCTGTCCTCTTTTCAGAAGTGAGACTTTCCAGCTTCCCCCTTGAGCAAGGGCATTCCAGTCTGCTTATCAGAACTGAAACATCCTGGCTCCCTCCTTAATGCCTCCTTGGCAATTACACACAGCTGAGTCAACAGACCCCAATCCACAAGTTGTTTCAGAGAGCAGTAAAGTCTCTTTCTGAGGGGTAAACAGTCTTGCCACAACCGCTACAGTTCATAGTTCATGGAGAGCAATGGTTGAGACAAATACCCCTTTTACATATCAATCCTGCTACACCTGGTCTAGTGGAAGGTGTTCCTGCCCATGGCAGGAGGGTTGGAACTAGATGATCTTTAAGGTCCCTTCCTTCCAACCCTAACCATTCTATGGTAATGTTTCTTCTCTTGTATAATTCTCTGAATGTGAAGTGACTGTTTCTCGAGGCAATCAGAGTCATGTTTAAAAAACTGATTATAGAGGATCTGTTGTCATAGAATCAGAACAGTTAGGGTAGGAAAGGACCTCAAGATGGTCAGGGGTGCCTTGCACTAGATCATGTCGCTCAAGGCTCTGTCCAACCTGGCCTTGAACACTGCCAGGGATGGAGCATTTACTGCTTCTTTGAGTAACCTGTTCCAGTGCTTCACCACCCTCACAGTAAAGAACTTCTTTATTTAAAGTTCACTGGTCTTTCAAAAAAGAAACTAGGCATTTTACATTTCTGTATGATGTCCATTGGAGCATAAAATATGAAGTTTTGAGACCAACATGTAGAATTACTTCAATTTCTCAGTGTCTGACAGAAACCTCAAAGCTCATGTGCTTCAAAACTTGAGTAATATGCCTTCTGTGAAATATAACTACTTTCTTCCTCTGCTGGTAGCAGTCTTACACTTGTGTGGAAGGAGCTTGGCTGCGTTTGGCCTGAAATATAGTAATAGTGGTGTTCCTGGAGGAAACTGGGTATGTGGTGTAGACTTCACTGAGGCTGTGAATGTTTGGGGTTTTACATTTTTTGTTTGTGTTTTGTTTTATTGGGTGGCACAAGCTGGGTGCCAGCTTGGCTGCTGCAGTAGAGGCTAGAGAACAACAACAAACAGCTGAATCTCAGTTCATACAAACTTTACAAGACCTGGTCAGAGCCCTGCAGGACCAGGTAGTTAACTTAAAAGAACAGTTAGAGAAAAAATCAGGCTAACTACTTGCAATTAGTCCTGAAAAAGCAACTCCTGGCAGAGAAAAGTGCCTCTTCAAGGTCCAAGAAAACAATTGAATACCCCCACAGTGACCTGGAAGAGGTGAGACTAGGGTTAGGAAATTTAAACATTACTGCCGTTTCTCTCTGATCCTTGAGAAAAATTGAATGTACTTATGAAGACAGAGGACGAATTCCCACAACTTACCATCAAAAAGATTCAGTATACTGCTGCGGAATTAGCTGAACTTAGAAAGGAATTCGGTCGTACTGCAAAAGAATCAGAAACCAAATATGTTTGGAAAGTATCACTGTCTGGGGGGAGATCAAATTTTACTAAGTGAGAAGGAAGCTGAGGGATATTGGGGGCCAGGAGTATTTTTAACCACCGGTGACCACCACTCACCCTGGTCCTTAACTCAAAGAGCAACTTATTGGGCTGGAGGACTTAACCCTTTGTAAAGTGGATATCCCCTCGCCATCACAGGGACAGTCGACCAGTTGGTAGAAAATGTACAGAAAGCGGCATGTCTGCAAGCGATGCATGATCGGGAACTTAAACATGCTGAATGTATAACTCCCCTCATTCGGGGTCTTCCCAACTCCCTGAAAGCTCCGGGGATCCAATTGCAGGGTAAGATACAAGCAACATCCTGTGGAGACAGTGTTCTCACGGGAGAATGGCTAATTGGTACATAAACTCTGAATAATCCTGAAAGATACAGCAAGGCCGTGAGAGGCCCAAGGAAGCTTAAGCAAGCAAGATAAGAAGAAGCTGGAATTCACTGAGTTAATGAGAACTGTGGAGTGTTGGCAAGCTTTCAAGGTCAAGTTCTCACACCTGTGCTTAACCAATTATATGTTAGTCACTAAGGGTCTTCAAGGCATGTATCCAATCATAATATGCCAAATCACTGTAAGTGCATGTAAGAAATAGTATATGAGGAGTTAAGGCTTTGTAATAAATTTGGCAATTGTTTGATCACATTGATCGTCTCTGCGTTGTCCGTGACTCCCATGTCAACAAGTGGCGCCCGAACAGGGACCCTCTGATCGGTAACTCAACGAAGACGAGTTTGAAGGTCCGATGAAAAGGAGGGGGCGGAGAGCCGGCCGAAATTCAGCACTGCCCCGGCGCTGGGAAGTCAGACATCTGCAAAACTTTGGGAATCTCGCCCTGATCAGGTGCACGGCCGGGGAGGAGATAGGGCACTTGCTATCCAAAGAGGAACAGGCGGTGGTGAAGCTCCTCCAACAAATTCTCTCTAAGAGAGGACTGCAATATGATAGTGCCGCCTTACAGAGGCTGTTAAAGTGGTTCCGTGATCACAAGGTTAATAAAGGGACCAAAGATGCACAGAAACACTCTACACTTTGGAGATTGGTGTTCGAGACTTTGAAAGAGATGAAATTGGAAAGGGCGGTGGTAGCTTCTGTATTTGCCACCACAGCTCCAGAAGGGGCTGAATCCCCTAACCCCCATCATAGTGCTGCAGCTATGACTTTTGCACCTCCTGTGGTACCTGGAACGATGCCAAAAAAATCAACGCCCTGAGCTGATGAATGCAAGAGCCAGGTCCGCAGATGGCCACATACCGAATGAGACACCTGACAAGAAAGACATAGCTGCGAACAATGGAGACCCTGAGTTTGACCCAGGATCAGACTCCGAGTCCCCTGAATCCGAGCCAGATTTATATCCTCTGCTTCCAGACTCTGACTGTTCGTCTCCCGGGTCGGTCTGCTCAGCTCATCAGCAACTACTCACTGGGCTTGGAGATGCTCAGCTGCAACAATTGATGAAAAAGCTTGAAGCCCTCGAGACTGGGATTGAGACATCTCCATCGGCGTCTCCACCTTATCCTCCGTAAAACCCCTTCCTTAAAGAAGGCAAACAGGGGGAGGGGGTGGGAGAGGTATTGGGGGGGGGGCACAAATCCTGCACACTGTTGGCACGGGTTAATCAAAGATGCAATTATTACTGGTGATTTTTTTGCAATGGGCCTCTCTGCATATCCTGTGTTTACTACACAGCAGGGGGTTAAAGAGTGGGAAACTTTTGCTCTCAGAATAGTTAAGGAGGCATGACAAGCAGTGACCACATATGGGTTAAAATCCTCTTATACTCAAGCTGTATATGTTATGATTTTTTTGCGATTGACAGGAGACTTTAATGACTCCTCTGCTATAATACGTGGTCAGGCATTAGGTTCAGGTTATATGACTAAAACTCTGGGTATTCTGGTCCAGTACAAGGATTTGGAAACCGGCATTTGGAAAGGTCCTGTGAAAGTAAAACTAACAGGCTGAGGTTATATGTGTGTAAATTACAGATTCCGGTTTGCAGTGGGTGCCAGCTCGATGGGTGAAACCCTGGAAAGAGTCAGCACTGCTCCAGGACACCCCCACTGTCAGTGATTGAATGAATTGAAATTTGAGCTTAGGACATCCGTTTTATGGATGTTTTCAGTCCTTCTTAAAGTGAAGGGAGCAACCTTTTTTACGTTAAAGTAAACAAACAAACAAACAAAAAAACAACAAAAAACCCCACCACCCACCCCCATGCCCCCCTCCCCCAAACCTCCAGGGAAACAAGACCAGCGTGGGATACAGACGTATAGTGTGATTTTCTGGTGGTGGGAAGGTCTCTCATATGCTCTTATCAAGGGTATTGGGCAGACTGTGACGGACCGTGGACTTGGGAGCCCATATACAACTCATTTAATACAGTTTCTCTGTGATACTCATGTACTAGAAGTTGGTAAATATAAGTATGTCCAGGTTTCTACCGACCTTTGGAGACCTTTAAATATATTGCTGGCCACTTCCTCCAACACAGGCTTGCCACGTGTGTCGGAATGAGTGTGCATTTTGGTCAGTATAAAAGCCTATGCCTCATGCGATGTGGGGGAGGCAGAGCCTCTGCGGGGACGCCCGCTAAGGATGAGCCTGCCACCTCGCACTGCAATGATGCTTCTCAGAGCTGGTTTCCTGTTAGTCTCCACAGGGTCCTTGTGCCACATTCTGTACGTGTGACTGTAGTGGGAGTAATGATTGTCTGGATTTTGTGCTTCAAATATTGTAGTTGTGTGGCGTGTGCTTGTGGGATCCCATAAGTGTGTGTGTGTGTGTTGAGGGCAGACGGTGTTCTGTGTATTTTTTGTTGTTGGGTTCATGTAAAAGTTTTTAACGGGTAGCAGTTTAACATTTCAGGCAAGAAAGGGTTAATGCAAAAGTGCAGTTGCCGTCAGGTATTTATGGTTGCTGCTGCTGAGCAGCTCAGCGTTTGTAGCCGTTCAAAGCAGGGTGAGCGACTTTGGGGGAAAAAAAAAAAAAGTTATTTGATAAGAGTTCGGTACCCATGTTCAAAAAAAAAGAAAAAAAAAAGCTGCCCTCCGATTTAGCTCCTGGTGCTCCACTGGCGGAACGGCCAGGATGGAAGCCAGAGCCGAGGAGTGAAAAAGAAAAACAAAACAAACACAAAACAACACCCCCCCCCCTCCCCCCCCCAAAAAGCCCCAACCTCTCAGTCTATTGGGGTATTGAAGCAGTTTGTAGAGACACCACAGACAAAGCCTAAAGAGCACCTGCAACACAGTGGGTGCGTGGTAGTAGCCTTGCTTAGTATGTTTAAGGTAACCTGGGGGTGAATCCAAGACTTGGAGGAACAGATAGATCGGTTTAAATAAGAACTGCTAACTGAAAAAGTGAGAGGGGTAGTGCAACCACAAGCTTTATGAGCCGTCACCTAAGCAGCATCAGGGCGGCAGAAAAAAAAAAAAAAAAGAGGCAATGATGCAGCAAACTCCTCGACTGTTAACAATGTGCAGTTTAACCTGTCTACTTCTCAAGAACTGATAACCTGGAGAAGGGGCTATATTTGTGTCCTCCTGTCTACAGGTCCATGGCGACTGCCTGCAAAGTTTGTCAAGCCTTGCCATGAGCTGCACAGACGAATGGAAAAACCTGATGCCTCAGCTCCTCAGCTACAGGAGCTGACTGTGAATACCCCAAGCAGAATGAGATAAAGGAAAACTAATGATTGCAAAACATTACTTGGGGGCAACTGAAAAGTAACAGCTTGAATATATGTGTGCTTGTAAAGTAGCTATTATTAGAGGCTGTGATTTTGTGTATAAAACCACCTGTATTTACTAGCCAGTTGCTAATGAGGAACTACACCTTGTATTGTATAGATTTGTTACTTGTAAAAGAGATGTTAGAGTATGGAAATTTGCAGTAGCTGCTAGAAAATGCCAAGGCAAAAGCTGGAAAGATTCTAATACAATGGTAGTGTTATAAAGCAGGTGATGGAACAAATTAAGAGGGTGGGAGAATTACACTGGTAAGAAATTTCTTTGGCTAGTCCCTCGCTGCCATCAGCATCTTCAACATGCTGCTGCACCCTGTAATAGTTAGTCTGCTAATGTAAATTTGTGTGTGCCTTGCTGTAGTAGCAACTTGTTACTGGATGAAGCAGGTGAAACTGTGAATTGACAACAAGGTGCAAGGACTGAGGCTGACAAAATGCCTGCTACCACAATCAAGGGCAAGACTGGGTTGGCCTCTGTGTTTGCCACCAAGAAGAACCTTTAGCTCCACTGTTGGCTGCAACCCAGCAGGCGTGGAGCGGTGGGGACACATGCCATGCCAGACCTTGATGTGAAGGATGGCCTCCCCTGTTACCAGAGAGCCATACAGGAGAAAAAAGGGGCAGGCCCAGCAGCCTGTAGTTGGCATATGTTGCAGATATGATCTAGCCCAAATCCCCTGCTCAAGTAGAGTCACCCAAAACGTATATAAAACAAAAAGGGGGAGACATGGAGACTGTTCTCACAGGAGAATGGATAATTGGTACATAAACTCTGAAAATCCTGAAAGATACAGCAAGGCCATGAGAGGCCCAAGGAAGCTTAAGCAAGCAAGATAAGAAGAAGCTGGAATTCACTGAGTTAATGAGAACTGTGGAGTGTTGGCAAGCTTTCAAGGTCAAGTTCTCACACCTGTGTTTAACCAATTATATATTAGTCACTAAGGGTCTTCAAGACATGTATCCAATCATAATATGCCAAATCACTGTAAGTGCATGTAAGAAATAGTATATGAGGAGTTAAGGCTTTGTAATAAATTTGGCAATTGTTTGATCACATTGATCGTCTCTGTGTTGTCCGTGACTCCCGCGTCAACAACATCCCAAATTTAAAGGGCTGTTGCTGCCTGTCCTGGGTTCAGCAGTAGCAGTCATGTTTCTCCTTCGTGGTAGCTGGAAGATGGAAGTAAGATATGATATACTGAAACTGTGAGATCAAGAGGAACAACCTTGAGAGCCAGTAAATCAGCATTGTGACGAGTGACTATTAATCCGGTCAGATCTGTCGTTATCTCAACCCCTTGTGCCCCACGTTGGGCGCCAAAAGAAACTGTCATGGTTTAAACCCTAGCCAGACAGCTTGTTCACTCATTCCCAGTGAGTGGTGCTGGGCTGAGAGCAATTGAAGCCCTCCCGCTCCTGGAGGAACGGGGAGGAGGATCGAAAGAGTTCAACTCCTACAGGTTGAGACAAGAACAGTCCAGCAACCAATGTACAACACAAATCACCACCACTACTACCAACGACAACAATGATAAGAGAAAATAACAAGGGAAGAGAATACGATACTACCGGCCAAGAAACGAGTCCCACCCGGAAGCCCGTGTCCTTCCACGTAACTCCCAGTTACCCCCACCCCGGGCATGACGTGCTGTGGTATGGAATACCTCCTTGGCTAGCCTGGGTTAGGCGCCCCGTCTCTGCTTCCTCACAGCTTCCCCTCCTCCCTGGCAGAGCATGAGCCTCACAAAGTCCTTGGTCAGGGTAAACATCACTTAGCAACAACCAAAAACATCGGTATCACCAACACTGTTCCCAGGCTGGAAGTCAAAACACAGCACTGCACCAGCTACCACGAAGGAGAAACATGACTGCTACTGCTGAACCCAGGACACTGCCCTGGAGCGACTGCTATCACCTGATCGAAAGACAGAAAGTATGGACATGAGGGGAAGTTGCCCAGGAGTTTGATTAATTATGGGAAAAAGTACGGTCCCATCAATATTTCTAGTAAAATTGATACTAAGGGACTGAGGCAAACAGAGATTAAAAAAACCCTCCTCGCCTGGCTAATGGGAAATGGTGGACACCCCCTACTTGCCCAGGAGGTAGAAGTGTTCTTAATAAAAGGCAAGGGTTGTAGACATTGGGGTGGCAAAAGGGTGTTCCTAAAGATTTAATGGATGGATTACCCACTGTTAAATTGGGAAAGCTAGTGTTAGAGTGGCCTGAAATAAAACCCATGGGCCCTAAAGAAAAGGAAAAATGTGGAAGGCCCCAGTGCCCCCACCACTAACTAGTTCCACCCCTTGATTGTGAGCAGAGGGGTCGAGGGTGGCTATATATTTGACAGCTCACTGAAAATAATTAAGGTGAATTAGTTGTTTTGTGGGACCTGATCTGGTGCCACATTTTTCACTTGCTTTGTATGTTTTGTATGATCTCATAGAGAACTCAACTCATAATGCTATTGCCAGTTGTCCCACGAGATTTCACAGGATTTCACAATTTTATTAAGATGGTTTCTCCCTTTGTTGGGAGTGAGGGAATTAGAAATTATGATTGTAAATATATCTGCAGTAATTAAAAACATTGAAAGTGAAATTATAGATGCTATACAGGCATTACAGATTGAGGTATCCAGCCTATCCATCGCAAAACTGTATGACACTTGACTTGCTATTAGCTTCCCAAGGAGGCATTTGTACAACTGTACAAACAAGCTCCTGCACATACATGGATCAGAGCAGCAAAATATCTACAGATTTGGCTGAAATTTGGGAACAGACAAATCTTCCACCAAGTCACTAGAGGTGATATCACATGGGTTTTGAAGAATTATGGTACAAACTTACCTCTTGGCTACCAAATTGGACATGGTTAAAGAATTTGTAATAATTATTATAATAATAATTTGTGTTTGTACCCTAGCAGGCATGATTCAATGTTGCTGTTCACAATGGTGTTTCAGAATTAAATATGGGAAAATAATATGAGGCTTATAGGATATATGTGTATCCTGTAAGCCTCAAAGGGGGGAATTGTGAGCTGAAATGCTAAGTTGTAAATTAAAAACCACTCTGTTAATTGTAAGCTGTAAATTGGGACTGCTCTGTTGAAAGCAAGATGGGGCTGGTTCTTCAAGGTAATGAACAAATCAGAGCAAACTGACCTAAAATGTGGATGTAGTTGTTAAATAATTCACAGAAGTCTTTTGTGACAATTTCACTTACTGCATTAGTGCTAAAAAAGCTAGATAACAATTAATTGAGCTCACGTAGGAAAACAAAATAACCCAAGTGCTTATTCATTAAGCTTAGTTCCACCTGAGTATCATCCCTCATAGCTGGAAGTGCAAATCTTGACAAAGAGGCATCCCTGCTTTGGGGAGGAGAGAGGAGCAAGCCTGTCATCTTGTCTGCAGCGTGGGGTCATATTCTTGTCCTTCCTTGTGCAGGAGTTAAAATGCCCAATTTCTACTTTTTAGAGAAGTGGAGGTGATACTGTAGTGAAGTTAGTTATTGCCCTCACAGGCTGGGTGGTAGGGGTAGCTGCTTTCTCGCTGTGGTGTAATTTGCTGCATAAAATAGAGAAGGTGAGTCTGGACTAGGTAATGGCCAGGCACTGCGTTTATGGGGACCCAAGGGCAGAACAGACCTGTGAAACCATAGCATCACTTCCTCTTCCACCCTGCTGACCCAGGTAATCTGGCCTTCAGCACCCGTATCAGGGACTTGCAGCTTTTTACTCCCTTCAGTACATCTCTCAAGGCCTCAAGGCCTCATTCCCACAGTTGTGATTTCAGAAACTGCTGCATCTAAGGCCTCATCCGTACACACTCGGAAGGTGAGTCTCTATGCTTGAAAGGGACTTTTGTTTTGTTAGACTGTTTTTATGTGATATATAACTTGTTCAACTGCAGTAATGCAGAAAAACTAAGGATGACAAAAGTTAGGCTGAACCTGAAGCCTATTAATGCTTGCTTGGCATATTGAATTTGGGTCATAATTCGCATATTAATAACTAAATGATGTCAACTTGAAATAAGAGGATTATCTGAAATCAGTTCCTTGCCAGGAAAGACCTGTGTCTGTTGCTAGATGCTCATATGGTCAACCATTGTCTTCTACTAGGTAGCAGGCAACAAGCTTTCTTTGGTACATATTTAGTTCATCTTTGTTTGGTAAAGCTATTAAATACTGCCATGTCACATTTACTCTGAACAGGAATTGCTACAATTGGGTGAAAGGGATGCACGATCTAGAATCTGTTAAGCCCTTTGTGTGGATGAAGAGTGGCACTTGAGAATAGTCTGCAGATGCTGCACACCGGATGAAAGAGTCTGTGCAATGCATTCTAGATCTGTTGGTGCTCATTTGAAGCACACAGGGCTAGGATTGGAGAAGTCATATAAAACCATGGGTGGTTTGTATAGATTTGTGGCCAAAATCTCCTTTGACAACAGTAAGAGGTGGTATAATTTAGTGAGCAGGATAGGGACTTCTATTTGTAATGGATTAATATACATGACCCTGGATAAATTCAAGTTTTAATGTAAAATGGCTTTATTTTATTCAATCTCCAGGGCAGCTCCTGAGACTAGATGGAGTGGGAAGAGCCAGGGACATACAAATGTGGTGTTTTGTTTATTCATGACTTAAACCTCCGAGTACCAAACTGCCTGGCAGTGTGTGTGCCCTCTGTTTCAGACAAACCCAACCTGTGTGGCACTGGGCAAATAGCAGCAGAGGCGATGACGATGATGATGATGACTTGATTAATTGAAATCTTCAAACACACCTGGCTCAGATTTAACTTCTCTGGCCCTTTTTTCTTTGTCCCAGCCCCCCCCATCCCAATGGCTCTTCAAGACAGGTATGGCCCATCCTCATTCACCTGATGGGGAAACTGAGGCAGGGCAGGGATTGCTGGGGTGCAGGAAAGCTGAGCCAGAGCTGACATGGGCATTTGGGAAGCTCCCTCACAGTTTTCCACTTTTCTCTTGCTTCTCATGGAAACGGGGATTATGCAACTGTGTTGTATGTCCCTCTGCCAGATCCCTCCTTGTTTATGGTTTTGAAACTGGGGGGCAGGTTCATCCTCAGATGTGTGTGTTTCAGGGATGTTTTGTGGAATTAGGCAGCTCAGCTGGGAGGAGAAAGACCGAAGTCTTCCACTGAGAGGAAGATAGCAGGGTGTGCTGAACCTCATGACTTAGCCATCTGAGACTCCACATGAGAGGGTGCTACCATAAATCAGCTTCAAAGCTCTGCTGCTCCAGGAACACCTTGCAAAAGTCTTACCTTGTAGGTTTTGAGGCTTTCCTCCTGGGCTTCCTTCTCCACAGGTATGAGTCCCAACCATGGGGTGTTTTGGGATGGACAGAAAGGAGCACTCTGGCTTTGGGCTGGGATGAACCTCTTTTCCCCAGCCCCTAGAGACCCTGCAAGGCTGCTCTGTGAGCCAGAGCTGTCACCTGCTGAGCTCAGAGATGTTTTCCCCATCAGGGAAGACCTTATTGAGGATCTACATGAGAGTCCTTCCACCAAAACAAAAACTGGGCACTAGCTTTGGGAAATCCGGGCATATCTGCTTTGATACCCTTTAGACTGGTTTGAGCTCAAAGGGTAGGAGTTACCTGTCCTTAGACACCCAGGAGTGACATGCCTTGAGTTGGGGAACATGGGGTGAGGACAGCTGCCACCTGAAGGTGATGAAGGCTGCAGAGGGAGCTGAGGGCTTTCTGCTGTTTAACCTCCAGGTGGACCCAGGGTGACAGGCATGCTTGAAACTCACAGCTGTCCCATTAGGTATATTTTTATAATGGCATAGTTGACTAAATCTGTAGGTAGAAAGTACTTTGCTTTTTATTTATAGCACATGGGAAAGCTTTCTTCCAAAACAAATTCAACTTGTATGTTTACAGTATTTAAATTTGAAATAGCTGAAGAAATTAAATGAATAGTTTTCAAACTGTTTAAGCACAAAAGCAAAAAGTTTTTTTTTGGTTTTGTTGTTTTTTTTTTTTAATAAGAACTTCTGCTTATTCCTGTTTTTGAAAAATAAAAACCTGAACAATTTCCTGAAGCACCCCAGCACAGATCCTGACGTACTGACAAGTCACACTCCTCTGCACAGACTTTGTCCATGAGGCAGCTGCAGCAATTTTCTAAGAGCAAAAAGTAAAGCTGGGGTTGTGTAACTTAACGTGGGGGAGGAGGGGGCATTCCTGGTGTTTTGGTGTCTTGGGTTCAGCTGTAGCAGTTATTTTTCTCCTTCTTAGTAGCTGGTGCAGTGCTGTGTTTTTTACTTTCTTCTGGGAACAACGCTAATAACACACTGATGCTTTTAGTTGTTAAGTAATGCTTACTCCAATCAAGGACTTTTCAGTCTCATGTTCTGCCAGTGAGCAGGGGCACAAGAAGCCAGGAGGAAGCAGGGACAGGACACTTGATCCAAGCTAGCCGAAGGGGTGTTCCATACCATAGTATGTCATGCCCAGTATATAAATGGGGGCAGAGTTACCCAGAAGGCCCTGCTCAGGTTGGGCTGGGTATCGGTCAGTGGGTGGTGAGCAATTGTATTGTGTGTCAGTTGCGTTTATTGTTTTCTTTTCCTCTTTTAGTTTTATATTCTTTCCCCTTGTTATTTTCCTTATTATTATTTTTGGTGGTGGTAGTAGTAGTAGTTTTGTATGGTACCTTAGTTACTGGACTGTTCTTATCTGAACCTGTGGGATTCTTTCAATTCTCCTCCCCATCTCTCTGGGATTGGGGGACAGGGAGTGAGCAGCTGCGTGGTTTTAAGTTACCAGCTGGGCTTAAGCCATGATATTCAGTCAGTGGGTGGAGAGCAACTGTATTGTACATCACTGTTGTTTTGGGTTATTTTCTTTCTCCTTTTAGGTTTATCTCTCTCTTCTTGTTATTCCCATGTTATTATTATTTTATGATTATGTACTTAACCCATGGGGTTTACTTTTTTTGATTCTCTTCCCCATTCCACTGGGTAGGGGGAGTGAGAGAGCGGTTGTGTAGTATTTAGTTGCCAGCTGGGGTTAAACCATGACAGTGACTGGCTTTCAAAAAGAGGACCATAAAAAAGAAATAAAAATCATCTAGAGAGCTACATTCCTTGCAGAAGTTTAAAACACAAGCCAGGAACATGTTCAGTGAACTGGAATACAAGATCCTGCAGGTCTTAAGTGATACGTCTGCTAAGCCTTAGGCACAAATGCATGAACATTCATTGAGGTGTTCTGATTAATAAACCTTATGGAGACCAGAGGAGTGATAGCCCTGAAAGAATTAATTTTTGAAGTGCAGGATTAATTTAGAAGCCAGGACTGTGGCAGAGCTGCTCAGTATCTCCCCTTAATTTCACCAGATAAAGAAACATCCATACCTTTTCCATCTCAAATGAAAATTTACTCCTGTGCTAATAGCTAGGAAGCTTCATCATTGCAGTATATGAATAGTTTATAGGTATCAATGGCCTTACTGTCATCCTTGTTTGTTTGCTCTACAAGGAAGGTTAAATACTGTAAAGAAGAAAACAAGCTACAGCGAAGATACATGATTTGCATAACTTGACAGAAGTCTGTGTAGCTCAAGTAGGAGAATTCACATGTCTTAGTGTGCTTCCACAACAGCTTGTGATGCTATTATTTCAGGACTATTTTCTGAACTGTTGTGCCCTATATTGGCAGTGTAGCTTTGTGGCCAGTGTCCCTCATAGTCTGATCTCTAGCTAAACCAGAAAAAAAAAAGGAACTTGTGCTTTCCTCTTTTTGTGATGTTTTTTCATTTAATATATTCTTGTCATCCCCTTCCAAAGATTAAGTTGAGAGAGAACTGAAGCAAGATAGGGGCAAAAATTAAAGCAGTAGCTGTACCATAACACATCTGTTTCTGAAGTGAGACGGAACAGCACCAAAGCATCTTCAGATCTCACAGGTTGCTCTGCTACCACTCTCCACTAGCAGGTGAGACATATCACTCTGTGACAAGTATCAGAAATAAAGGAGCTTAATGCAACTGCAAGAGTTTTAAATGATTTCTCTCCTCTCTATTGTGCAACAGGAGACAACAAGCAGTTGTAAACATATGGAGACTTTTATCCCCTGAGCTGCAAAGCTTCAAAATTAGCACCTTGTGTGTGCTTGTTCTTTTAATGTCTGCATTTATCAAGGAGCAAAACAACCATGCATCTGAAAAGCCAGAGACATATGAATCCATAAATAATGCTACATTCCTATTCACACCTAATCTGAATATTTATGTAGTAATTTACCAGCAAAAGATGCAAACTCTTCTTTAAATGTTACATTGTATTAAAGGTTAACCCCATGGCATTTTATTATGAGGCTCTGAATTATGTTTAAGATAAGTATTTGTTTTCAGTGGAAGCTTTCGTGTTGAAATGGATGGGCAGAGGCAAGGAAGTTTAGTCACCTCTCAAAGGTGAATGCTGAAGTTCAGACTTCTTCAATATTTTTGCGGTCTGCATAGCCATAGGACATGCAACTCAGCAGCATACTGACTGACAGAGGAAGGAGCACCTTCTTCACAACTAGAAGAGCTAGAACTACATGTATTAGTTAGCCTTGGTTCTTATAGCAAGACTCGTGATTCTTAGCTTCATTTAGAAAAGCAGCCTCTACTGCAGCAAATCAAAAAGCCTGTGTACACACCCCTAAGACAAATGTTAAATGTAACAGCAGTGATCTGGGCCTTCTGGGTAACTCCCTCCTGTTTATATATTGGGCATGCTGTCCTGGTGGTGTCCGAACCCAATAGGAGAGTCCCCGACTGCAGACTTGCTGCTCTGAGGAGGACTGACTCAAAACGCCTCTCCAACGGGGCTGCATCTTCCACACTTTATCTGTTTGAAGCAGCCTATGATAATGGAGCTGATAGGCACATATTTATGCAATAATGTAAAAATATGGTTTTGTGTCTCAAATATCGGCTTCTCACTAGCAAATACCTTCTGACATAGTGCTGGTTCCTGCAGTGAACTAGAGGATGCTGGGCAGACAAACAGCTTGCATAGGGCTGTTAGAATCTTAGAATAGTTTGGGTTGGAAGGGCCCTTCAAATGTCATCTAGTTCAACCCCCCTGCAATAACCAGGGACATCTTCAATTAGATCAGGTTGCCCAGAACCACATCCAGCCTGGCCTTTGAATGTCTCCAGGGATGGCGCATCTACCACCCATGTCTCCCAGCACCGCATTAAAGAATACCTTCTTGTCAGCTTGAAAACTTTGTTGACAAGTTTGTTCCTGGAGTTTTCTCCGTATCAATTTGGCACCCCAGATGGGACCCTCTCTGCTCAGCTGCAGGACCCGCTGAGGACAGGGCTCCCTAGGGCCCTCGGGAATTTTTCCCAGAGGGACCCCTCGACTCATTCGGATCGCTGCGGGAGCATGCAAGGACCATCTCATAAAAGGTATTCTTTTCTTTTATATAGTTTGTAAGGTGCAGGGGGCATCTCGGTTTGGTAAATTGGTTTGGTAAGCGTATGCATGGTTTGGAAGCCTTACGTAAATCGAGATAGGAAATCTCGTAGGTAACGGCGTATACCCGGCTGCTAGTGTCCCTTTGGTATACACCCACAAGAAGCAGGGGGCTTCTTGTGGTTTGGGTTCTGCAAGACACAGGGGGTGTCTTGTGGAAATGGTTTTGGATTTTACTGGCATGCACACACAAGAAGCAGGGGGCTTCTTGAGGTTTGGGTCCTGCAAGACACAGGGGGTGTCTTGTGGAAACGGTTCTGGATTTTACTGGCATACACCCATAAGAAGCAGGGGGCTTCTTGAGGTTTGGGTCCTGAAAGATGCAGGGGGTGTCTTGTGGAAATGGTTTTGGATCTTGCTGGCATACACCCATAAGAATCAGGGGGCTTCTTGAGGTTTGGGTCCTGAAAGATGCAGGGGGTGTCTTGTGGAAATGGTTTTGGATCTTGCTGGTATTTATTTTGTGGCTTGTTACATTAAGGATTTTGGTCTTGTGATTTTGGTATCAGTGACAGACTGTTATAACTAAGCAGGGGGCATCTTGTGGTTTGGGTCCTACAAGACACAGGGGGTGTCTTGTGGAAATGGTTTTGGGTCCTGTGTGCTATCAACAGCCCATAAGGGATTTAATTCAGTGATGCTGTCAGCGTGGGTCCCTGAATAGGTTAGTCAAATCACCCTCCGATACAGTGGGCTGTCCAGTACATCCCACAGTGGGACGCAGACAGGCTGGTCGGGCACAAGGGTCTTGTCCTTGGGACACTGACAGGCTGGTCAACTATAAAGGGTTCAAGGAAACCCCCCTATTAATGTTACAATATGGTCTGAGCCATAGGGGTTAGGATGTATTGCTTTTGATTCTACTGGTATTCATCTTATTTTGTGGCTTTTTACAGTAATGATTTTGGTTTTGTGATTTTGGTACTAGTGACAGGATTAACTGTTGTTTGGTTGAATTTTAGTCTCTGTCTTTGTCTCAAGTGTTGTAACTGTGTGGAGGGTGTCTGTGGGATCCCGTTTGTGTATGTGTGTGTGTGTGAATGTGAGATTGAAAATGGAAAATCAGCAGAGTGAAGACATCTTGAACAAGAGTGCCATTTTGGCACACTGGAAAGAACTTGGAGAGTCTCCCGGGGGCTCGGTAAATAAGAAAACATTGGTAAAATAGTGTAACCAATGGTGGCCTTTGTATACTTTGTAAGATCAGGAAAAATGGCCTAAAAATGGAACTCTGAACTATAATACATTGTTACAACTAATGTTGTTTTGAGGGGGCAAGGAAAATGGCATGAAGTAATGTATGAAGATGTTTTTCACTTTAAGAAATCACGCAGAGTGACAGACTGAATGCAAAATTAATATAGCTCCACCAGATTCCTTAATTTTGGCCTTGGAAAAGGACAGAGAAAAACTGAAAGTTAAGCTAAAGAGATGTTCAGCCTGTGATATTGGGGAAAGATGTTTAAAGTTAATAAAACAGTAATCAGGAAGATAGGTTGAAAATTATGTAGCACAGGTACCTCCGAGAGAAGCAGCCTCTGTATCCATCCTATTTGATATTGATAAGGAGGAAGAGATTGCTGTCACAGGCAACAAGCGGCACATTCACATTCAGAGTTATGAAGGGGTTAAACCAGAAGCGCTGTTGCAGAGGCAGGCATCTGCAGGCCATGCAGAGCAGGGTGAGCAGCTGTGAGGAAAAAAAAAAAGGGAAAACCAAGGGGGAAAGGGGGGGAGCTTGGGTAGCTCCTGTGTTTGAGCATGGAGGAGTGACGACGGCCAGAGGTTGGGGGAGTGGGCTCTTCTGTGGAAACGGATCGGTGTGCGTGCTATGGGGAGTTTGGACGTTGGAAGTGAGACTGCCCGGGGGGAGGGGGGCAGTGCCATGGGGTGGCTCCGGTGACTGAATTGGAACTAGACTGAGAGGGACCTGGGGAATCTACCCTAGCAGATCCACTGGTTAAATTAAAACTACGGACTAGAGGAAATAAAGTGGAATTTTAGGAATTTTAGTGGATACAGGAGCAACTTATTTGGTGTTAACTCAGAGAGGAAAGAATTCGTTACAGATGTGGGTGCTACTGGCCACCAAGGAAAAGAAAAAAACAAACAAACAAACAAAAAAGGCATTCTATCTGAAACCTTTAAAGTACAAATTGGGAAAACAAATAGGAATGCATAAATTTTTATGCATGCCAAATTCTCTAAAATCTTTATTAGGGCGAGAAGCAACATTTAAATAAGGAAAAATGGAATTTAGACTTAAAAACAGTCAATTAATTGCAGTTTTGAGTTTATCTTTAATTCAACAGAAAAGCAAAAAGAAGGACCTCCCTGAAATGGAAGAAATCCTTAATTAGGTATATGTGGGAGTATGGGCATCTGAAGTTCCAGGAAAGGCAAAAAAATACTTTGCCTGTTAAAGTGGAAATAAAAAAGGGGGGCCTGCCCAATTAGAATAAAACAGAATCCCTTAAAATCAGAAGATCAAAGGGAATAAAAAAAAAATTGATAAATTTTAAAATATAGATTATTAATTGAATGTGAATTGGAATATAATACTCGTATCTGGACAGTAAAGAAATATGATGGGAAAAGTTGCAGATTGGTTTATGATCTCAGGGTAATCAACAAAATTGCAGAGTATATGTGTCCAGTAGTAGCTAATTCGTATGATTTATTGACTAAATTGAATAATAATCAGAAATGGTTTGCCATCCTGGATTTAAAGGACACTTTCTTTTGCTTACCATTGGCCAAAGAAAGCCAAAATTATTTGCTTTCGAATGAGAAAATCCTGACGCAGGAAGAAAAACTCAGTTAACTTCGACAGTATTACCACAGGGGTTTAAAAACAGTTCAGCGATTTTTGGAAATCAGATAGCACGAGAATTAGAATTATGAAAGCCACCTGCTCAGATGGGGCCTCTGTTACAATATGTGGATGACCTGTTAAATGCTACAGAAACAAAGGAAGAATGTGTCCAGTGAATGGTGGGATTATTGAATTTCTGGGACTGAATGGTTATCAGGTATCCAGACAAAAGGCCCAACTAATCCAAACCCGAGTTTTCTACCTAGGATATGAAATAACAGGAGGAGAGAGAGAACTTGGAACTGCCAAAAAAGAAGCCATTTGCCAGACTCCACAACCGTTGACCGTCAAGGAGCTCCAGACATTCCTGGGAATGACAGGATGATGCAGACTTTGGATCCATGATTATGGTGTTCTGGTAAGACCACTGTATGAACTGTTGAAGGGAAACCCTCCCTCTTTGGACTGGACTGATAAAGCAGAGGAGGCTTTTAGAAATTTAAAGATAGAGTTAATGAGAGCTCCAGCTCTGGGACTTCCGGATGTGACTAAACCGTTTTGGCTATATTCCTATGAAAAACAAGGAATAGCCTTGGGGGTCCTTGCTCAGAAACTAGGACCATACAGAAGGGCAGTGGCGTATTTTTCAAAACAGCTGGATGAAGCGAGCAAAGGATGGCCCGGATGCCTAAGGGCTGTGGCAGCAGTCGTCATGAATATTGAAGAGGCTCACAAATTCACCTTGGGACAAAAGATTACTGTGCTAGTGTCCCATGTGGTATCAGCAGTCCTGGAACAGAAAGGAGCCCACTGGTTATCTCCTTCACGTTTTTTAAAATACCAGGCCACCAGTGTAGAACAGGATGATATAGAATCGTGGTCACTAACGTTGTGAATTCAGCATCCTTTCTGCAGGAACAATCGACAGAACCACTAACACACGACTGCTTGACCACCATAGAGACTGTATATTCGAACCTACCAGATTTGAAAGAAAAACCTCTGGAAGATGCTGATTCTTGGTTTACTGATGGTAGTAGCTTCATGGTAAACGAAAGGCAGGATATACCATTACCATCACTTCACAGGTAATAGAATCTAACCCTTTACCTGCGAACACCTTTGCCCAGAAGGCAGAAATAATAGCATTAATGAGAACCCTGGAATTGGCTAAAGATAAAAGGATAAATATTAGGACTGATTCTAAATATGCATTTGGTGTGGTACATGCACATGGTGCTATCTGGAGAGAACGAGGACTTTTGAACACACAAGGGAAACAGATTAAACATGCTACAGAAATTCTACGATTACTGGAAGCTGTTCAGCTACCTGAAGAAGTAGCTATTATGTACTGTAAAGGACATCAACAAGGTGACTGATCAGGAAATTGGAAATAATTTGGCTGATTTTGAAGCCAAACGAGCAGCTGAACAATCTCAAATCATGTCCTTAATCCCTGATGGCAAACTAACAATTGAAAAATCTAAACCTAGGTATTCAAAAGAGGATAGAAAATTGATTGAGGATCTAAAGGGACAGGAAAATAAAGAGGATTGGGCTCAAATACCTGATGGGCGAATTGTAATCCCCTATAACCAGCTCTGGAAGTTAGTTCAGGAAGAACATAATAAAACTCATTGGGGTAGCAACTCTTTGTATAAATATTTAGACATACAAATTGTAGGAAGGAATCTATACACCACAGTTCAATTAGTGACAAAACAATGTCAGTTATGTCTTAAGAATAATCTTAAAACTGAAAATAGAAATCAAATTGGGACAATTGGGAGAGGAAGTTATCCGGGACAGCAGTGGCAAACAGATTTTTCTGAATTACCAAGAAAAGGGGGTTATCGATATTTGTTGGTGTTAATGGATACTTTTTCAGGCTGGCCAGAAGCATTCCCTTGTAGGATAAATAATGCAAGATAGGTGTTTAAAACATTATTTAATGAAATAATACCTCGTTTTGGACTACCAGCGGCAATTTCTTCCTACCAGGGTTCACACTTTAGTGCAAAATTGTCACAAGAAATTAGCAAAAAATTAGAAATTGATTGGCAACTACATGTTCCATATAGGCCTCAGGCCAGTGGGCAAGTACGAAAGATGAACCATCTGATTAAACAACAGATTAGTAAAATATGTCAGGAAACGAATTTCTATTGGTACCAGGCGTTACCACTGACTCTATTAAGAATTCGAACTCAACCTTGGTCAAAAGAAGAGGTCAGTCCATTTGAGATTTTGTATGGAAGACCATATCAGTCCCAGTTTAAAGGAGAAAGTCTTCAGGAAGTGGAAGAAGGCTATCTCCGACAGTTTCTGATCAATCTGGGAAAACAATTGGAGGAGATAAATGAGAGAATAATAGGGACAAGAGCAAGAGGTTTGGATTATCCGATTCACCCTTTCAGATCTGGAGACTGGGTTTATGTTAAGAATTTTTCAGGAGATCCTCTACAGAAGTAGAACGGACCGTACCAGATATTACTGACCACCTTTAAAGCAGTAAAGATAAAGGAACAACCTGCTCGGATACATTATTCAGGAATTAAGAAAGCACCAGAGCCAGGGAACACATGGCGGATCAAACATTCAGGACCCTTATGTATGAAATTGCATCGGTCATAATTTGAACTCATATGATAACAGGCGCATAAGCTTGGGACCAGAACTTATAACTGAAATTAGTGCAGAATGTTACTAATGTTTTTAATCATTGAATTGCTGAGGTGAGCAGCTCGAGAGAGGATGCCTTCAGCACCGGAGCGGGGGTGGGAGATCAGCGTCCAGAAGCCTCAACTCAGAGTGACAAGAGCCACCGAGGGAGCCTCAAGTCCTCGACAGGACCTGCCCAGGAGCCGGCAGCTCAGCTGAGGCGAGCAGCTGACTCACACAGGGCGGAGCCTGAAGCAGCGGCACCAGCCCTGACTGGTTAAAAACCTGCCCCAGGGAGCGTGAGCGATCAGGAGTGCCGCGAGGCAGTTTGCATGGGCAGCCGAGCGGGATGGTGAGCACTCGTCGTATGATCAGGGCCTGGTCTGGGAGCTCTGCTCTGGCTGCCCCGGCGGTGGCCAGCGTAGGCACCCAGACAAAGCCGATGAGAGGGGAGGCTGCAGTGCAGAGCTCAGGGTGTAGAGAGTGCCTGCACTGGTCTTGTGAGGGGAGGGTGCACAATGGGCAGGGCTGCACTGGTATGAGCATCTACTGTGTATGCTTCAAAGGCTGCCAGAAGTGATGAAGATTGTTGGAAGAAGTAAACAACCCTCAGAGACCACCACCACAATTCTGTATGCATGCGGGGAACTTTCTGGAAAATTATGTAATCCATACGTAGCCTCATGAATATGTATGTATGCCCAGTGGCTATAAAAGGACGGCTTGTGTGGCAGTGGGGAGACACACGTTGGGAGGAGCTATCCCCCGTGTCTCCCAGCTCCGCAATAAAGAATACCTGCTTGTCAGCTTGAAAACTTTGTTGGCAAGTTTGTTCCTGGAGTTTTTTCCGTATCAGCTGGCTGTCTCAAATCACCTCCCTGTCCTCCATGTGCCTTAGCATGGCTCCTAGAAGGATCTGTTCCATGATCTTCCCAGGCACAGAGGTGGGACTGAAAGGTCAGTAGTTCCCAGTGTCTTTCTTTCTAGCCTTTTTAAAAATGGGTGCAATATTGCCCATTTTCCAGTCAGCAGGGACCTCACCTGACTGCCATGACTTCTCAAATATCATGGAGAGTGGTTTGGCAACTGCATCAGCCAATTCCCTCAGCACTCTGGGATGGATCTCATCAGATCCCATAGATCTGTGTATGTTAAGGTTCCTCAAATGGTCACAGACCTGATCTTCACTTACAGTGGGAGGGATTTTGCTCCCCCAGTTTCTGCCTTTGCAGTTCATCCATTCGAGAGGTATGTGGAGAGAGCCTGCAGGTAAAGAATGAGGCAAAGAAGTTGTTGAGTACCACAGTCTTCTCCTTGTCCATTGTTACCAGTCTTGCTCATCGGGGGGCATACTTTCTTTGCCCTTCCTCTTCTGGTTGACATACCTGTAGAAGCCCTTCTTGTTATTCTTTGCATCCCTTGCCAAGATCAGCTCCAGCTGTGCCTTGGCCTTCCTGACCCCATCTATGCACAGCTGGGCAGTATCCCTGTATTCTCCCCAGGATACCTCTCTCTGCTCCCACTTCCTGTGCATTTCCTTCTTGCCCTTTAGTTGGACCAGCAGATCTTGACTCAGCCATGCCAGCCTCTTGCCTTCCTTACTTGATTTCTTACAACTGGGCATCACAAGCTCCTGTGCTCTATGGAAAGCATCCTTCAAGATCTGCCAGCTCTGTTCTTCTCCCTTGTCCCAGAGGGCAGTTTCCCAGGGGTCCTGTGAACTAACACCTTGAAAGTTAAACTAACTCCTTGAAGTTGGCTTTCTTAAAATTCAGGGTCCTCACTAGCTAGACCTAGTTAGACTTCACTGGCTCATACAGGATTACAAATGCTTTGCAGATGGGTTGCACACTGGGGCTATGCATAATACAGCTGTATCAGGGTTACCTGTATCTGCCTAAACTTATTGCTTGGGAGCAGCTCTAAACAGCAGGGTTCATGATTGGTAATGAGCTGACTTAAAAATAAATAGTGTGGTTGCCTAAGTTCTTAGATGGCTTGTGTGGCATACAGCATAAGTACAGCATGAGATTCCTATATCCATTGTTAAAATGCTGGTATGCAAGCTTGAAGTTTTGTTAGAACTGCTGCCTGCCATGCTGAGAAAGGTGAAGTTGTGTAACACTACAGCACAATGCTATGGTTTTGTCCTGGGTTCAGCAGTAGCAGTCATGTTTTCTCCTTCGTAGCTGGTGCAACGCTGTGTTTTTGACTTTCGGCCTGGTAACAGAACTGATAACAATGATGTTTTGGTTTGGCCAAGGACTTTGTGAGTCTCTGCCAGGGAAGAGGGGAAGCCGGGAGGAAGCAGAGACAGGACACCTGACCCAAACTGACCAAAGAGGTATTCCATACCACAGCACGCCATGCCCGGGATGTAACTTAGAGTTACCCGGAAGGGCTGGTAGAGTACGGGGGTTGGAGGAGGTATCAGTCAGTGCTTGGTTGGGCTGGGGAGGCGAGTTATCGGTCAGCAGGTGGTGAGGTGTTGTATTCTCTTCCCTTGTTATTTCTTTTATCATTATTATTATTGGTGGTAGCAGTAGTGATTTGTGTTCTACCTTAGTTACTAAACTGTTCTTATCTCAACCCGTGGGAGTTGCATTCTTTTGATTCTTCTCTCTGTCCCTCTGGGAGTAGGAGGAGAGAAAGAAAGGGTGGAGTGATTGAACGAGTTGCCTGACTGGGTTTAAACCATGACAGCCAGGGAGGAGGGGAAGCCAGGAGGAAGCAGAGACAGGACACCTGACCCAAACTGACCAAAGAAGTATTCCATACCACAGCACGTCATGCCCAGAATGTTATCTGGAAGGGCTCGTTCACTGCAGGGTTGGACTAGGTATCGGTCAGTGCTCGATCAGTTGGGGGGGTGAGTTATCGGTCAGCAGGTGGTGAGGTGTTATTTTCTCTTCCCTTGTTATTTCCTTTACTATTGGTGGTAGCAGTAGCTATTTGTGTTATACCTTAGTTACTAAACTGTTCTTATCTCAACCTGTGGGAGTTATGTCCTTTCGTTTCTCCTTTCCATCCCTTCCTGGAGTGGGAGAAAAAAAGGGGGAGGAGGGGGTGAGAGAGGGGCTGTGTGGCTAATTTATGGCTGACTGGGTTTAAACCATGACAGGTTTACACTTACAGTGCTATAAATATTCCTTTCTCCTTACTGCTTATGAAAGAGTTGACTGCATCAAGGCCTCCCTTGTATTTTTAGCAGAATGTATGACTGGCTGTCCCTTAAGGAGAGCTTCCCTTTTTCATCTAGCCTGTCTTGCATATGAAGAGAATCAAGGTAATTAATCATTTACTAATTCATGAATAGTGCTTGTTTAAAGAAGTGTCTAAAAATAGTTAAAACAGGCTAAAGGAAAGGTGTTTGTATATCAAGCTAGCTTGGACATCACTTAACAGGTGTAAATGGTATGGCCTGCTTTATCTAATTAACGATAGTGCAATCTTCTGTGTTTTGGTGAGTATGCAAATTGGGGAATGAATAGGTGAGTTGACTGTCAAGCCTGATGCAAAATGCTGCAAAACTTGGATATGCTTTAGTTGTGATTACTTTATTTGAGCAAACTAAACTAGAGAAATGACCAGGCTAAGTCCACAGTACATTATACTGTTTCATGCTCAACCATTCCATAGACATGCCTGTATATAAATTTGCTTCAAGAAAGAAAATTACTTACCCATGTGTTGTGGTTTAACCACAGCTGGGAACTAAGTACCATGCATCTGCTTGCTCACATACCCCCCACCTTCCTGTGGGAGGGGGAGCAGAATTGGAAAAATGTAAAACCCGTGGGTTTAGCTAAGAACAGTTTAATAATTGAAACAAAATAAATTGTAATAATAATTCTAATGTAAATGAGAGGAATAAACCCCAAGGAAAAAAAAAACAAACAACATGCAGTGATGCACAGTTGTCCTGGTTTTAGCTGATCATTGTTGACCACCTGCTGACAAATACCCAGCCAGTCCCTGAGTACCAATTGGTCCCCTCTGGGTAACTTCCCCCCAGTTTATATACTAGGCATGATGTGCTGTGGGATTCAGTACCCCTTTGGCTAGTTTGGATCAAATGTCTTCACTCTGTTCCCTCCCAGCTTCTTGTGCCTCTCCTCACTTGCAGAGCATGAGAGACTGAAGAGTCCTGATCAGGGCAAGTGCTACTGAGCAACAACCAAAATATTGGTGTGTTATCAGCATTATTCTCAGACTTAAGCCAAAACACAGTGCTGTACCAGCTGCTAGGAAGAAAATTAACTGTTACAGCTGAAACCAGGATACAAAGTCATGAAAATTCAAAATAAAAGATTGCACAGGATGTTTAAGATGTTGTAGGCTAGTTTAGTTCTTAATAAAAGAGACAATCTTCTGGACGCTGAAGTCTGGCACATTTGGGGCAGGTGCCCAGAGTGTCAACCCAGTACAAGCTTAATTGGATGACTTCCACACACACTGCCAGAGATACCAGTAATGTAGCATGTTACTTTGAATAAGCAGCCTCAGATATTCCTGCCACTGCTCCGGCAAAATTCTTATTTTTGCAAATAGAAAGAGTTGGAAAATTGTTTTCTCTGGAGTGGGCACAGACTGTTTGTAGAACAGTTGCACTAGTGTTAGAACTTTATCAGTTCAGGTACCAGCATCCTCAGCTATACCTGCAGTTAGGGCTATGTCAGCTTCTCTAAAGCAGAGACCTAAGAGATGAATGATTTGGAGTAAACTTTAGGTGCAGTATTGCAAGGTATTTTTGGCTCCTTCAGCAAGCATTAGACACTATAGCAAGACTTAAGTTTCACATATTTGAAGTTATTCTTCCTATTTTGTTTAAATGGGAAAGTTAGTGTGTTTGTACACATACAAATGAGTCATCTGTTTCTGCACAGAAAATAGTCAGACTAACCTCTTTGCATGACACACACCCAGTGAGCCTGATTTCAAGCCATACAACTCATGTACAGTCTGTAGGCAACCAGAAGGCATCAGACTCAAGAGCACAATCTCAACACAAGGCCTTCAGTGATGGCAGAAGTCTCCTTACATCTGGCCTGCCACAATCTAATATATTCAGTCTTAATTTCTTTATTCTTAATTATGCCTGATCCTTGAGTGAGGGTTGAATTTGGGGGTAGAATCTAGTAATAATTCAGTATGGGAATTTCCAGAAAGTACAGAAACATCAGTATGATGTCAGTTTTCTCACATGGGAGTGTTTGGCTCCTGTGGTCAAAGCTCAGCAAAGCTGTTGGGCTGGCAGCTTGCTGTACAGAAGAGGACCAAGCAGTTCTGTTTTGTGTTAGGTCTTGTATAGCTGTTGGTAGTTTCCTTTTCTGTGATGAGGTGGCAGACAAATGTAAAAATTGAGTGAAAATGGACAGGTTATAGAAGAAATACTCAGATGGCTCAGGATGCCAACTCCATATACACAGTAATACACAGTATGCTAGAGTTTGGAAAGGACCTCAAAAGATCATCTAGTCCAATCCCCCTGCCGGAGCAGGAACACCTAGATAATGTTACACAGGAATGTGTCCAGGCGAGTTTTGGATGTTTCCAGGGAAGGAGACTCCACAACCTCCCTGGGCAGCCTGTTCCAGTGCTCTGTCACCCTCACTTAGAAGAAGTTTGTTCTCAAGTTTAAGTGGAACCTCTTGTGTTCCAGTTTGTACCCATTACCCCTTGTCCTATCATTGTTTGCCACCGAGTAGAGCCTGGCTCCATCCTCGTGACACTCCCCCTTTATATATTTATATACACTAATAAGGTCACCCCTCAGTCTCCTCTTCTCTAAACTATAGAGATCCAGCTCCCTCAGTCTTTCCTCACAAGGGGGATGCTCCACTCCCTTAATCATCTTCGTTGCCCTGCGCTGGACTCTCCAGCAGGTCCCTGTCCTTCTTGAACTGAGGGGCCCAGAACTGGACACAATATTCCAGATGCGGTCTCACCAGGGCAGAGTAGAGGGGAAGGAGGACCTCTCTCGACCTACTAACCACCCCCTTCTAATACACCCCAGGATGCCATTGGCCTTCTTGGCCACAAGGGCACAGTGTTGGCTCATGGTCATCCTGTCGTCCACTAGGGCCCCCAGGTCCCTCTCCCCTACACTGCTCTCTAACCGGTTGTTCCCCAACCTATACTGGAACCTGGGGTTGTTCCTGCCCAGATGCAGGACTCTACACTTTCCCTTGTTATATTTCATCAAGTTATTCCCTGCCCAACTCTCCAGCCTGTCCAAGTCTCGCTGGATGGCAGCACAGCCTTCTGGTGTGTCAGCCACTCCTCCCAGCTTAGTGTCATCAGCAAACTTGCTGATAGTACACTCAATTCCCCAGAAACAATATCTCTTGTTGGATGCTACATCTCCTGCAGCTGCTGCAATTATGGTATTTTTTGTAGTATTGTGTGAAGTCAAACTGACAATAAAAGTAATGGAAGTGAAGGTGGTGGTTGTTAGCCTAATGTAGGCAAATGCACCTGTAATCTGCTTGTTGGCCTGAGCTCTGAGGGCACTGACCTGCAGTTTTAGGAGAAAATTGTCAAAGTAGCACAGCTGTGTCTTAAGGGTTTATACTAAGGCTTTCAGAAGTCTACCCCTGTCTGGAAGCACTCTTGCCATTATTAGCCTGGGACATAGAGCTGAGGCAGGAAAAATCTCTGTCAAACCATGGGCACTGCAGTACTGACCTGTGCACAGCTGGAGATGGGCTTCCAGTCTGTCCCCAGCATGCTCTCAACACAAAAGCATTAACAGCTGCCCTGTCTGAAACTGGATGCTCCCTGGCTCAAGAGCACTGACAAGTATTTCTAGCCAGAGCCAAAGTGGTGGTTGCATGGTTCAGAACAGCACAATTAACTGAGCAATACCATGAACTGTCCCTGCAATAAAACCTGTTGCAAGTAAAAAAATGTCTTCTCTAACTGCTGAATTGCTTGAGATCCTAAACACAGCTGACTTGTACAGGCTAACTCAGTCATTAGATGAGTAGCAACTGCCATGAGCAGTTATTGTTATGAAGGCTAGAACCTCCAGAGTGAACTTCTAAACTTCTAGGTTATGAAAGGGAGATAATTTTTTAAAAAAATCCTTTTGTTTCTGTTGAGTAATGTTAGAAGAAAATGGTTTGTTTTCCAGGCACTGCTGTCATTGTTTAGAGTAGTTTTATTTATATGAATCCCTTGAGAGATGGCTCAGGCAACAGGAATGTGAATGTATGAGTGTTCTGGGTTCAGTTTTAAGTTATTTTTCTCCTTCTTAGTAGCTGGTGCAGTGCTGTGTTTTTGAATGTGTTAAATGTACAGTGTAGTTAGCAGCACACTGGCAGGAGCCATTCATTAGGCATGCAGCTGTGGGAAGTGATGATGTCCACAGCAAGGAGCCTGGTTATGCCTGTTACAAAGGAAAAAGAGGAGACTTTGTGCTGTCTGCAAGTAACATAACTCTAATTTGGGCAGGGTGGGTGATCTGTAGGAGACCTGCACATGGAATCAGTAGGAGCTTGTCTGTGAGCTGGCTGTAGCAGATAATTACAAAAAAGCACAAAATACTTTAAAAACTCAAATGCTTCTTTCATATTTGAACTTAAATACAGTTTTCAAAGAATGCTCAGTTTCACTGGTGCTGTGTTTTCATAGGGCTTGCTTTAAGTTTGTGGTGTTTTAAAATAAAAAATATTTTTAACTGGCACTTCCAGAAGCACTGAGCAGCTGCAGTTTCTGTTAGCCACTGTAAAAGCTGCTGGTGGCTTTCCAGTGTGCATCTGTTGTTGTCCATGTGTTGTTCCACCCCACCCCATTGCCCCTCTGCAGTGGGCAGATAGGATGGATTCACATTCCTACCTTTGCTGCCTAAAAATCAGGGATCTAGTTTTTGTCAGCTTGAGAAGAGTAGAAGAAATCAGTGTCAGACTATAGAAGTGTCACATACAGCTAGGCTGGAATAAATATGGAATTTCTGAAGCTAGGAGGGAGTCCTGTCTGCATTAGTGCTCTCCACTGAGAGGGGGATTATATTAATATGTAAATTTAAAGCACATGGCAAGATCTCCAGAAAAAAAGTCACTGTAGTAACTGAATTGGGACTTAATTCAGCAGTTGGTAGAAATGTTAGGTTTGTATTTTCAGTCAAATAACATGGTATCTAGTAAGACTTTATTTCTTTAGCATACATAGATTTCACTATGACTTTGCCCTATCCAAATAGAAGAAAAATAAAACCCAAGTGCAGGTACTAATGAGGATGCCAGGGAGCAAGGCAGTAAAATAGGAAACAAAGTGACTGTGTTGGTAGCAATGTTCTTAAAATATGTGTCATGGTGTAACTTAGAGGTTGAAGTTCTTGTGCAGTAGCCATAAACACCAGTAAAGGGCTGAATCTTCTGCCAAGCTGGTTTACTAAATATAACATCAGGGGGGTTATTCTTTTTCTGGGGACTATAAGCATAACTAGTTATAAATTGGGGAAGGACGTAATGGGTCGATGACTGTTGTCTCTACCCTCCTGACTACCGAGCATATTAAGTGGTATCAAAGAGCTATGGTCAGCAGGCGGCTAAAATTCGGACACTGAAGTAAGATAATTTCTGTTCAGTTTAAGCTCAGCCAGAAGAGTCAGACACATGATGAATGCAGTAACGGTTGGGTACTTGTAGGTGGGGGACTGAGTTGCATCTTTAGTCCTCCTAAATTAGTTTGGCAGCAACTGAGTTAACAAGCTGCCCTAAAACTCTGACACTCTCTAGTACCTAGCAGTGCCTGGCTGAACTTACTAGAAATAAGCTCAGATAGCTGATTTCCCTTACATTAGTGAAACTGTAGGTGCAGTAAAGCAGTAACTCACAGAAAATAAATTTATTGCCTAATTTGGTCTTTTTGTCTCAACATGTTTAGAATTGGGCTTTTGGTGAAAATACTGACCTGTAATGGTGGCTGTTGCTGCATCTTTTTTGGTCACCTAGAAAGTAAACCTCTGTAGAAGACATACAGGTTCTGCCAAGAAATCTTGTAGCTAACTCAGCCCTGAATTTTCTCTTGTCTTTTTTAATCTCAGTCCTTGGGCTGTTTTAGGTCTTAGATCTCATGAAACTGCACGTAAGCACAGGAATGGGCTTTCTTGGGAAAACCCCAGTGGTCCAGAGGAGTTTGCAACTACATGATGCAAGTGCTTGAGCTCAAGTGAATCTGCTCTGCCCTGGATAATAAATCCCTGCTCTGCTCCCAATGCAGGGTGGCATGTTGTAGAACCAAGCATTTCTTTGCTGCAGCAGCTACTCTCTCCTGCAGTGGTGTGGTGACAAGCAGCATTCGTATGCTGCTCTTAGAGCGCTGCCATTTGTGTAATTGACCTTAAACCATGAGCTAGATTAGAATCATAGAAGAGCTAGAGTTGGAAAGGACCTTAAGATCATCTAGGTTCAACCCCCCTGCCATGGGCAGGGACACCTCACACTAAACCATGCCACCCAAGGTTTTGACCAACCTGCCCTTGAACACCGCCAGGGATGGAGCATTCACAACCTCCCTGGGCAATCCATTCCAGTGCCTCACCACCCTAAAAGTAAAGAATTTCTTCCTTATATCCAATTTGAACCTCCCCTGTTTAAATTTCAACCCGTTACCCCTTGTCCTGTCACTACAGTCCTTAATGAAGAGTCCCTCTCCAGCATCCCTATAGGCCCATTTCAGATACTGGAAGGCTGCTATGAGGTCTCCACTCAGCCTTCTCTTCTCCAGGCTGCACAGCCCCAACTTTCTCAGCCTATCTTCATACAGGAGGTGCTCCAGTCTCCTGATCATTCTCGTGGCCCTCCTCTGGACTTGTTCCAACAGTTCCATGTCCTTTTTATGTTGAGGCCACCAGAACTGTACACAGTACTCCAAGTGAGGTCTCACAAGAGCAGAGTAGAGGGACAGGACCACCTCATTCGATCTGCTGGTCATGCTCCTTTTGATGCAGCCCAGGATATGGTTGGATTTCTGGGCTGCGAGCGCACACTGCTGTCTCATGTTCTTTTTCTTGTCAACCAACAAACTCGTCTGTCTCTTCAGGGCTGCTCTGAATCTCTTCTCTGCCCAACCTGTAGCTGTGCCTGGGATTGCTCTGATCCAGGTGTAGGACCTTGCACTTGGTTAAACTTCATGAGGTTGGCATCAGCCCACCTCACAAGTGTGTCAAGGTCCCTCTGGATGGCATTCCTTCCCTCCAGCGTATCAACTGAACCACACAGCTTGGTTTCATCAGCAAACTTGCTGAGGGCGCAGTCAGTCCCGCTGTCCATGTCAGCAACAGGCTGAGAAAGTTGGGGCTGTTCAGCCTGGAGAAGAGAAGGCTGTGTGGAGACCTCATAGCAGCCTTCCAGTATCTGAAGGGGGGCTATAGGGATGCTGGGGAGGGACACTTCAGTAGGGACTGAAGTGATAGGACAAGGGGTAACGGGTTCAAACTTAAACAGGGGAAGTTTAGATTGGATATAAGGAAGAAGTTCTTTACTGTGAGGGTGGTGAGGCACTGGAATGGACTGCCCAAGGAAGTTGTGATCCTTCTGGCCCTCCACTGGACTGTCTTCAGTAGCTTCTTGTCTGTCTTAGTCTGAGGAGCCCAAAACTGGACAGAGTGCACCAGATGTGGCCTCACCAGTGTTGAGTAGAGGGAGAGGGTCGCCTCCCTCAGTCTGCTGGCCACACTCCTCCTGATGCACCCCAGGATACTATTCGCTCTCTCGGCCACAAGGGCACACTGCTGGCTCATAGTCAGCTTGTCATCCACCAGTACTCCCAGGTCCTTCTCAGCTGGACTATTCTCTAGTAGGTCAGCCCCCAACCTGTACTGGCATTTGGGGTTCTTCCTCCCCAGGTGCAGTACACTACACTTGCCCTTGTTGAACCTCATGAGGTTTCTCTCTGCCCAATTTTCCAGCCTATCTAGGTCCCACTGAATGGCAGCGCAGCCTTCAGGTGTATCAGCCATTTCCCCCAGCTTTGTATCATCAGCAAACTTGCTGAGGGTACGCTCCAGCCCTTCATCCAGGTCATTGATAAACAAGTTAAGTAAGACTGGACCCAGTATTGATCCCTGGGGAACACCACTGACTACATGACTCCAACTAGACTCTACTCTGCTGATAACCCACTGAACTCTGCCATTTATCCAGTTCTCAATCCACCTCACTGTCCATTTATCTAACCTGCATTTCCTAAGCTTACCTACAAGGATGTTATTGGAGACAGTGTCAAAAGCCTTGCTGAAGTCAAGGTAGATAACATCCACTGCTTTTCGCTCATTGCCCCATGTTGCCATGTCATCATAAAAGGCTATTAGATTGGTCAAGCAAGATTTACCCTTGGTGAATCCATGATGACTACTCCTGATGACCTTCTTCTCCATGCTTGGTGATGACCTCCAGAATGACCTGTTCCATCACCTTTCCAGGGATGGAGATGAAGCTGACTGGCCAGTAGTTTCCTGGGTCCTCCTCCTTGCCATTTCTGTAGATGGGTGTCCTGGGTTCATCAGTAGAAGTCATGTTTTTCCTTTGTGTTAACTGGTGCAGTGCTGTGTTTTGACTTCTAGTTTGAGAACAGTGTTGGTGAAGCCGATGTTTTCGGTTGTTGCTAAGTGATGTTTACCCTGACCAAGGACTCTGTGAGGCTCATGCTCTGCCAGGGAGGAGGGGAAGCTGTGAGGAAGCAGAGACGGGGCGCCTGACCCGGGCTAGCCGGGGAGGTATTCCATACCACAGCACGTCATGCCCGGGGTGGGGGGTAACTGGGAGTTACCCGGAAGGACAGGGGCCCGGGTGGAACTCGCTTTCTTGGCCGGTGGTATCGTATTCTCTTCCCTTGTTATTTTCCCTTATCATTGTTTTAGCTGATAGTAGCGGTGGTGATTTGTTGCTGGACTGTTCTTGTCTCAACCCGTAGGAGTTGCACTCTCTCGATCCTCCTCCCCGTTCCTCCGGGAGCGGGGAAGGGGAGAGCCCCGGTGCAGGGGGGGGGGGGAGACGGACACGGACCTCGATTGTTGTCAGCTCGGCAACACTCACTGGGAGTGAGTGAACAAGTTACCTGACTGGGTTTAAACCAATACAGTTCTTTTTGGCGCCCAATGTGGGGCATGAGGGGTTGAGATAAGAACAGATCTGACTGGATTGATAGTCACTCGTCACAATGCTGATTTATTGGCTCTCAAGGTTTTTCCTCTTGATCTCACAGTTTCAGTATATCATATCTTACGTCCATCCGGTATTTGCTGTATTAGTGTTTTTAAAGTGTGGGGCTTGGGCTAAGGTTTTTATCCCATTGTACTTTATGGTAATGACTTGTAATACAATAGAATCATTGATCATGAAACTGATCTGGCTTATGTTCCCAGTGTGGTCACCACCTTTATACTTTGGGAGGTATATGATGGAGGTGCTTAGCAATTACACATCTTTTTCTCCTCCTCCGGTGCTCAACCTGTGAAGGAGACATCCTTTTACCCTCCTAGTCGTCCCCCCAGACCATTTACATTTGAGAGTTTTGAATTTTTTGAATGGCCTTTTAATGCTGTTGAGACTTGTTTGCTGATGGTGATGGGAATCACCATGCTAACACGCATACAGAGTGTGTTTTGCCCACTACTGATTTCAAGAGTTAAGCAGATTCAGGTTTGGGTCTTGTCTGGGGTCAAACGACGATGTAGGAGGACCGAGAGATTTTCCCAGAGGCTGGACAGCCATGAGTGGCAGGGTGTGTGGGATAGTATGGGCAAGTATCTAGGTCAGTGGGCCCCTCCAGTACTTTGGAATTTCACTACCGAACAACTGCAAAATCTAGAAGAATTAGTAAAACACTTAAATGAGGTGTGTGGTCATTCTGGCCATACCAGAGATGGACAAATCACGGCAACGTGCTGGGGCTTGGCCTATGCTTACAGGGCCTTGTTCAACACTATCCAGCACCTTCAAAAGGAAAAGAATGTCGGCGGATTTGAGGGCAAAGTGACAGTCGCTACTCAAACTTTGGCTGCAATGAACTGCGCAGCTACCCCAGTGGCAAGTACAGCAGCTGCTCAAACTTCAACTACAACAGACAGCGCGGTTACCCCAGCTCCAAGCACAGTAGCTACACCACCCCCAGCAACAAGTACAGTCGCTACTCAAACCACAGTGATAATCACTGCAGCCAAACCAGAGGACCAATTCGTACCAATATCAGTTGCCCCTGTACGCAAGAGAACAAGCAAAAAGGAGGCAAAAAGGGTGAAGCGAGATGAAGAACCAATGAATTCACCACCCGGTCCAGAATCTGATCAGGAGTCATCATCACATGACGAAGAAGAAGAAGAAGAGGTAACTTCTCGACCTCGGACCTCAACCGAGCTGCGGAATATTCGAAAAGATTTTACCCGTCAACCAGGGGAGCACATCATCACCTGGTTACTCCGATGCTGGGACAATGGGGCTGATGGTCACGAACTAGAAGGTACAGAAGCCAAGCAGCTGGGATCACTTGCTAGAGAAGGGGGAATTGACAAAGCAATTGCAAGAGAGAAAAAGTCCCTCAGCCTTTGGAGGAGGCTCTTGGCAGCTGTGAAAGAAAGGTTTCCATACAAGGACGATGTTACGAGTCGTTCGGCCTAGTGGACTACTATAGACAAAGGCATCCAGTCTCTGAGGGAATCAGCCATCGTAGAGATGATCTATCACATCAAGCCGAATAACGGGGATACACCTATAGATCCAGATGAAGTTGAATGTACACGACCCATGTGGCGAAAACTTACACGGAATGCACCGTCATCATATGCCCATTCATTGGCAACAGTGACCTGGAATGACATAGTACCACTAACAGTGGATGAAATGGTTCATAAACTCCGAGAGTTCGAAGACAATCTCACCCCTTCCATCATCTCAGCTGTGAAAAAACTGTCCCAGGACCTCGAAAAATTGAGGGACGATGTATCTGATTTATCCAGCTCCTCACGTGTACCAACACACGTCTCAGCTATTAACAAAAGGCGTCCTATTGTTCAAGAGAGGAGATACAGAAGGTATACGCCACGGGGTACCCTATGGTTTTACCTGCTGGATCACGGAGAAGACATGACAAAGTGGGATGGAAAACCTACTTCAGCTTTGGAGGAACGGGTGAGTGAACTGAAGAGGGGAGCAAGGGCCAAGACTGATCGTCCCATGAGAGCTACGGCTTCAGTCTCTGGTGAGCAGTTTCCCAGATGGAGTGGAAGAGCTGATTTTACTCCAGCTCCTGTGATAACGAAGAATAATCCCTTTCAACACGACTTAAGTGTCCAATGCTGTGACGACCATTAGAGGGGCCCTGCCTCCAGCCAGGGGGAGGTAGGGGACAATCGGATTTACTGGACTGTGTGGATCAGATGGCCTGGCACATCAGTCCCACAGAAGTATAAGGCTCTAGTAGATACCGGTGCACAGTGTACCCTGATGCCATCAAGCTGTCAAGGGGTGGAACCCATCTATATTTCTGGAGTAACAGGAGGATCCCAAGAGTTGACTGTGCTGGAGGCTGAAATCAGCCTGACTGGGAGGGAGTGGCAAAAGCACCCTATTGTGACTGGTCCAGAGGCTCCATGCATCCTCGGCATAGACTACCTCAAGAGAGGGTACTTCAAAGACCCCAAAGGGTAGCGGTGGGCTTTTGGTATTGCTGCTTTGGAGACTGAGGAAATTGAGCAGCTGTCCACCTTGCCTGGTCTCTCAGAAGATCCCTCTGCTGTGGGGTTGCTGAAAGTTGAAGAACAACAAGTGCCAATTGCGACCACAACAGTGCACCGGCGGCAATATCGCACCAACCGAGACTCCCTGATTCCCATCCATCAGTTGATCCGTAGACTGGAGAGTCAGGGGGTGATCAGCAGGACCCGCTCACCCTTCAATAGCCCCATATGGCCAGTGCGAAAGTCTAATGGAGAATGGAGACTAACAGTAGACTATCGTGGCCTGAATGAAGTCACACCACCATTGAGTGCTGCCGTACCAGACATGCTAGAACTTCAGTATGAACTAGAGTCAAAGGCAGCCAAGTGGTATGCCACGATTGATATTGCCAATGCATTTTTCTCCATTCCTTTGGCAGCAGAGTGCAGGCCACAGTTTGCTTTTACTTGGAGGGGTGTCCAGTTCACTTGGAACCGACTGCCCCAGGGGTGGAAACACAGCCCTACCATTTGCCATGGACTGATCCAGACTGCACTGGAACAGGGGCAAGCTCCAGAACACCTGCAATACATCGATGACATTATTGTGTGGGGCGATACAGCGGAAGAAGTCTTTGAGAAAGGGAGGAAAATAATCCAAATCCTGCTGAAAGCCGGTTTTGCCATAAAACGGAGTAAGGTCAAGGGACCTGCACAGGAGATTCAATTTTTGGGAATAAAATGGCAAGATGGACGTAGACAGATCCCCACAGATGTGATCAACAAGATAACAGCAATGTCTCCACCAACTAATAAGAAAGAAACACAAGCTTTCTTGGGTGCAGTGGGGTTCTGGAGAATGCACATCCCAAATTACAGTTCGATTGTAAGCCCTCTCTATCATGTGACCCGGAAGAAGAATGATTTTAAATGGGGCCCTGAGCAGCAACAAGCCTTTGAGCAAATTAAACGCGAGATAGTTCACGCAGTAGCCCTTGGACCAGTCCGGACCGGACCAGATGTAAAAAATGTACTGTACACTGCAGCTGGGGAGAACGGTCCTACCTGGAGCCTCTGGCAGAAAGCTCCAGGGGAGACTCGAGGTCGACCCCTCGGCTTTTGGAGTCGGGGATACAAAGGATCTGAGGCCAGCTATACCCCAACTGAGAAAGAGATACTGGCAGCCTATGAAGGGGTTCGAGCTGCTTCGGAAGTGATTGGCACTGAAGCACAGCTCCTCCTGGCACCCCGGCTGCCCGTGTTGGGCTGGATGTTGAAAGGCAGGGTCTCCTCTACACATCATGCAACTGATGCTACATGGAGTAAATGGGCTGCACTAATTACACAACGAACTCGAATAGGAAATCCCAGTCGTCCAGGCATTCTAGAAGTCATCATGGACTGGCCAGAGGGCAAAGATTTCGGAATGTCACCAGAGGAGGAGGTGATGTTTGCTGAAGAGGCCCCACCATATAATAAACTGTCAGAAAGTGAAAAGCAGTATGCCTTGTTTACTGATGGCTCTTGCCGTATTGTGGGAAAGCATCGGAGATGGAAGGCAGCTGTATGGAGTCCTGGACGACAAGTTGCAGAAACTGCTGACGGAGAGGGTGAATCGAGTCAATTTGCCGAGGTGAAAGCCATCCAGCTGGCCCTGGACATTGCTGAACGAGAAAAGTGGCCAGTACTTTATCTCTATACTGACTCATGGATGGTGGCAAATGCCCTGTGGGGGTGGTTGAAGCAATGGAAGCAGAGCAACTGGCAACGCAGAGGTAAACCCATCTGGGCTGCTGCACTGTGGAAAGATATTGCTGCCAGGGTGCAGAACCTGGTGGTGAAGGTACGTCATGTAGATGCCCATGTAACCAAGAGTCGGGCCACTGAGGAACACCAGAACAACCAACAAGTGGATAAAGCGGCTAAGATTGAAGTGGCTCAGATGGACTTAGATTGGCAACATAAAGGTGAATTATTTTTGGCCCGGTGGGCCCATGACACTTCAGGCCATCAGGGCAGAGATGCAACATATAGATGGGCCCGTGACCGAGGGGTGGACTTAACAATGGACACTATTGCCCAGGTTATTCATGAGTGTGAAACATGTGCTGCAATTAAACAAGCCAAGCGGTTAAAGCCTCTTTGGTATGGAGGACGATGGTTGAAGTATAAATATGGGGAGGCCTGGCAGATTGACTATATCACACTGCCACCAACCCGCCAAGGCAAGCGCCATGTGCTTACCATGGTGGAAGCAACCACCGGGTGGCTGGAAACATACGCTGTGCCCCATGCCACTGCCCGGAACACCATCCTGGGCCTTGAGAAACAGATTTTGTGGCGACACGGCACCCCAGATAGAATTGAGTCAGACAATGGGACTCATTTCCGGAATAACCTTATAGATATTTGGGCCAAAGAGCATGGCATTGAGTGGGTATATCACATCCCCTACCATGCACCAGCCTCTGGGAAAATCGAATGGTACAATGGGCTGTTAAAAACTACACTGAGAGCAATGGGTGGGGGAACTTTCAAGCATTGGGATACACACTTACCAAAGGCCACCTGGTTGGTCAACACCAGAGGATCTGCCAACAGGGCCGGCCCAGCCCAGTCAGAACTTTTACATATTGTAGAGGGGGACAAAGTTCCCGTGGTGCATATGAAGAATTTGCTGGGGAAGACAGTCTGGGTTATTCCTGCTTCAGGTAAAGGCAAACCCACTCGTGGGATTGCTTTTGCTCAGCGGCCTGGATATACTTGTTGGGTAATGCAGGAAGATGGGGAAGTCCGATGTATACCTCAAGGGGATTTGATTTTAGGGGAAAACAGCCAGTGAACTCAATTGTATGCTGTTGCCTGCTGTGTAATGCTTTTATAGCCCATCAACTAGATGTCTCCAGGTCACCAGCGACTGGCCCTGACTTCCCTCCAGCCATCATCCCAACAGAGAATAAACTTTGAACATCATGGACCGAATGGACTCGGCAGCATTATAGGAATTGGTCCATGCACTAAGAAAATGATTTTTTCCTCTTGGTCTGTATGTATATGGATGTATATATGTGGGAGAGCGATGGTGTATTGAAAATGTGGGATCTGAGCACGACGTGAATGGTATGGAATAAGGGGTGGATAATGTCCTGGGTTCAGCAGTAGCAGTCATGTTTTTCCTTTGTGTTAACTGGTGCAGTGCTGTGTTTTGACTTCTAGTTTGAGAACAGTGTTGGTGAAGCCAATGTTTTCGGTTGTTGCTAAGTGATGTTTACCCTGACCAAGGACTCTGTGAGGCTCATGCTCTGCCAGGGAGGAGGGGAAGCTGTGAGGAAGCAGAGACGGGGCGCCTGACCCGGGCTAGCCGGGGAGGTATTCCATACCACAGCACGTCATGCCCGGGGTGGGGGGTAACTGGGAGTTACCCGGAAGGACAGGGGCTTCCGGGTGGAACTCGCTTTCTTGGCCGGTGGTATCGTATTCTCTTCCCTTGTTATTTTCCCTTATCATTGTTTTAGCTGATAGTAGCGGTGGTGATTTGTTGCTGGACTGTTCTTGTCTCAACCCGTAGGAGTTGCACTCTCTCGATCCTCCTCCCCGTTCCTCCGGGAGCAGGGAAGGGGAGAGCCCCGGTGCAGGGGGGGGGGGAGACGGACACGGACCTCGATTGTTGTCAGCTCGGCACCACTCACTGGGAGTGAGTGAACAAGTTACTTGACTGGGTTTAAACCACGACAATGGGTCACATTGGCCTTCTTCCAATCATTGGGCGCCTCTTCCATTCTCCATGGTTTTTCAGAGATGATGGAGAGTGGCAGAGCAACAACCTCTGCCAGCTCCCTCAGTACCCTTGGATGCATCCCATTGGGGCCCATGGATTTATGGGTGTTAAGTCTGTCTAGCCTCTCCCTAACCCAGCTCTCTATGAACAGGGGGAAGTCTTCCTTTCCCTGGCCTTCATCTCTAACTTCTGAGGTCTGGGACTCCTGAGGGCCATTCTTAGGGGTAAAGACTGATGCAAAGAAGACATTCAGTAGTTCCACCTTCTCTGTGTCTTCTGTTACCAGGACACCCATCTGAATCAGCAGTGGCCCCACATTTTTCCTTATCTCCTTTTTGCTGCTGATATACTTGTAGAAGCCCTTCTTGTCCTTGATGTCCTTTGCCAAGCTCAATTCCAATTGGTCCTTGGCCTTCCTTGTCACATCCCTGCATACCCTGACAATGTTCTATAGTCCTTCCACTTGGCCTGGCCCTTTTTCCACCTCCCATAAATTTCCCTCTTGAGTTTAAGATTTAATAGGAGCTCCCTTTGATTTCTTCATCATGGGGCACACTGGTCTTGGGCTTGGAGGAAGTGGTGCTTAGAAAATGGCCAGCTCTCTTGGACTGCCTTATCTTCTAGAGCCCTATCCCATGGGATTCCTCTGAAGAGGCTGAAGTTAGCTCTCCGGAAGCTTAGGGTTCTAGTCCCGCTTACTGTTTTGCTTCCCCCACACAGGATCTTGAGTTCCTCCATCTCATGGTCACTACAGACAAGGCTGCCCCCAACCTTTATGTCATCAACCAGTCCTTCCTGGTTTGCAAGTACAAGGCCCAGCAACACACCTTTCCTCATTGGCTCCTCCACCACTTGTAACAAAAAGCTATCTTCAGTGATCCACAGGGATTTTCTGGACTGTGCGCACTGGACCATGTTATCCCTCCAACAAATATCTGGGTGATTGAAGTCCTCCAGGAGAACAAGGGCCTGTGACTGCAAGGCTACTTCCAGCTGCCCATAGAAGGCCTCATCCAGTTCTTCCTCCTGATCAGGTGGCTTATAGTAAACACCCACAACAATGTCCCCCATATTAGCCTGTCCCTTAATTCACACCCATAGACTCTCAGTTCATTCATCTGTCCCTGGGTAGAACTTGATACATTCCAGTTGCTCTCTCACATAAAGAGCAACTCCACCACCTCACCTCCCTAACCTGTCCTTTCTAAAAAGTGCATAGCCGTCCATGACAACATTCCAGTCCTGTGAGCTATCCCACCATGTCTCAGTAATTGCGATGAGATCATGGCCCTGTGACCATACATCGATTTTCAGTTCATCCTGTTTATTCCCCGTGCTATGCATGTTTGTATACAGGCACTTCAGAGAGGTAATTTCACAGCTAGGTTCCCTAGAAGGAGTGTAAGACTCGCCATAACCATAAGCAGCCTCAATACGGTTAACCCCACGATCCTCATCTTGAGAGTCAGTCAAGGAACATCTGTCCCTGCACTGGTTAGTAAGATCTCCCCCCAGTAGGAAGCAATGAACCCCATACCCCAAGTCCTTCAGTTTAAAGGCTATCTCACCAAATTGGCCAGCCTGCTGCCAAAGATTTTCTTGCCCCTACTAGACAGATGGATCCCATCCCTCCCTAACAGTCTACAGTCACTGAAGCACGACCCATTGTCATAAAAGCCAAAACCTTCTTGATGACACCAGCAACGAAGCTAGTCATTGATCTGAACTATGTGTCTGCTTCTGGCTGTCCCCATTTCCCTAACCGGTAGGATAGATGAGAAGATGACTTGGACACCAGTGTTTTTCACCTGCCTCACCAGGGCTCTGTAGTCTTTCTTGATCCTACACCTTTTATGACTTGCTATGTCATTTGTACCCACATGAAAAAGTAACAGCTGGTAGTAGTCCGTGCTCTTGACAAGCCAGGGAACCCGCTCAGCATCATCCTAGCCCCTGGTAGGCAGCGTAACTCTCGTAACTCCGTATCAGGCCAGCAGGTTGGTGACTCAGTGCCCTTCAACAGAGAGTCATCCACTGCAATTAGTTATAATTTCTTTTTATGGTAACCACCATGCACTGCTGTGGTGCAGGTTCTCCTTGTGGTCCTTGCTCATGGATAGCTAAAACCTTCAAAGCATCATGTCTGTTATTGATCTGGATGTTGGAGGGTGGACACTGAGTTAGAGCCCTGCTTTTTCTGGGTCACCAGGGTCCAAGGTGCCTCAGTCTCAGCAGTATCCACTGTAGGTACATGGTTGTGAAGCCATGTATCTGTCTTAACAACAGCTGTTGGAAAGTGCTGCTTGAATTCGAACTTGGTAAATGCCTTTTGTGTGGTTTCCTGATCATTACCAGCCCAGGTAAGGCCTGGTGTTTATGTTTTTCTTGTTCACTTAGTGTTTTGCTTGTAAGAAAATGTGTAGTTGTACTGTGTACTGGCACTGATATATAACATGAGCTGTTTAATGGACTTAGTGATAACCTGGAAAAAAAACAATTTCCATTGCAATGGATGCTTGTTGATCTCTCTTTCATAACTAAAATATTTTGCTTTATTCCAGGCTCACATTAAATTTCCTATTGACTATCCATATTCACCACCTACCTTCAGATTTCTGACCAAAATGTGGCACCCCAACATTTATGAGGTAAGGTGTGTTTTAAACTAATTTTTTTTTCCTCAGGCATATGAGAAGGTTTTCTGTGTCCTTAAACTTCTAGAAATATTAAAGGTACCTAATGTCTCTAGTCATAACTAAAGTGGTTAGCTGTTTTTATTTAAATGTCAGCTTCATGGTTGCAGAGTTAAATCTAAACATTGTGGGAAATGTTGTTCCTGTAGTCAGGGATGGAGCCTTTCTCATACCTGAAAGTGCAGAAGACATCCCCAGCTGAAGCACTGTGCCATGAGCATTGGCAAATTTAGGGACTTCTTCGATCAGGGGTGGTGTGTGGGTTCTTGCCCTACTATGATATTTAGGCAACAAGTTGTTTGTACGCCTTTCAAGTACATTTTTAATTTAGGTATATCTCACAAAATTGTATAATGAAACAAGAAATGGTGGGAAATGGTCTTCTGCAGCAGTCAGCCTATGACAAAGGGGCTTGGACTTGGGATGCTCCAACTGCAGAAAGGAGTCCAGCTTCAGGAGGAGTCATGCACAGCCTGGTCACCTTGGGGCCAGAGTGAACAGATACTTTTGGACTAAATGTCTGCTAGTCATTTTTAAGTGGCCCTTAGTTCAAGGCATGTTCAAAGTGTAACACTGGGCTACTGGGTCCATCACTGGATCATGGTACAATTACATACCAGGTTCAGAGGGTGAATAATTTTATATAAATTCTCTTTAGAAAGCAGCATTCCCTACTTTGAAAGCATTGTCTTCGTGATACTGAGCACAGGCTGCTTGGAAAGATTTAAGGTAAAGTCATCATGGACCAAAGCACTGGGGGAAGTGCTGCAATGAGGATATGACTAGTACATCTCAGCATGGCATGGTGCTCTGCTGATGGTGCTCTAGCTGTGTTAATGCGGCAGTGCTCAGGCTAACCCTGCTGTTGCTGGAGCATAGCATATGTTGCCCTAGATCCAGTGTGAATGTACTATCTTGTGTTTCTTGCTGGGCAAGTGACATCTATCAAGTGACATCTATCAAGTGGCATTTATCAAGTGTCCTTTAAGGTTTATCCTGGAGCCTGGTTGTGTTGAGCTGTTGTGTTAGAGCTGATGCAAGAAGTAGCTTGTGTCATGGTGTAAGCACAGTTGGTAACTTAGAACCATGCAGCTGCTTGCTCACTTCCCCCCTTCTTCCCTCTCCCCTACTCCTGGACAGATGGGGAGGAGAATCAAAAGAATATAAGTCCCATGGGTTGAGATAAGAACAGTCCAGTAACTAAGGTATAACAAAATTGCTACTGCTGCCACCAATAATAATAATGATAAGGGAAATAACAAGAGGAGAGAATATAAAACTAAAAGGGGAAAAGAAAAACAATAAACACAAGTGATGCATAGTACAATTTCTCACCACCCACCCACTGATACACAGCCCAACCCGAGCACCAGTCTGGGCCTTTCGGGTAACTCCCCCCAGTTTATATACTGGGCATGATGTGCTGTGGTATGGAATACCCCTTTGGCTAGTTTGGGTCAGGTGTCCTGTCTCTGTTCCCTCACGGCTTCTTGTGCCTCACTGGCAGAGCATGAGACTGAGAAAGTCCTTGGTCGGGGTAAGCATTACTTGGCAACAACTAAAACAGTGGTGTGTTATCAGCATTGTTCTCAGACTAAAGCCAAAACCACAGCACTGCACCAGCTACTAAGAAGGAGAAAAACAGCTGTTACAGCTGAACCCAGGACAGTATGCACTCCTTATTCCATACCATTCTCATCATGCTCAGATCCCACATTTTTCAACATACCTTCGCTTTTTGTCTCATATATATACATACACACACACAAAGAGACAGATATCATTCCTTAGTACATGGACCATCCCTATAAAGTTTGCTGAGTTCATTCAGTCCATGATGTCAGGCTCCATCTAATGTAACCGTCTTTTAGGGCAGAAGAGAAGGTGTGTAGTGTTGGATATTTGCCTGCTGACGACACCGCTGAACTCCTCTGGTCACTGCTGAGCATGTCTCATTTCATCAAAGTTCGTTCTTTGTTGGGGTGATGATCGGAGGGAAGTCAGGGTCAGTCTATGGTGACCTGATGACAGTACTGGGAGACTCCTGCTGCTGCCACAGTCTTTTCCCATGATTTTATCCTCTGATATGATCCTGACAGCACGTCTTTTTAAAGCCCAGAGTGATGGAGATGGGCATCTAGCTGTTGGGCTGTTAAATGTGTTATATAGCAGGCAAAAGCATATAATCGAGTTTGTTGGCTGTTTTCCCCCAAAATTAAATCCCCTTGAGGTACATGGCAGACTTCCCCATCTTGCCACATTAACCATCAGGTATATCCAGGTCCCTGAGCAAAAGCAATCCCACGAGTAAGTTTGTCTTTACTTGAAGCAGGAATAACCCAGACTGTCTTCCCCAGAAAATTCTTTATGTGCACCACAGGAAACTTATCCCCCTCTATAGTATGTGAAAATTCTGATTGGGCTGGGCCAACCCTGTTGCAGATCCTCTAGTGTTAGCTAACCAGATGGCTTTTGGTAAATGTGTATCCCAGCGTTTGGAAGTCCCACGACCCATTGCTCTCGGTGTAGTTTTTAACAGCTCATTGTCTCATCTGATTTTCGCAGAGGCTGGTGTGTGATAGGGGATGCGATATGCCTGCTCTAAAGAGTGTCTGTAAGTGCCCAAGTGTCTATAAGGTTGTTCCATAAACGAGTCCCATTGTCTGACTCAGTTCTTTCTGGGCTGCCATGTTGCCAAAAGATTTGTTTCTCAAGGACCAGGATAGTGTTCTGGGCAGAGGTGTAGGACACAGCATATCTTCCCAGCTATCAGGTAGTTGCTTCCACCATGATAAGCACATGGCCTTGGCAGGTTGGTGGGAGTGTATGTTCCACATTTTTCGGATTCCCATGAAAAAAGACAATGTAAACAATCAAAATCTCTATTCTACTTTCTGCATTATTAGTGCAAAGCAAATATATATATATTGTTTTGAAGCAGGTTACATACATACCAACCCCTGGTTGCATGTGATACCGCCAAGCAGGAGAAGGAGATGGAACATGTTGCCCTGTCGGAGAGGTGGTAGGCAGTGCGTTGTCAGGGCATCCTTCGAATCAAGATGGCCTTCTCACCTGTCCGTCCCTGCAGAGATCCTTATATCCCCCCTCTATATGTTGCATCTCTGCCTTTATGTCTTGAGGTGTCATGGGCCTGCCGGGCTAAAAATAATTCACCCTTATGTTGCCAATCTAAGTCCATCTGAGCCACTTCAATCTTAGCAGCTTTATCCACTTGTTGGTTGTTCTGGTGTTCCTCAGTGGCCTGACTCTTGGGTACATGAGCATCTGTGTGGCGTACCTTCACCACCAGGTTCTGCACCTGTGCAGCAATATCTTTCCACAGTGCAGCAGCACAGATGGGTTTACCTCTGGGTTGCCAGTTACTCTGCTTCCATTGCTTCAACCACCCCCACAGGGCATTTGCCCACTTACTCCATGTAGCATTGGCTGCATGATGTGTAGAGGAGACCCTGCCTTTGAACATCCAGCCCAGCACAGGCAAATGAGGTGCCAGGTGGGGCTGTGCTTCAGTGCCAATCATTTCTGAAGCAGCTTGAACCCCTTCATAGGCTGCCATTATCTCCTTTTCAGTTGGAGTATAGCTGGCCTCAGATCCTCTGTATCCCCGACTCCAAAAGCCGAGGGATCAACCTCGAGTCTCCCCTGGAACTTTCTGCCAGAGGCTGCAGGTAGGACCATTCTCCCTGGCTGCAGCGTAAAGCACATTTTTCACATCTTGCCCAGTCCGAACTGGTCCAAGGGTTACTGCATGAACTCTCTCTTGTTTAATTTGTTCAAAGTCTTGGTGTTGCTCAGGGCCCCATTTAAAATCATTCTTCTTCTGGGTCACATGATAGAGAGGGCTTACAATCAAATTGTAATTTGGGATGTGCATTCTCCAGAACCCCACAACACCCAAAAAAACTTGCGTTTCTTTCTTGCTAGTTGGTGGAGACATTGCTGTTATCTTGTTGATCACATCTGTGGGGATATGGTGACTTCCATCTTGCCATTTTATTTCCAAAAATTTAATCTCCTGTGCAGGTCCCTTGACCTTACTCATTGTAAGGCAAAACCACCCTTCAGAAGGATTTGGATTATTTTCCTCCCTTTCTCAAAAACTTCTTCTGCTGTATCACCCCACATGATCTTGTCAGTGTATTGCAGGTGTTCTGGAGCTTGCCTCTGTTCCAGTGCAGTCTGGATCAGTCCATGGCAGATGGTAGGGTTGTGTTTCCACTCACCCTTGGGGCAGTCAGTACCAAATGTACTGGACACCCCTCCAAGTAAAAGCGAACTGTGGCCTGCACTCTACTGCCAAAGAGGTTGAGAAAAATTCATTGGCAATATCAATCGTGGCATACCACTTGGTTGCCTTTGACTCCAGTTCATATTGATGTTCTAGCATGTCCGGTACAGCAGCACTCTGTGGTGGTGTGACTTCACCCACAGTGAAGTGACCAACACAGCACTGCACCAGCTACTAAGAAAGAGAAAAATAACTGTTACAGGTGAACCCAGGACAGCTTGAGACAGAGTTTAATAATGCTGTTGTAAAGTCTGAAAAGCAGTTCATTTCATTGAATTGGTTGAAAACTACCAAATTTCGGAGGTGTCTTTGAAAGTTGAAGGCCCGTTTTGGCTCACAATTTGATTTAAGCTTTTAGTGGAGGCCGGTCAAATCTCTCCTAAACTTTTAGATATTCTAGACAAATATTGGCCTGCTAGGACTACTGCTTGGATAGTTTTGAGGTGCTAAAGGCTTCTCAAAAATGTTCCTCTTGGTGTAGCTCTGTCACCTTATCACAGGTCTTTGTATGAGAAGTCCTGCAAGCTTCCTTTGGGTCTACTTCAAAACAGGAATGTCACTTCTCTCCTTTGCTGCAAACAAACAATGGCATCAGTTGATGCCTTAGCTTGGAAGGCCGTTTTCTAAAATGCTTTGTCTGGAATGAGCATACTTCAAATTTAATTTTGAAAATACTGAAAACTGTACTGATGGCTTAATAATAGATGGCCAAAAGCCTCTCCAAACTTCAGTGCAAAACAAGATAGTAATCAGCTTTAATTACTGGATTCTCAGGAGGATTGCCCTAAGCCCAAGGACATCCTGAAATCAGTCATCTGACAGTCTTCTGACTTGAGTTTTTGACTTGGCACTGAATCTTGCATGTAGCCAAGGATGATGTTTCTTTTTAAGGCTCTGTTTCAGTTACATGGGAGTTTGATCTATAAATAGATAACTTTGAGACCTACAGTTTACCGCAGATTCATACTGTGGATGTTAATTCTGGTTCCAGAAATTCTCATGCAGGAGGTGAGTGGGAAATGGTTACCAAAACAGTATGTACAAAATGTGTCTTAGAAAGGACCTCTCCTAGCCCTGGTGAGAAAGATGAAAAAATTGCTCTAGAAACAACTGAAGGTAGGAGGAGAAATTAACCCAAAACTTTATTTTGGGGTTACTCTTCAAATACTCCAGCTCTCACACTCTCTTTGTGTTCATAGCAGTATTTCTTGGAGCTGAGGGAATCTAAAGCATCTTGCAGGCTGTTTCAGAAACAACATTTAAGCAGTGAAGATGAGGCACTGGGATATCTCCAAATGAAGCTGAGAATGTCAGGAGGAGGGGGGAAATAATCTTTTAGTGTAAGGAAGATGAAAGAAAGTAACAGTTTACAGAACCTGCTGGTGGGAAGAGATTGAGAGGGCAGGGCTGTTCCACTTTTGAGCAATGAGGGTTTTATTTGGTTCGGTGTCTGTCATCCCCATCCCCCTTCCATCTCCAGTTTACTTGGGTCATCTAGCTGAGTTTTGATAAAACTGCATTCAAGACTTGGTTTTTGTAAGTTCTCAGTCCTAATAGAAGTATAGGCTATTTCCTATTGGCAGATGAATCCTCCTTGTTTATATCTTTCAAAACTGTACATGGGGAAAGAATCTCCTATTGATGAAAGCGATCCCTAAAACCTTGTGCTGATCTCATCAGGCCTCATGACACCTTCCCCCTTCCAGACTCTATAATACAGTGGTGCCCTGCTTGAATCCCCAAATGTAGCATTGTTGAAAGATGGAAACTTCTTGCATTCTTGCTTCCCCCAATATCTTCATATTGCCAAATATCTGCTTGTCCGCATGCTGCTTACTTGATCGCTTGAGGAAATTCCCCTGAGTGCAGTGATTGTGGCCAGGAGATGCCAGCACTGCATTCTTCCAGTAGATGGTTAAAGGACAAACTGGGTAAACTCACAGAAGTTATGAATAAAATCAGAATAGGCTGTGAACATACTCTAACATTAGTAAGGTTAACTCCACCTTAAAATGATATTAAAAAAAAAATCTAGATTGTACAAGCCTGTTGGAGTCCTAAAAAGGAAACTTCCTTGTTATGTTGCTAGAAGTTTGCTATAAGTGGATGCTTGGGTATTCAGCAGCTCCATGTGCTACATTGCTGTTTTTCATTGTGTTCTTGACCCAAAAAGGAAAAAAAAAAAAAGCTTAAAAATGATGAGAGCTTGCTAAATTAGCATACCTGGCAGGGTTAGTGAGATGCTGAAGTCTGGATACTGATCACAAGCCTCCAGTGTTGAAGCAGGATCTTATTTGGCTATAAAATAAATTCCATTCAGGTGAGCTGTTGCTACTTGTAGCTGTGATCACTGGCTTGGGCTCAAAGGTATGGATGCTATCACTGTGAGCAGTGCTACTTTGGTTTGGCTCCTGTGAGCAGTGTTGGAGAATCCTCCGGATGTAGATGAGACCAGGTGCATGGGGAACTGACATCCTGTGGTTCTGAACAGAACTGATCTGCAGCTTCTTCTCTGTTTCTGTCAGCAGCCTGTACCTTGGATCAGGGTGACAAAGGACAGTGTGAGTTCTGCCCATCAGCTGAGGCTGTGCCACCTGAATGTGTGGGGCTGCCTCTGGGAACTTGTTAGCCATCCTGGCAGCCAGCTGCAAGATGCAGCAAGCCAGCAGGGCCTGGAGAGGCCAACATCTGGTGGCTGGCCTCAGGCTCCATCTGCACCCTTTACCCTATCCTGCAGTAAGGCATTGGGACCTCACAAGCCCCTGGAGTTAACTTTAGCAGAAAATATCAGCTGTGGTGAATACTGCTGCTTCGCTCCTACAAAGTGGTCATGTCAGAGTGCTGTTGCTGATGGAAATTGGTTTTACCGGCTTCTTAGTGTTTATAAATGGTAGGCATCATGGAGCTTTAAATTAAGGCTATAACACTGGTAAGTAGAACAGAGATCGAGGATTATGTGGCTGTATGGTTTTCCATATGCTGTCAAAATATTCTTCGTCTTGCAATGCTGGAAGGGATTTTGAGTGAAACCTTCAGAGAGGGCATCTCATGCCTTTTCACCTGATATTTCAAATGGCTGTGTCCTAGGGGAGCAGCGTAAGCCTGCCCTGCACCATCTGTTCAACCTTCTTGTGTCTTGGGAGAAGCATTGTTTTGATACCTGAACTAGTAGAGTGCTAAACCTTTCAATTAAAAAATTCCTGTAACTAACTCAGCTATCACTGGGAACAAAAGTTTTTAAACCTACTTTGGGTCTCTTGTGACTAAAGCTCACTTCTATCACTGTGAAAGTACATGTTATCTGGAGACTAATTTTGTTTTACATTATTTCTACTTTTGCTTGCTTTCCTACATTCTTTAAACCTCTTGACTTGAGATGATTAGTCTGCAAATTGGTACAAAATACTGTTTAGCAAGGGAGACTTTTCAACATATAAATACAGTAGACCCAAGAAGAATTGAGAAATGTTTCCAGTTATTGCATATATTTTTACTGGTGCTTGGGGTGTCCATATCAACAAGGTTAAACTTCTCAGAACATAGTGTTGGAGTTATAGAATCATAGAATCATTAGGGTTGGAAAGGACCTTAAGATCATCCAGTTCCAACCCCCCTGCCATGGGCAGGGATGCCTCACAGTAGACCATGTCACCCAAGGCTCTATCCAACCTGGCCTTGAACACTGCCAGGGATGAAGCATTCACCACTTTTTCAGGCAACCTATGCCAGTGCCTCACCACCCTCACAGTAAAGAACTTCTTCCTTATATCTAACCCTGTACTTCCCCTGTTTAAGTTGAAACCTATCACCCCTTGTCCTATTGCTACAGTCCCTGATGAAGAGTCCCTCTCTGGCATCCTTGTAGACCCCCTTCAGATATTGGAAGGCTGCTATGAGATGTTAGACCTTTCCCTCAAGCCAGGCTACTTTCAGATTTTGTTTCTGTCTTGCAGAATGGAGATGTATGTATTTCAATTCTTCACCCACCTGTAGATGACCCACAAAGTGGAGAGCTGCCATCCGAGAGGTGGAACCCTACCCAAAATGTCAGGTAATAGTGTGAATCTGTGATGTACAGCAATGATCTCAGACTTGTTATCTCTACGACTAAGGCCTGTGTTGGGACAAGTTTGGAAGGGAATTTAAGACTTGGGGGGCTTTAGGTCATGAATTGGGTGGGAAGCTGTTTGAAGTGCTGTGTCCCCCAATGCTGGGCTAACAATGTGGAGACTGCTGTCCTGTTCACAGGGATTCATGTTTTTAAAGCAAATTGTCCAAAATGTTCTAGCCTTTCCCAGTCCATGTTATCCTGCATATAAGTTTTTCTAACTCCTCCAAGATAAAAATTTCTTTACTGTGAGAGTGACAGATCACTGGAAGAGGTTGCCCAGGGGGGTTGTGGAGTCTCCTACGTTGGAGATATTCAAGGAGTTATCTTGAGCAGTTAAAAATGTAGTTTTCTTCCTGGAAAATAAATGAAAGATCACCAAGTGCCAGAGACATTCAAGGCTAACCTGATAATTTTCTTGAAACGTGAGATGAATTTCATTCTCATTACAAGACACTGCCAATAAAGAACTGATAAAACTCATGTTAAGTAGCAGCTCACTGACCTGTGCAGCTGGAGTAGTAAGTGATATAGTAGAAAAACCTTGAAGTAAGGTACTTCCTGTTCTAAATTTTTAATCTCATTTATTATCTAAATAAGGTTAAAATAATTGCCTCTAGGTTTTTAGCATATCAAGAAGGGGAAAATGGAAGACCTAGGGAAATACAGACCAGTCAGTCTCACCTCTGTGCCTGGCAGAATCATGGAGCAGATTCTCCTGGAAAGCATGCTAAGGCACATGAAAAACGAGGTGGTTGGTGGCAGCCAGCATGGCTTCACTAAGGGGAAATCCTGCCTGACCAGTATGGTGGCCTTCTATGATGGGGCTACAGAACTGATGGATGGAGCAAAGCAGTTGATGTTGTCTACCTGGACTTGTGAGAAGCGTCTGATACTGTCCCACATTAGAGAGACATCAATTTGACGGATGGACTACTCAGTGGATAAGGAATTGGCTGGATGGCCGCACAAAGAGAGTTGCGGTTAACAGCTCAATGTCCAAGTGGAGACAGGTAACAAGTGGTGTCCCTTGGGTTGGTGTTGGGACTGATCCTGTTTAACATCTTTGTCAGAGACACAGACAATGGGATTGAGTCTGCTCTCAGCAAGTTTGCCAATGGTGCTAACCTGTGTGGTTTGGTTGATACACTGGAGGGAAGGGATGCCATCCAGAGAGATCTTGACATACTTGTGAGGTGGGCCAATGCCAACCTCATGAAGTTCAACAATGCAAAGTGCAATGTCCTACACCTGGGTGGGGGCAATCCCAGGCACAGCTACAGGTTGGGCAGAGAAGTGATTCAGAGCAGCCCTGAAGAGACAGTCAAGTTTGTTGGTTGACAAGAAAATGAACATGAGCCAGCAGTATGCACTCGCAGCCCAGAAATCCAACCATATCCTGGGCTGCATCAAAAGGAGCGTGACCAGCAGATCGAATGAGGTGGTCCTGCCCCTCTGCTCCGCTCTTGTGAGACCTCACTTGGAGTATTGTGTACAGTTCTGGTGGCCTCAACATAAAAAGGACATGGAACTGTTGGAACAAGTCCAGAGGAGGGCCCACGGGGGCTGGAGCACCTCCTGTATGAAGATAGGCTGAGAAAGGTGGGGCTGTGCAGCCTGGAGAAGAGAAGGCTGAGTGGAGACCTCATAGCAGCCTTCCAGTGTCTGAAGTGGGCCTATAAGGATGCTGGGGAGGGACTCTTCAGTAGGGACTGTAGTGATAGGGCAAGGGATAATGGGTTAAAACTTAAACAGGGGAAGTTTAGATTGGATATAAGGATTAAGTTCTTTACTGTGAGGGTGGTGAGGCACTGGAATGGATTCCCCAAGGAAGTTGTGAATGCTTCATCCCTGGTGGTGTTCAAGGCCAGGTTGGACAGAGCCTTGGGTGATATGGTTTAGTGTGAGGTGTCCCTGCCCATGGCAGGGGGCTGAAACTAGATGATCTTAAGGTCCTTTCCAACCCAAGCCATTCTGTAATTCTATAACTGTGCTTTCTTTTGGCCATTTATTAGATGCTGATTCCCCAATTTGAAATCTGTTATTTACTGGTAAATTCACCTAGGGACCACAGCACACCTGAGGGAGTGCAGTGATTTGAAAAGGCTTGTCTGATAGTTTGACTCGGCTTTCTTCTAACTTAGCATCATTAAATTAATTTGAAAAGAGCCTTTGTCAAAGCAAAAATCTGGCAAGGGGGATTTATTGGATTCTCGACCCTTGGAATATGATTGTAATGCACTCTGCAAAGTGTTGAACTAGGGATAATGTGGCAGGAGACTAGAAGTTGTAGCAGTCAGCAAATTGTAACAACTGCTGCTTCTCCTGGTGCATGCTACTTCAAGGTTAAAAAGGCTCAAGAGAAATGGTGCATCTTAGCTGTGTGAATTCAATGAAGGCTTGGGAATCTTACCTTCAGAGCTTGAGGTAAACATTATCCAATCCATCCTTGCCAAGTACAAGTGAGTATAAAGCAACCTCTCAATGTTCTAGTTCCTATTAAAAAAACAAAATTGAAGAAAATTTTAAATACTATTTTAAGCTCTATGTTGTTCACCTGTCCCTCTGCTCATGTGGCTGTTAAACTGTTTTTTTACTTATACATCTGATATGGTTAGGACTAGGTGACAAGCCTCCACTCATAGTTAGGAGACAGCTTTGGACATTACTTATATTGCACACATTTTGAGTATTTCATTATATACAGCCCTAAAGATTGATATGAAACTTCTCATGCACTAGTTCTCTGATTTCTGTTCTTCTTTACCATGGTGCAATTTTTGGTGCTTACTCTTGGAACATGTTTGGTTTAAGGGTGATATTTGGGGAGAAAATATTCATCAGCTGTATCATCAAGTGCAAATAAACCTTGTCCTTAACTGTTAGCCTGCTGCCAGCATCACCTGTTCGGCTAAGTGCCAATAGAAATGTGTCCTGCTGGGGTCCATTTGGCTTTGCAAGGCTCCAGAGTGTCAGACAGGGGGGCAGCAGATCTGAAGGTGTGGGAGGGGAGTATGCTTGTTGTAATGAGCTGCATGTGTAACCTAGGGTGTCTCTTCAGCTTCTGAATTTTGTAAATCCTCCTGGGTATTGACTGTTTACTACAGATGACTGTGGTTGAAGTACATGGAGGTGGAAATGTCATTCAACTTGGAAAGCACATGTACTTCCACCTCTAATGGTGTTAAGCACGCTCATTAATTTTTTTAAATATAGTCAATATGGTCTTTCCCATCACTCAGGGCTAGATGAGACAAGCTTAAGTAAATATGGCAAACATCCCGCAAGATGTGAAGGAATGCAGCTGTGATCTTTGTAGCAGAATATACTGCTTTTCTTTGTGTCCCATAAAGCTGAGGAAATAGTGGCATGGCTTAGGGGTTGAGGCTCTGATCATTTTAGTTGCCTGTCTCCAAATCTCTCCAGGCCTCAATCTGTCCTTTAAGGTGCACAGGCCAGAACTGAGCACAGTATTCAAGATGTTGGTATATCTGTTTCTTGTGAAGATAGTTGATGCCCTGTCTTATTATTGTTTTGTTTCCTGAGGATGCCTATTTTTGTTGGCTTTTTTTGGCTGCTTTAGTGCATTGAGCTGGTTGCAGAAACTGGCCAGATACAACATTACTGTCAGTACAGTTTAAGCCAAAACCTCTTAATTTGTACTGGAGAGTAAAAATGTGCTAGGACAAATCTGTAAGTACCTCTAAAGGTGGATCTGAGAAGCTACAATGTAGATAGTAGCTGGAACAAAAAAAAAATCCTTGGGAGTATGGGATCCACTCTGTAATGTCTGATTTTGTTTAGATTCAATTCGTGTCTGAGCCTTCTGTTGCTATGTGGAGAGAAAAAGGTACTTGGCAGGTATGATTCCTTGAGCATCTACTGGCTTCTCTCCTCTGCTGATAAAGGGATGTAAAGGGACTCACTGTGGAGACAAGAGCACCATAAACACTTAAAACAAAGTGGCTTGGCAACTGAGGAGCATGCTGTTCCCCAGAATGGGGTGGGGGGGATGTAAGAAAGCAGAAGGTGGGCTTGAAATCCCCACTCTTCATGCAAACAACTTGAATGAAACAACCTTGACTGAGGGAAAAAACAGATCCATGACAGTACTGGAAAGAGTCAATCTGCATCCAGCCTGCTGCAGTTTGCATTTGATGCTAAGGATGTTTTCACAATAAAGTTTAACTATGTGTTTTGGTTTTGGTCTTGTCAAATCCCGATCAAGGACTTTTCAGTCTCTCATGCTCTGCCAATGAAGAGGAGCACAAGAAGGCAGGAGGGAGCAGACAGGACACCTGACTGAAACTAGCCAAAGGGGTATTCCATACCACACCATGTCAAGCCCAGTATATAAACTGGGAGGAGTTACCCAGAAGGGACTGATCACTGCTCGGGTTGGGCTGGGTATCGGTCAGCGGGTGGTGAGCAATTGTATTGTGCATCTGTATTGTGCATCACTTGGGGTATCTGAGCTTTCATTTCTTTCTTCCCCCCCCCCCCATTATTATTATCATTATTGGTATTGTTGGTTTCCTTTTATTATCACTATATTGTACTTTATTTTAGTTATTAAACTGTTCTTATCTCAACCCATGGGATTTCCATTCTTTTGATTCTCTTCCCCATCCCAACCGGGAGGGGAAAGGGGGGGTGTGAGTGCACAGCTGTGTGGTACTTAATTACCGGCTGGGATTAAATCACGACAGTGGCTTTTGGCACCCAATGTGGGGCCCAAAGGGCTGAGATAATAACAGATCTGAAAAGGGAATGTTAAAACAAATTTGTTGCAAGCATTCATTGTATTGTAATAGTCGCTGGTCACAATGTTGCCTCATTTGCTCTCAGAGTTCATACACATGTGCTCACTGGTACACTATATAATGCTTTTCTTGTCATGTGCTCCCTGTGGTGATGTTTATTCATGGAGCTTGGTCTAAAGTTGTCATGTTGTTGTACTTTGTAGTGCTGGGTTGTGATATGACCGAATCACTGATCATGAGACTAATCTGGTATGTGTACTTAGTATTGTCACCTTTGTCCCTCGGGAGCCATTTGGTAGGAACTAAGAATGATTACACCTTTGGCCTTTTCTCCTCAGAGAACCAACCTGTAACAGGAACATCTTCCTACAGCTTCCATCCTTCATTCCTTCCTTTCCTTCCCCTTTCCTTCCCTCCAATATCCTTCTTCTCCTCCAGGATAATTACAGTAGTATCTGAGAATTTTGAAGATTTTTAATATCCTTTGAATACCCTTGAAACCAGGCTGTTTTTTTTGCAAGGCACCAGCATGTTTTTGTATATGGTTCCGATCTTGCTTAGGGTTAAACAGCTACATGTGGCGATTCCACTCCCTGTGAGCAGCTTTAGTGGCACACAGGCTGAGGAGAGACCTGGCCACAGCTCCAATCCCTTAACTTGCTGGGAGGAAGGGAAGGCAGTGCAGCCTCATCCAGTGGGAGGACTACTATGACCCAAAGCCTACATGGCGTAGGCAAAGAGCCTCGCTTTCTGCTGGGAGGCCAAATGTAATGAGGAACATGCTGACCAGGCAGGTTTCCAACCCTGCACTATTCATGGGTGGTGTGGACAAACTGAATTCTGGTCTAATGCAAGCTTTGCCTGCTACTGCCCTACCACAAGCACATGCACAGACATGATAGTCTATTGTCAGATTGGGTCTTTGAGGTTTGTATTGTGTTACAATACAAACTGATGTCCAGGATCTGAAGTTCATAAATATCTGCTCTCACATCAACTATTATCCTTAGCTATCCTTAATTATCCATAATTAAAGTTTTTACTTTAAACAAATTTTTTTGATGCATCACCTAAAGAAGATGGCATCCAGAATCTGTGAATGTGTTAGATCTGACTGCTGTTGTGGTTACTTTTTTCAGGACTATCTTACTGAGTGTGATCTCTTTGCTTAATGAGCCCAACACATTCTCTCCTGCCAATGTGGATGCATCAGTCATGTTCAGGAAATGGAGGGACAGTAAAGGAAAAGACAAAGAATATGCTGAAATCATAAGGTAAGCTTTGTCATGTGTGATGCTGTACTACTGGCCTCCTGGTTTTAATCCTATGAAACAGGTTGCTCACAGAATTTGCTGAAACCAGCTTCTTGCTGTGGTTGCTCCTTTCAAAATGAATTTTACAGTCTTATTCCAACTCTATGCTTCTGGTCCTTTCAGTATTTTCAGCACACAACTGTTGCAAACTTCTGGAGCAGGAGTACCGGGCTGATCCATCTTCAACTGGGATTTACTGGCAGCAAATAGGTTTTGCAGAGCATCATGCCAGATCAGTCTGAAAAAGAGCAATTCGAAGTCCCTACTTGACTCTGAGCACTGCTTGCATTGCTTGGGTTGATTCAAACTGACTGCATCCTACTAATTTTGTGCTTAATGCACTCATGAATCATCATCTTGTCCCTCCAATTCGAAGGAATATCAGCAGAATTTGGCAAGCTCTTGCAAAGCTGGGTTTAATTAGAAGCACTGTTCAGTTTTGATTGTACTTTGAGAAGTTCATGGTTCATCAGGTGCTGTAGGGAGATCACATAAACTTGAGCCAGGGTTGCTGTGGAGTGGCGGATGGGCAGCCCATGTTGCAGTGGGACTGCTGTCGTGCTTGCCTGGGGCAAGACCACATCTGCATTGACTCCACTAGCTGGGTGTCACAGAACCGTGGTCGCCTTAGGCCAGTGGACAAGATGTGTTAGGGAGACCCTCCCATTGAGTCATGAGCTGCCAAATTCTTGTGGGAATTGCAGTCTTGAGCATGTTGGTGTAATCGGTGGTAGAGGGTAGCTGTGGATGGTATCTCTGAACCTACCTCAATAAGTCACCTTAGCAAATCCCTAACTATCCCTTCTGTAACAAATGTAATGAAATTTGCTCTGAGCTCTAGCAGGTCACTAATGTGGAATCCTGTAGAATAACTGGTTTCATATGTTGCTGAGAGCGTGTGTGCTGCAAACACCCTTGGAGTGCTCCTAAGCCTGGGGCTGTGGCAACTAAATCTGTTTCTAATGCTGCTTGTAGTGCTTCAGCCAAACATCAGCTTTCCTGACTGAGGTGCCAGGAGAGCCGGGACAGGCTGGGAGGTGGGGAGTTGAGCCATGCTGCCAGCGCATGGCTCTGCTCACGTTGCTGTGCCCTCCTCCCTGCAGGAAACAAGTTTTGGCTACTAAAGTTGAGGCAGAAAAGGATGGCGTGAAGGTCCCCACTACACTGGCAGAGTACTGCATTAAAACTAAAGTGCCTTCCAATGACAACAGTTCAGATTTGCTTTATGACGACTTGTATGATGACGACATTGATGACGAGGACGAGGAGGATGCCGACTGTTATGATGATGATGATTCTGGCAATGAGGAGTCGTGACCTGTTCCCTCTATGCCCCTGTACTGCCCTGATGACTCAGGCCAGAAGGGAGCAGCGGTAACCTAGCAGCAGTCCAGCAAAACCAGATGGGGGGTGGGGTGGGAGGTGTGGGGGTGTGGTGTCAAAAAAACCCTGTCTCCTGTTGTATGGCTGTTTGCTCCTTTTTTTTTTATGGACCTCTTAAACCCTTTACAGAATGTTTTAATTCTTGCATTTTTAACCCTTTCATCACTGTATTATGATTTCTTTTTTAAAAAGAAACTCCTTTTTTCACTTCTCTATGAAATGCTTACAGCAAAACAGGTTTGCTTGTGTTTAGATTCTTGAATTAAATACAGTCTTACATTGAGATGTTTAATGTATTTAAAGCTGGAACAAACCCATTGGTTTTCAGGAGCTCAAGTGCTGCATTTACTGGGAGCTAAAAATCCATACAAAGCAAACTGCCATGGTTTAGCTGCTCTATTTACAATAATAGCATGTGTACATTCATTTAGCCTTGTCACAGTGGCTTTTCCTTTATAAGGTAGGGCGGTGAAGAGTATAAAGCTACTGTGTTGAGCTTAATGGGATGTCACTGAAAGGTACAGTATTCCTTTTTAGACTGCTTAAGAAGTTAGGAACTAGCTGGCCCCTGAAGCCCCAGAGGGCACAATCATCAGCTTTGTCTCTGAAAAAGGTTTGTGATATGAACCCTAAAATAAACACTTAACACTTCACATCTGTACAACTGAGCCCTGGATTGCTATTTATTTATTTATTTATTTATTTAGACTAAGTTGGGATTGGAAAAGCTCAGTTTAGCCATGCTGCTGAGATCTGCTGCCACCTGCCCCTCTCCCGAGGGAGGAAAACAGAAGTGCATCCTGCTGCCCAGTGGGCCAGCGTTCATCCCAAACTTGTTTTTTGGCAGTGGGAGAGACTGATAGCCTCCTGCCCCAGTGCTCACTAGCAGCCCTTGCTTCCTGCAGCCCAAGTCCAGTGCTGGCCTGAGCCTTTCTGTTGGTTATGTAGGCCACATGTTGGTAAATGCAGTCCTGCTATATCTCTGTGGGGTTGGCAAAAGTCAAAGCTGCCTTTGGTGCCTACCTGGGGTGGAGTATGGATGTGTGCTGGGCTCTCCCCTGCCTGGCTGGCTGGGGCATGGGTGAGTGTGTGCAGCACCACAGGTGAGGAGACTGCACTGATTTCAGGCTGTAGGAGTGGCAAGGTTTGACAGGCTATTTAGCAGCATGCTTCAGTTGGTGCACCAAGCTCAGTCTCCTGCATGTTTTGGGGAGTTCTTGGCAGAGTTTAGGGCTCTCCCTTGTGGGCAGTGGGGATCCTGCATGCTTATGTCTGCAGAACCCTCTTCCTCAGTCCTTCAACACATTCACCCTGTTGCAGTGTGCTCTCATTTGGCTGTGGTACAGTGGCTTGAATTCATCTTTTGCATGACCCCTTGATCAGCAGCCAGCCCTGCCCTCTTGCACTGAGCCCTGGCACCTCCAGGAGCAGATCTGAGATGCTGGCCCTGCTTGGGCAAGAGCCTCCGTTCCTACAGGTACAGAGGCAGTTTCCCTGATAAGAGCTGCAGGCTTGAGCATTTGTTTATGCCTTGCCTTTGTATATCTCAGGGTTTTCATTGGTATGTCACCAGCTGCAGACCCTCAAGGGGTGCTTTGGTGGGAGTAAACTTTGCACTTGCTCACTCTTGTCCTGGTCCTTACCCCAAGATACATCTGATCACAGAATAAAGTGTGCTGCCTGGAGGGAGAGGCAGGGAGAAAGACTGGTGGGGTTCAGAAGTGAGCAGGGCAGATGTGTTTTCAAAATTTTGCTTGACTGGGGTTTGCTGCTGCAGGGACAGCCCCTGCTCCTATGCCCCAGGGTGTGCTGGTGGTGCATCCCTCTACCTCCTGCAGAGTAAAGGCTACCTTTGCTAAGGCTGCCTTGTTCCCCCCCCCCCCCCCCCCCCCCCCCCCAGTGCTCCCTGTGATGGTCCACCCTCCTGTTTGCATGTTACCTAGGGAGGCAGCTGGACCCCTCCTGAACTGTCCCACATGGGCTAATTCAGTTTGTCCTTCCAGCAAGCACTGACTCCTGGTGTATTCTGGAGCTGGCATTAGGGCAATGTCAGTGTTTGCAAATGGGCCCCTAGTACACCTGGATACAGGATTGGTCTCAGGGCCACACTGGGGTAGAGAGGCCAGCCTCCAGATTTGGGGAGTGAAGGAGCAGAGTATGGCAATGCTGGCTGTGCTGATGACTTAGTTTGAAATGATACTGCATCTTCCAGGCTTGCCCTTGTATTTTTCACTATCCTCACTGAATACTCACCAGTAACTTGAATTTTCAAGCTTGGTAGTGTAAGATGCATTATCATGACTCTTCTGTTACCCTTTTTTTTTCAAGACAACCTATTTTGTGAGCTCCTCCATTAGCAGAGTAATTTGTCTTCCCCACTGTCCTATGCAGTGTCATTGCTTGTTGACCTGTTGTTTTTTTTGTTGTTTACTGAAATACAAGGGGTTTAAGGGTATTTAAGAACCTGTGGAAAAATGTTTACCTGATCTGTATTCCCCTTCAAATGCAGTTTCCACCTATTCTGAAGCCAGCAGCATACGCTAGATTTCTTAGTAGTTTTTCTTAGCTGAAAGCCCAGATGGGTTGTTGTGGGCTTTTTTTAGTATAACTTACCAGAAAGAATTAACTGATGCAGTTTTTTGTGTTGTCCTCCCCTTCAATAGTTATCTTTTGTCTTTTTTGCACATCTGTCTACTAATAAAAATGTGAAATTAAGATATTCCTGGACTGTTACTTCACTGTTAATTGAGCTGGTTTATTTGCATGGTTTATTTAAAGCTTTGAATAACAGCTCTTTTTTTACAAGTTCATTGCTGCTCCAGTAGCAATGCCTATACTTAAATATTTATAAAGTCATTGGAAAATAAAGCTTCCGGTTGACAGCTACATGCCTGAACAGGCAAAAGGCCATGGGCTTTGTTGTTATATTTAGTCTTGCTAAGTCAGCAAAGGGGAGAGCAAGGAGAAGATGTTTCATGGTGTCATGACTGCAGCAGTGATGCAGGACTTGGGGTAAAGTTGCTGCTGCTGCCATGGGGCTGGGGTGCTGCTGGTGGCTGGTTCCCTGACAGGGCAGCACAGCAGAGGAAGCATGTGCAAGTGGAGAAGTTTGCTTTTGCAGTGCCTTGCTGCTGAGGTCAAGCTAAAACTAGCAGGACACTTGTACAGGAGTTGCACTTACTGTGCTTGAAATTGCTTGGAGGGCAGCAACTGCAGAGTCAAATGTGGTTGTGGCCTGAGTGGCCTTGCGCTTGAAGAATAGTGATGGCATTTCAGAGCTGCATTCCTAGATGAGTATCTATATTGAGGAATGGGATGGAGAGAGATGGTGGTGCCTGGGTCATCTGATTGGATCAGGCTAGCTTGTATCTCCTGCTTCGCTCCTACAGCACCAGGCTGCCCAGAGCTACCGGTAGCTTCTTAATCCAGAAGGTGTGGTACCAAAGCCAGGACAAGCTCTCAAGCCTGCTCTGCACTGGGTAAACCTGGCTGCCACATGTGCAAGTTGGTTGTGTTTGGGTTGTTTTGGGTTTTTTTCCCCCTTTCCTTGATGGCTGAGTTCAGCTGAGCAACCTTGGCTCTGCCATCACTGGTAGAACAGGGTATTAGTGAGGAAACAGCTGCAGAAGAGCCCTGCTGGAACCAACAGTGTAGGGAAAAGGGAAAATATCCTGTTTTGTCTTGCCTGGAGAGGAGGAGAGACTACCCGTGGCTGACTGCAGTCAGGGCCCCAGAGCAAGGGGGGAAGGTGCTGGAATTGCCTTTGCTGTTTTGTGCTGGGGAAAAAAGGAGGATGCCAGAGGGCAATATAGCCCATCACCTCCATGTGTGGAAGTGTTGCCCTTTTGTACCCACAGCATCTGCTGAGGCTGGAAATTGTGCAGCTGGGGCCAGCAATGAAGCACTGGCTGACATCTTTGTGAAGACATCTCCCTTGCAGCTACTTAAGGGGCTGCTGTGCACTAGCACCAACTTTCATCTGTTACCTTTTGCCACTTTCAACAGCTTCTGGACCCTAACAGACAAGCAAGGACTGACCTACACCTGTGAGGCAGCAGTGGAGTTTTATAAGCAAAAAAGTGTCTGAAGATGGCTTTTAGGGGTTGGTGGGGTGTTTTTCAAATGGCAGCTCTGACCACACGTAAATTAGGGGCTGTTGCTTGGTCTCAGCTGTTGGTGCAACCCTTCTACAAGCTCTTAGTCTTGAGCCTGCAGAAGCATTTTGCCCTCCTTGACATTCATTCCCTAAAGCTGGTAGCAGTGGGACAGCAGCTGGTGGTTTGACCATTATCAAAACTTGAGCTAGAGCAGAGGAAGGCCAATGCAGTTCATGTGCTGCTCAGAGGGGAGGAGGAATGCTGAGTGACACACTGACTTCTGGCAAGTGCATCCCACAGAATTAGGAAGTGCAAAAAAGACCCTCACCTGCAGCATGGATACAACATGGCTTCATATTTACCTAGCCCCCTCTGCTGTGAGGGGCAAGGATGTTCAGGAAGATGGGCCTAGGGCAGGAGCCATCCCTCAGGAGCCTTCACCACTGACCTTGCTCCTGGTGGAGACCATGCCATGGCCAAAGCAAGAGAGGATAATGCTGCAGCTGTGCTGCCTCCTTACCTATCCCAGCTGCTCCACAGGGACTCAGAGCACAGTGCCAGAGATATGATGCTTATGACCAGGATCCAATCACTGCTGCAGGTGGCTCTGAGCTCTCAACACTGAGGTGCACTCACATTTGTCAGTATTTGGCATCCCCTGCAGACCCAGCTGCTGCTGTTACTCTCTAGGCAGGTAGAAATGGATAGGCTGAGCTCCTGAAACCTTTGAAAATGCAGACAAATACCAGTGATATGCTTCAGTCTTTATTAGGTGGAGGAAGGGCTAAAACAAAATGAAACTCCAAAACCATTCACTGCAAGACCAGGAGTTGCCTCCAGGGTCTTGTTTTAAAAAAAAAAAGTGGGAATGAACAGGTGAAGTGTCCATCTAGTAGCTCTGGACTTCCTGGGTGATGCAACTCAGGGCAAAGAAAGGCATAAGACATAACTTATGCTTTTATTTAAGAAACTGCTACATAGTTTTTGCCTCTAAAGATGCAAAGGAGGTTCCAGGATCCACTGAGCAATCTGAAATCTCTTGCTAGAGAAGCCAACCAATGAACAAATAAACCCCAACCAACCAAACAGGAAAAGCCTTTCTTTTTGTTTTTCTTTATTTTTCAATTTTTCAGTAAGTAGATGAGGCTACAGCTCAGGGTTACAGTGAGCAAACTGCCCACAAGACTTCATCTTCCACAGCAGGAGGGAGGAGACAAAAGAAAGGGGAAGGCCCACAAAACTTTTTTAAAACTTTTTTTTTCCCTTTTTTTCCCTCTCTCTTTAAAATAACAGCTAGACTGGGGGCTGTGAGCAGAAACCAAAGTAACAGGACACATCTTGATTTATTTTATTTTTTTGGGGGGAAGGGGGCGGTAGGCCTCCTTATTTGCCTGAATTTAGAGCTGCATTAAATAAATAGGCTTCAGCTCAAAAAAAAAGAAAAGAAAAAAACACCCAAAAAGACCAACAGTTTGTCTTTGACAGTTATAAAGCTTAAAAGCAAAAACAAGGAAGGATGCTCTGGTACAGAAGGAAAATTAATAATTAGTTTTCCTACAAAGAAAAGAAACCAGGCTCTACATACATAAATATATTACATACAACAGCAACTCAGAGGATGGATGGACGGATGGCTGACTGGCTGGCTGGATGCATGGCTGCAGCTCTCCCCACACAGGCATTTGGCTGAGCAGTTACTACTTCTCCTAATAATTCCAGGAATGGGCTTCAGCTTTTCTTTTTTCTCTTTTTTTTTTTTTTCCTTCTCTCCTTCCGTTCTCTCCCTCCTCTCCAGTTTTGGATTTAGGTTGTCCAGTATGGAGAAGTGCCATAGGTAGTTTTGGTAGCCTGAGACTTTTGCTGCATGGTGCTGGGTTGGTTACGTTGGCCAGATCCACCCTAGAAATTGGAAAGGAAGGAGACATGGGCATCAGCTCCTATACCACCAGTGCTCCCAGGAAGACATGCCTGTCTGTACACCAGCAGAAGAGCTACCACCCCCAGGGACAGACCTGACACAGCGATGCCCCCACAAAACACATCAATTTCTGCTCTGCGATATCTCTACATCTTGCAATGTAGGACAAACAGCCATAGAGACACCAAGCAGGAACACAGGGACACACCATCCTGCTGCCCCCCCCCCCCCCCCCCCCAACAGGTTCAAGCACAAGGATGGAGAGAAGCAGGACTGAGGAGCTCTCTCAAGGTGAATGGAGGCAGTGCACCAGCCAAGGATGTAACATACATATTCTGAGAGAGAAGTAATTTCCTATTTCTGGACTCTAAGGCAGAACACTTTTTTCAAGGAACTTTTATAGTGAGGAAAGGAAATGAATGGGCTGGTGAAACCAAATCAGAGTTGATATGTAAACTGTAAGTGGATGCTTGAATTTTTAACCCCAGAATTACAGTACAAGTGCTCACATCCTGCTTTCCTGCTGCAGCCAGGGGACAGCAGCACCTGCCTCTGCTTCAAACCTCAAAGCCCATCTCTCCACACCACACATGAAGATGGCCTCTTCACAGAATCACAGACTAGCAGAGGCTGGTAGGGACCTCTAGAGATCATCTAGTTCAGTCCCTCTGCTCAAGCCTAGAGCCAGTTGCCCAGGACCATGTCCTGACAGATCCAAGGATGGAGACTCCACAACCTCCTAGGCAAGCTGTGCCAGTGCTTGGTCACCATCACAGTCAAAAAGTGTTTCCTGATGTTCAGAGGGAAATTTCTGTGCTCCAGTCTGCTATCATGTTGTTGTACTTTGTAGTGCTGGGTTATGATATGACAGAATCACTGATCATGAGACTAATTTGGTATGTGTACTCGTATTGTCATCACCTTTGTCTCTCAGGAGCCATTTGGTGGGAACTATTGATAATTATGCCTTCAGCTTTTTTCCTCAGAGAGGCAACATGTAACAGGAACATCTTCTTCCAGCCAGCCTGCCTGCTTTCCTTCCTTCCAATATCCTTCTCCTCCAGGATAATTACAGTAGTATCTGAGAATTTTAAAGATTTTGAATATCCTTTGAATACTCTTGAAACCAGGCTGGTTCTTTTGCTAGGCAAACGCATGTTGTTGTATATGGTTCAGATCTTGCTTAGGATTAAACAGCTATATGTGGCAACTCCAACCCCTATGAGAAGCACTGCAGCTCGAAAGAGAGGGACTCGGACTCAAGTGACAGGCACTGTGGCTACTCAAACTCTGGCAACAAGGACTGCAGCTACTTCAACCCCAGCGACACACACTATAACTACTCAAATCCCAGTAGCAAGCACTAGAGCTACTCAAACCCCAGTAACAAGGATTGTACCTACTTCAACCCCAGTGACACACGCTATAACTACTTAAATCCCAGTAGCAAGCACTAGAGCTACTCAAACCCCAGTGACAAGCATTGGAGCCACTTCAAACTCTGCAACAAGCACTGTAGCTACTCAGACTCTTATGACCAGTACCACGGCTACTCAGAGTCTGGCAACAGGCACCACAGTAATTTTTATCCCCATAACAAGTACTGCAGCCACTCAAACCCCAGCAGCAAGTATGGTGGCTATTGAAAATTTGGGGACAAGCACTGCAGCTGATTTAATTCCTGTGACCAGTACTGTACTATTCAACTCCCAACAAGAAGAACAACTACTCAGCAGTCTGTGATGAGTGATATAACTGAATCAGAGAACCAACCTGTGTCACTATCAGCTGTCCCTGTACGCAAGAGGAAATGGAAATGAAAAACAATTTGTTCAGTGAAGGAGGAAGAACCAGGACCATCATCAGAACAGGAAGAGCAGGCAGAACCAGAGATAACCTCTTAATCCTTATCCTTGACTGATCTGCGGAATATGCAAAAAGATATCAGCCGTGTTCCAGGTGAGCACAGCATCTGTGGAATCATGGAGAAGAAGTGGGATGGAAAACCCATCTCAATCCTATACGCACGGATATGTGAATTGCAAGGAAAAACAGTTGTAGATCAGATGGCCTGGCATGTCAAAGCCACAGGACTATAAGGCTCTAGTAGACACCAGGGCACAATGTACACTAATGCCATCAGGCTATCAAGGGGTAGAACCCATTTGTATTTCTGGAGTGACAGGAAGATCCCAAGCGCTGACTGTACTGGAGGCTGAAATCAGCCTGACTGGGAAGGAGTGGCAAAAGCACCCCATTGTGACTGGTCCAGTGGCTCCATGAATCCTTGGCATACACTACCTTAGGAAAGGATATTCCAAGGACCCAAAAGGGTAACAATGGGCTTTTGGTATAGCTGCCTTGGAAACAGAGGAAATTAAGCAGCTGTCCACCTTGCCTGGTCTCTCAGGGGATCCTACTGTTGTGGGATTGATGAAGGTTGAAGAACAAGTGCCAATCGCAACCACAACAGTGCACCGGTGGCAATATCGTACCAACCAAGACTCCCTGATTCCCATCCATAAGATGATCCATAGGCTGGAGAGCCAAGGAGTGATCAGCAGGACCTGCACAACCTTTAATAGCCCAATATGGCCAGTGCAAAAGTCTAATGGAAAGTGGAGACTAATAATAGAATATAATGGCCTGAATGAAGTCACACCACCATTGAGTGCTGCTGTACCAGACATGCTAGAACTTCAGTATGAACTGGAGTCAAAGGCAGCCAAGTGGGATGCCACATTTGATATTGCCAGTGCATTTTTCTCATTTCCTTTGGCAGCAGAGAGCAGGCCACAGTTTGCTTTTACTTGGAGGGGTGTCCAGTTCACTTGGAACCGACTGCCCCAGGAGTGAGTGGAAACACAGCCCTACCATCCTGCCATGGACTGATCCAGACTGCACTGGAACAGGGGCATGCTCCAGAACATCTGCAATACATTGATGACATTATCATGTGGGGTGATACAGCAGAAGAAGTTTTTGAGAAAGGGAGGAAAATACAAATCCTTCTGAAGGGCAGTTTTTCCTTACAACGAGTAACGTCAAGGGACCTGCACAGGAGATTAAATTTTTGGAAATAAAATGGCAAGATGGAAGTCACCGTATCCCCACAGATGTGATCAACAAGATAACAGCAATGTCTCCACCAACAAATAAGAAAGAAAGACAATCTTTTTTGGGTGTTGTGGGGTTCTGGAGAATGCACATCACAAATTACAATTTGATTGTAAGCCCTCTCTATCATGTGACCCAGAAGAAGAATGATTTTAAATGGGGCCCTGAGCAACACCAAGCCTTTGAACAAATTAAACAAGAGAGAGTTCATGCAGTAGCCCTTGGACCAGTTCAGACTGGGCAAGATGTGAAAAACGTGCTTTACGCTGCAGCCAGGGAGAATGGTCCTACCTGCAGCCTCTGGCAGAAAGTTCCAGGGGAGACTCGAGGTTGACTCCTTGATTTTTGGAGTTGGGGATACAGAGGATCTGAGGCCAGCTATACTCGAACTGAATAAAGAGATACTGGCAGCTTATGAAGGGGGTCAAGCTGCTTCAGAGGACCCACTGTACAAGAAACTGTCAGAAAGTGAGAAGCGATAAGCATTGGAGATGGAAGGCAGCTACACGGAGTCCCCTACAAGTTGCAGAAACTGCTGAAGGAGAAGGTGAGTCAAGACACTTTGCAGAGGTGAAAGCCATCCAGCTGGCCTTGGACATTGCTGAATACGAAAAATGGCAAGTACTTTATCTCTATACTGACTCATGGATGGTAGCAAATGCCCTGTGGGGGTGGTTGAAGCAATGGAAGCAGAGTAACTGGCAACACAGAGGTAAACCCATCTGGGCTGCTGTGCTGTGGCAAGATATCGCTGCTCAGGTGCAGAACATGGTGGTGAAGGCACACCACGTAGATGCTCATGTGCCTAAGAGTCAGGCCACTGAGGAACATAAGAACAACCAACAGGTGGATAAAGCTGCTAAGATTGAAGTGGCTCGTGCATTTAGATTTGCAACATAAGGGTGAATTATTTTTAGCCCAGTGGGCCCATGGCACCTCAGGCCATCAAGGCAGAAATGCAACATATAGATGGGCTCGTGATCAAGGGGTAGACTTAACAATGGACACTATTGCCCAAGTTATTCACAAATGTGAAATACGTGCTGCAATTAAGCAAGCCAAGCAGTTAAAGTCTCTCTGGTATGGAGGACGACGGCTAAAGTACAAATATGGGGAGGCCTGGCAGATTGACTATATCACTCTCCCACCAACCCACCAAGGCAAGCACCATGTGCTCACCATGGTGGAAGCAACCACCGGATGGCTGGAAACATATGCTGTACCCCACGCCACTGCCTGGAACACTATCCTGGGCCTTGAGAAACAAGTCTTTTGGCGACACAGCACCCCAGAGAGAACTGAGTGAGACAATGAGACTCATTTCCGGAACAACCTTATAGACACTTGGGCCAAAGAGCATGGCATTGAGTGGATATATCACATCCCCTATCACACACCAGTCTCTGCAAAAATTAATTGAGACAATGGGCTGTTAAAAACTACAATGAGAGCTATGGGTGGTGGGACTTTCAAACATTGGGATACACATTTACCAAAAGTCATCTGGTTAGTCAACACTAGGGGATCTGCCAACAGGGCTGGCCCAGCCCAATCAGAACATTTACATACTGTAGAGGGGGATAAATCCTGTGGTGCACATAAGGAATTTTCTGGGGAAGAGGGTCTGGGTTATTCCTGCTTTAGGTAAAGGCCAACCCATTCGGGGGATTGCTTTTGCTCAAGGACCTGGGTGCACTTGGTGGGTAATGCAGGAAGATGGGAGAGTACAGTGTGTACCTCAAGGGGATTTAATTGTTGGCGAAAACAGCCAGTGAATTTAATTGCATGCTGTTGCCTGCTGTATAACACTTCTATGGTAGCTAGATGCCCATCACTGCACTGGGCACCCCCACCGCTCTGGACTTGGGGGCCTAACCCCAACTCCCTTTCAATCATCATATTAACAGAGAATGATTTTTGAGGAATCTGGATGAGTGCAGTGGTGATGATATAAGAACTGGCTTTAGCATACAACAATCCAACACCACACACCATCTCTCCTGCCCTGAAGGACTGTTAATACAAATGGTTCCCAATGTCATGGACTGAAAGAACTCAACCGACTCTTCTAGGGATGGCCCATACACTAAAGGAGTGACATGTGTATGTGTTTATGTATCTCAAGAGACAGAAAAGTTGATGGTATATCAGAAAATGTGGGATCTGAGCATGATGTAACTGTTATGGCATAAGGGGTGGATACTGTCCTGGGTTCAGCTGTAACAGCTGTTTTTCTTCCTTCTTGTGCAGTGCTGTGTTTTGGCTTTAGTCTGAGAACAACGATGGTAACAGACCAATGTTTTAGCTGTTGCTCAGTAGCACTTACCCTGATCAAGGACTTTTCAGTCTCATGCTCTGCCAGTGAGGAGGGGCAAGGGAAGCCAGGAGGAAGCAGAGACAGGACACCTAACCAAAACTAGCCAAAGAGGTATTCCATCCCACAGCACATCATGCCCAGTATATAAACTGGGGGGAGTCACCTGGAAGGGATCAGTCACTGGGTATTGGTCTGCAGGTGGTGAGCAATTGTATTGTGCATCAATTGGTTTCCTGAATTTTTATTTCTCCTTTTTCATTGTTCCCTATTGTTAGTTATTCTCTTCTCCCATCCCACCACGGGTGGGTGCACGGTACTTAGTTGCTGGCTGGGTTTAAACCACAATAGTCCATTGCATCTGGTCCTGTCACTGGGCACCACTGAAAAGAGCCTGGTTCAATTCCCTTCACACTCTTCCTTCAGGTATTTATATAGATTGCTAAGATCCCTCTGAGCCTTCTTTTCTGCAAGCTGAGCAGTCCCAGCTCTCTCAACCTTTCCTCATAGGAAAGACGATCCAGTCACTTCACCATCCTTGTGGCCCTTTGTCTCTTAAATACATCCATGTATCTCTTGTACTTGAGGAGCCCAGAACTGGACACACGACTCCAGGTGTGGCCTTACCAGTGCTAAGCAGAGGGGTAGGATGACCTTCTTTGACCTGCTGGTAGTACCTTGCCTAATACAGCCCAGGATGCCTTTGGCCTTCTTTGCAGCAATGGCATATTGTTGTCTCATAGTCAACTTGGTGCCCACCAGCATGTCCAGGGCCTTTTCTACCAAACTGCTTTGGGCCCCAGCATATACTGGTGCATGGGGTTGTTCCTTCCCAGGTGCAGGACTTTGCACTTCCCCTTGCTGAATTTCATGAGGTTCCCTCCCCAAGCTGGTCAACAGTCTGCAATCATTGTCAAGGCCCTTTCCCAATGAGCAAAGCAAAAACCAGACATTAGCAAAAACCTCCAAGTTCCTGCTGGGATGTGGGTGGGAGCAATCTGCCCTTGGGCACACTGTAGATATGGAATGGGACAACTCACCTGCCCATCTTGTTGAAGATGGTGATGCAGCATCTGGGAATGAGGCTGCTGATGTGCAGGCAGGATATGGAGAAATGGGGCTGGAGCATAACCTGGGGCAGCACCAGGGTTCAGGGGCCCAGTGGATCCGGGAGCAGAGGGCAGGCTGAAAGGAGATGGTGTGCCAGCATGGAATCCCTGCTTGTCAAACATCTGCATGGGAGGTGAGGGGGGCAGCATCAGAGACTGGTGTGAGCAGCCCCACAGTGACCGGATCAAGAACAAGAGTGGCCCAAACACAAATGACCTGAACTTTTCACCAACCCCATGAGCAAGCCAAGTCACACCTGTGAGCACTTCAGCAGATGAGTTTCAGTTTCTGTTCTCACCCATACTTCTGTACTAATGCCTCCAATATTTTATTTCCACAGCTACTATGCTCCTTTTTTCACTGACCTCTTTTTTACTCAGCAGGACATGGGATGGCAGCAGCTGCCTAAAATCAGCCCTTCACACATTGCATGGGCTCAGCCTGGAATTATTCAACCTACCCAGAGAGGCCCAACAAAAACACAAGAAGAATTTGCAATGAGATTTTCCTCCCCCTTGCCAAAGCTCAACCCAGCTTCCCGATTCAGCTGCTTTGGGTGCTATTTTGATGAAAAACATTAGTCCTTTGCCTAATGCAGCCCAAGATACCATTTTGCATGACATCACACTTCATTTGCACCCAGAACACAGAATGTGTGGGGCAGCATAGAGCACTACACCTATGCCAGCAGCTGCCATCAGGAACTGACATGGCAAAAGCAGTGAGACAGAGAATGAGACTCTTCTCCAACAGCAGAGCCAATGTACGAAATGCCATAGCCTGCTGACCAACTGGCCTGGGAATGGTCCTAGCCACCAGTGTTCCACAAGGGCAGCCATTAGCCTGGCCTCAGGCTACAGAGGAGGATCCAGTATTATTCACCTGAGTCTTGTTATAGACTGAGCCGCTGATATCAGGTACACCTGTGTTACTTGAGGTCACAGAAACACCTGGAAAACAAACAAAAAAAAGCCATAAACAATGAGAAAGTCAACCACCCTCCATATGCTTTGCTCCAAGCATCCACAACCTCGGTGAATGCATCTTTGCCTGCAGACACGGTACTGCACACCCTGCTGCTACTGCTGGCGATCAGCCTGGCAAGGTTGTCCGCACTGTCAGACCCACAGCACCCCACATGAGAACAGAAGAAAGGACTCAGTTCCTCACACTGCAAAGCAGGAAACCAGCCCACTGGGATAAATCACCCACATCCATGACCCAGCAGTTACTGCTTGGGTTCAAATGCTCTTCACCAGGCAGCACCCAACACTCATTTAAGCTCCAGAAAAGCCAGCTTTCCCCTATGATTAGGGACACATTTGGCTCTACTGCAGCATTCAAGAGCTTCTAGTAGTGCCCTGAGTGATAAGACTCGGCATCTGCTATATATTTCAACACCTGTCCTTTCACATCCTGCAAGAGAATGAGGTCTGCAATGGTCCTCTGCCCTGAGAGAATTAATTCTGATTCAGGCTAGCTTCCACCTGGGCCAGGTGGTGCCACAACAGACTCCAAAGCATTCACTTACCAGCAAGATGACTTTCAAACCAGCCACTCACATTCAGTGTCTTATAAAGACTGTCTCTAATCATTTCACTTGGATTAGAATAAAACCTGTAGTTCCTTTAGCCAGTGAGCTGAAGGTCTAGACTTGGAGGGTGTGCACTGCTCTAAGGTTGTACCCTTCCTAGGACATTGCTCTCTTACAGATTGTGCCTTCACAGATAAAAGTGTGATCAGCTCTTGGCTGAAGACAGTCCAGTTAGCATTTCAAATGCACAGCAAATGCTTGGTATTTGCTTAAGCCCAAGTATGAAGTAGTTAGTGATAAGCAATTCACTCTACTTTGTTGTTGTGAACGGCTTGATGTCCAAATGGAGACTGGTGGTAAGTGGTCCGCCTCAGGGGTAGGTACTGGGACCGGCATGGTTCAATATCTTTGTTGGTGACATGGACAGGGGATTGAATGCATCTTCAGCAAGTTTGCTGATGACACTAAGCTGTGTGGTGCAGTCCGCATGCTAGAGGGAAGGGATGCTATCCAGAGGAACCTTGATGGACTCAAGAGGTGAGCCCATATGAACCTTATGAAATTCAACCAGGCCAAGTGCAAGGTCCTGCACCTGAGTCAGTGCAATACCAAGCACAACTACAGCCTACTAAGAGACTGGACTGAGAGCAGGCCTGTGGAGAATGACTTGGGGGTGTTGGCTGATAAAAAGCTCAACATGAGCTGGCAGTGTATGCTCACAGCCCAGAAAGCCAACCATATGCTGGGATCCATCAAAAGGAGCATGACCAGCAGGTTGAGGGAGGTGATCCTCCCCCTCTGCTCCCATGAGATGCCCCCCTGCAGTCCTGCCTCCAGCTCTTGGAGGCAACAACTCAAGAGGGATGTAAAGCTGTTGGAGTGAGTCCAGAGGAGGCCATGAGGATGCTCTGAAGGCTGGAGCACTTCCATGGAGACAGGCTGAAAGAGCTGGGCTTCTTCAACCTGGAGAAGGCTCCCAGGAGACCTCATAACAGACTTGCAGTTCTGTCCTGGTTTCAGCTATAACAGTTGTTTTTTTTCTTCCTAGTAGATGGTACAGTGCTGTGTTTTGGCTTTAGTCTGACAACAATGCTGATAAACCAATGTTTTAGTTGTTGCTAAGTAGCACTTACAATGATCAAGGACTTTTCAGTCTCTCATAGAATCACAGAATACTTAGGGTTGGAAAGGACCTTAAGATCATCTAGTTCCAACCACCCTGCCATGGGCAGAGACACCATGTCGCCCAAGGCTTGATCCAACTTGCCCTTGAAGACCACCAGGGATGGAGCATTCACAACTTCCCCGGGCAAACCATTCCAGTGCCTCACCACCCATACAGTAAAGAATTTCCTCCTTATATCCAATCTAAACTTCCCCTGTTTAAGTTTTAACCTGTTAACCCTTGTCCTATCACTGCAGTCCCTAATGAACAGTCTATCCCCAGCATCCCTATAGGCCCCCTTCAGATACTGGAAGGCTGCTGTGAGGTCTCCATGCAGCTTTCTCCAGGCTGAACAGCCCCAACTTTCTCAGCCTGTCTTCATATGGGAGGTGCTCCAGTCCCCTGATCATCCTCGTGGCTCTCCTGTGGACTTGTTCCAACAGTTCCATGTCCTTTTTATGTTGAGGCCACCAGAACTGTACACAATACTCCAAGTGAGGTCACACGAGACCAGAGTAGAGGGGCAGGATCACCTCCTTCAACCTGCTGGTCACACTCCTTTTGATGCAGCCCAGGATACGGTTGGCTTTCGGGGCTGCAAGCACACACTGCTGGCCCATGTTCATTTTCTCATCGACCAACACCCCAAAGTCCTTCTCCACAGGGCTGCTCTGAATCTCTTCTCTGCCCAAGCTGTAGCTGTGCCTGAGAATGCCCCTACCCAGGTCTAGGATGTTGCACTTGGCATGGTTAAATTTCATAAGTTTGGCATCAGCCCACCTCACAAGTGTGACAAGGTCCCTCTGGATGGCATTCCTTCCCTCCAGCGTATCAACTGAACCACACAGCTTGGTGTCATCATCAAACTTGCTGAGGGTGCACTCAGTCCCACTGTCCATGTCACTGACTGTCATGGTTTAAGCCCAGCCCGTCAGTCAGAAAACACACAGCTGTTCGCTCACTCCCCCCGTCCTCCCCCCGCTCCCGGAGGGATGGGGAGGAGAACAGAAAGAATGTAACTCCCATGGGTTGAGATAAGAACAGTCCAGTAACTAAGGTATAACACAAAACCACTACTGCTACCACCAATAATAATAAGGGAAATAACAAGGGAAGAGAATACAACTGCTCACTACCTGCCGACTGATACCCAGCTCGACCGAGCAGTGATCTAGCCCTTCCGGGTAACTGCCCCACAGTTTATATACTGAGCATGATGTGCTATGGTATGGAATACCTCTTTGGTCAGTTTGGGTCAGGTGTCCTGTCTCTGCTTCCTCTCAGCTTCCCCTTTCTCCCTGGCAGAGCATGAGACTCAGAAAGTCCTTGGTCAGAGTAAACATTACTAAGCAGCAACCAAAAACATCGGTGTTATCAGTGCTGCCCCCAGGCTGAAAGTCAAAAACACAGCACTGCACCAGCCACCAAGAAGGAGAAAAACGACTGCTACTGCTGAACCCAGGACAGTATGCACCCCTAATTCCATACCATTCACGTCATGCTCAGATCCCACATCTTCAATATACCATCACTCTTATCTCATATATATACATATATATACATCCACAGAGAGAGACTGAGAGATCATTCCTTAGTGCATGGAACAATCCCTATAATTCTGCTGAGTCCATTCAGTCCATGATGTCAGGCTCCATCTCTTGTAACAGTCTTTCAGAGCAGGAGAGCTGTGTGCAGTGTTGGATCATTGCCTACTGATGCTGGTAGTTCCTTTATGGCAGAACTCGTCTGGTTTCATCAAAGTTCATTCTTTCTTGGGATGATGGTTGGAGGGAAGTCAGGGCCAGTTGCTGGTGACCTGAAGACATCTAGTTGGTGGGCTTATAAAAGTGCTACATAGCAGGCAATAGCATACAATTAAGTTCATTGGCTGTTTTCCCTTAAAATCAAATCCCCTTGAGGTATACATCAGACTTCCCCATCTTCCCACATTACCCACCAAGTATATCCGGGTCCCTGAGCAAAAGCAGTCCCACGAGTGGGTTTGCCTTTACCTGAAGCAGGAATAACCCAGACCGTCTTCCCCAGCAAATTCTTTATGTGCACCATAGGAACTTTGTTCCCCTTCTACAGTATATACAGGCTCCATCTGATGTAACCGTCTTTTAGGGCAGTAGAGAAGGCGTGTTGTGTCAGATAGTTGCCTGCTGACGACACCGCTGAACTCCTCTGGTCACTGCTGAGCATGTCTCATTTCATCAAAGTTCGTTCTTTGTTGGGGTGATGATCAGAGGGAAGTCAGGGTCAGTCGACGGTGACCTGATGACAGTACTGGGAGACTCCTGCTGCTGCCACAGGCTTTTTCCATGATTTTATTCTCTGATATGATCCTGACAGCACATATATTTTTAAAGCCCAGAGTGGTGGAGATGGGCATCTAGCTGATGGGCTGTTAAATGTGTTATATAGCAGGCAAAATCATATAATCAAGTTTGTTAGCTGTTTTCCCCCAAAATTAAATCCCCTTGAGGTACATGGCAGACTTCCCCGTCTTGCCACATTAACCATCAGTTATATCCAGGTCCCTGAGCAAAAGCAATCCCACGAGTAAGTTTGTCTTTATTTGAAGCAGGAATAACCCAGACTGTCTTCCCCAGAAAATTCTTTATGTGCACCACAGGAAACTTATCCCCCTCTACAGTACGTGAAAATTCTGACTGGGCTGGGCCAGCCCTGTTCGCAGATCCTCTGGTGTTGACCAACCAGGTAGCCTTTGGTAAATGTGTATCCCAGTGTTTGGAAGTCCCACGACCCATTGCTCTCAGTGTAGTTTTTAACAGCCCATTGTATCATTCAATTTTCCCAGAGGCTGGTGCATGGTAGGGGATGTGATATACCTACTCAATGCCATACTCTTTGGACCAAGTGTCTATAAGGTTGTTCCGAAAATGAGTCCCACTGTTTGAGTGAATTCTTTCTGGGGTGCTGTGTCACCACAAAATCTGTTTCTCAAGGCCCAGGATAGTGTTCCAGGCAGTGGCGTGGGGCACAGCGTATGTTTCCAGCCATCCGGTGGTTGCTTCCACCATGGTAAGCACATGGCGCTTGCCTTGGCGGGTTGGTGGCAGTGTGATATAGTCAATCTGCCAGGCCTCCCCATATTTGTACTTTAGCCATCGTCCTCCATACCAAAGAAGCTTTAACTGTTTGGCTTGTTTAATTGCAGCACATTTCACACTCATGAATAACCTGGGTAATAGTGTCCATTGTTAAGTCCACCCCTCGATCACGAGCCCATCTATATGTTGCATCTCTGCCCTGATGGCCTGAAGTGTCATGGTCCCACCAAGCCCAAAATAATTAGCCCTTATTTTGCCAATCTAAGTCCACCTGAGCCACTTGAATGATTGTTTGGTGTTCCACAGTGGACCAACTCTTGGGTACAGGGGCATCTACATGGCGTACCTTCACCACCAGGTTCTGCACCTGGGTAGCAATATCTTGCCACAGTACAGCAGCCCAGATGATTTTACCTCTGCGTTGCCAGTTACTCTGCTTCCATTGCTGCAACCACCCCCACAGGGCATTTGCCACCATCCATGAGTCAGTATAGAGATAAAGTACTTGCCATTTTTCTTATTCAGCAATGTCCAAGGCCAGCTGGATGGGTTTCACCTCTGCAAAGTGTCTTGACTCACCTTCTCCTTCAGCAGTTTCTGCAACTTGTAGGGGACTCCGTACAGCCGCCTTCCATCTCCAATGCTTTCACACAATACAGCAGGACCCATCAGTAAACAGAGCATACTGCTTTTCACTTTCTGACAGTTTATTATATGGTGGGGCCTCTTCAGCACGCATCACCTCCTCCTCTGGTGACATTCCAAAATCTTTGCCCTTTGGAAAGTCCATGATAACTTCTAGAATTCCTGGACGACTGGGATTTCCTATTCGAGTTCGTTGTGTAATTAGTGCAGCCCATTTACTCCATGTAGCATCAATTGAATGATGTGTAGAGGAGACCCTGCCTTTGAACATCCAGCCTAGCACGGGCAACTGGGGTGCCAGGAGGAGCTGTGCTTCAGTGCCTATCACTTCTGAAGCAGCTCGAACCCCTTCATAGGCTGCCGGTATCTCTTTTTCAGTTGGGGTATAGCTGGCCTCAGATCCTCTGTATCCCTGACTCCAAAAGCCAAGTGGTCGACCTCTAGTCTTCCCTGGAGCTTTTTGCCACAGGCTACAGGTAGGACCATTCTCCCCAGCTGCAGTGTAGAGTACATTTTTTAAATCTGGTCCACTCCGGACTGGTCCAAGGGCTAGTGTGTGATCTATTTCTCATTGAATTGGTTCAAAGGCTTGTTGTTGCTCAGGGCCCCATTTAAAACCATTCTTTTTCTGGGTCACATGAAAATGAGGGCTTACAATCGAACTGTAATTTGGGATGTGCATTCTCCAGAACCCCACTGCACCCAAGAAAGCTTGTGTTTCTGTCATATTAGTTGGTGAAGACATTGATGTTATCTTGTTGATCACATCTGTGGGAATCTGGCAATGTCCATCCTGCCATTTATTCCCAAAAATTGAATCTTCTGTGCAGGACCCTTGACCTTGCTTGTTTTAAGGCATAACCGTTTTTTGCAGGATTTGGATTATTTTTTTCCCTTTCTCAGGGACTTCTGCTGTATCACCCCACATGATAATGTCATCAATGTATTGCAGGTGTTCTGGAGCTTGCTCCTGTTCCAGTGCAGTCTGGATCAGTCCATGGCAGATGGTAGGGCTGTGTTTCTACTCACTCCTGGGGCAGTCGATTCCAAGTATACTGGATTCCCCTCCAAGTAAAAGCGAACTGTGGCCTGAACTCTGCTGCCAAAGGAATTCAGAAACATGCACTGGCAATATCAAATGTGGCATCCCACTTGGCTGCCTTTGACTCCAGTTCATAATGAAGTTCTAGCACACCTGTTACGGCAGCTCTTAATGGTGGTGTGACTTCGTTCAGGACACGATAGTCTACTGTTAGTCTCCACTCTCCATTAGACTTTTGCACTGGCCATATGGGCTATCAAAGAGTGAGCAGGTCCTGCTGATCACTCCTTGGCTCTCCAGTCTATGGATCAGATTATGGATGGGAATCAGGGAGTCTCGGTTGGTGTCATATTGCCGCCTGTGCACTGTTGTGATCACAATTAGCACTTGTCATTCTTAGACCTTTAGCAATCCCACAACAGAAGGATCCTCTGAGAGACCAGGCAAGGTGGAGAGCTGCTTAATTTCCCCTGTCTCCAAATCATCTATACCAAAAGCCCATCAGTACCCTTTTGGGTCTTTGAAGTACTCTCTCCTGAGGTAGTGTATGCCAAGGGTGCATGGAGCCTCTGACCAGTCACAATGGGGTGCTTTTCCACTTCCTCCAAGTCAGGCTGATTTCAGCCTCCAGTACAGTCAACTCTTGGGATCCTCCCGTCACTCCAGAAATATAGATGGGTTCCACCCCTTGACAGCTTGATGGCATCAGGGTACACTGTGCACCACTATCTACTGGAGCCTTATACTTCTGTGGAACTGATGTGCCAGGCCATCTGATCCACACAGTCCAGTAAATCTGATTGTCCCCTACCTCCCCCTGGCTGGAGGCAGGGCCCCTCTAATAGTCATCAAATTGGTCACTTACATCTTGTTGATAGGGATTAGTCTTTATCACAGGAGCTGGAGTAAAATCAGCTCTTCCACTCCCATCTGGGAAACTGCTCACCAGAGACTGAAACCGCAGCTCTCATGGGATGATCATCCTTGACCTTTGTTCTCCTCTTCAATTCACACAGCCATTCCTCCAAAGCTGAGGTAAGTTTTCCATCCCACTTCCTCATGTTTCTCTGTGATCCTCCAGGTAAAACCATAGGGTTGCCTGTGGTGTGTACCTCCTATATCTTCTCTCTCAAGCAGTAGGATGCCTTTTGTTAATAGCTGAGACGTGGGTTGGTACACGTGGAAAGCTGGATAGATTGGATATATCGTCTCTCGTTTGAGGTCCTGGGACAGTTTTTCCACAGCTGGTGTGATGGAAGGGGTGAGATTGTCTTCAAACTCTTGGAGTTAACAAACCAGTTCATCTGCTGTTGGTGGTTGTACGTCATTCCAGGTTATTGCTGCCAATGAGTGGGCATATGGTGATGATTCATTCCTTGTAAATTTCCACCACATGGGTCATGTACATTAGACTTCATCTGGATCTATGGGTGCATCCCCGGAATTTGGCTTGATGTGATAGATCATCTCTACAATGGCTGATTCCCTCAAAGACTGGATGCCTTTCTCTAGAGTAGTCCACTTGGCTGAATAACTCATAACATCGTGCTTGTATGGAAACCTTTCTTTCACAGCTGCCAAGAGCCACTTCCAAAGGCTGAGGGACTTTTTCCCTCTTGAAATTGCTTTGTCAATTCCTCCTTCCTTGCAAGTGATCCCAGCTGCTTGGCTTCTGTACCTTCTAGTTCGTGACCATCTGTGGCGGCAGTGTTCTCATGGGAGAATGGATAATTGGTACATAAACTCTGAATAATCCTGAAAGATACAGCAAGGCCATGAGAGGCCCAAGGAAGCCTAAACAAGCAAGATAAGAAGAAGCTGGAATTCACAGAGTTAATGAGAACTGTAGACTGTTGGCAAGCTTTTGAGGTCAAGTTCTCACACCTGTGCTTAACCAATTATATGTTAGTCACTTAGGGTCTTCAAGACATGTATTCAATCATAATATGTCAAATCACTGTAAGTGCATGTAAGAAATAGTATATAAGGAGTTAAGGCTTTGTAATAAATGGCTTTTGTCTGATCATATTGATCTCTGACTGAGTCCATATATTTTCTGCGGCAACCATCGGCCCCATTGTCCCAGCGTCAGAGCAATGAGGTGATGATGTGCTCCCCTTGTTGACAGGTGAAATCCTTTCACATATTCCGTAGCTCGGTTGAGGTCCGGGGTTGAGATGTCACCTCTTCTTCCTCTGATTCACATACTAATAATTCCTGGACAGATGCTGTCCCAGGTGGTGAGCACATTGTTTCTTCATCTTGCTTCATCTTTCTTGCCTCTTTTTTGCTTTTCCCTTTGTGTACAAGGGCAACAGATATTGATAAAAATTGGTCCTCTGGTGTGGCTGCTGTACTTGAGATTGTGGTAGCTGCGCTGTCTGCTGTACTCAGAGTTTGGGTAGCTGCTGTACTTGTCACTGGGGCTGGTGTAGCTCCTGTGCTTGGAGCTGGAGTAGCTGCGTTGTCTGTTGCTTTGCCATCAGATCCAGGGAGAGTTTTTTCCTTTTGAAGGTGCTGCGTAGTGTTTAACAGGGCTCTGTAAGCACAGGCCAAGCCCCAGCACGTTGCCATAATTCGTCCCTCTCTGGTATGACCAGGATGACAACACACATCATTTAAGTGTTTTACTAGTTTTTCTGGATTTTGCACTTGTTCAGTGGTGAAGTTCCAAAGCACTGGAGGGGCCCACTGGCCTAGATACTTGCCCATACTATCCCACACACCCTGCCACTCATGTCCAGCCTCGGGGAAAAATCTCTTGGTCCTCCTATATCGTCGTCTAACCCTAGACAAGACCCAAATCCGACTCCACTTAACTTTTGAGATCAGACAAAATGGTTGTGGGTAAAACACACTCTATGAATGCCAGCATGGTGATCCCCATCACAATCAGCAGGCAGGTCCCAAGGGTACCCAAAGGCCATTCAAAACCTTCAGAACTCTCAAATGATGCTGTAAGCGGTCTGGTGGAGGAGCTGGGAGCTTAAGGGAATCTCTCCCTCATGGGTTGACCACCCGAGGAGGAAAAAAAAAAATGTATAATTGTTAAACACTTCTATTATATACTTCCCAAGGTATAGAGGTGGTGATCACACTGGGAACGCAAGCCAGATCAGTTTCATGGTCAATGATTCTATTGTATTACAAGTCATTACCATAAAGTACAATGACACAAGAACCTTAGCTCAAGGCCCCCAACTGATAAACACTAACACAGCAAATACTGGCTCTAAGTAAGGTATGACATGCTGGAACTGTGAGATCAAGAGCAACAACTTTGAGAGCCAGTAAATCAGCATTGTGACGAGTGACTATTAATCCAAAACAATGATTGCTTATCACAAATACGATTAGACACACTCCAGTCAAATCTGTCATTATCTCAAACCCTCGTGCCCCACATTGGGCGCCAAAAAGAACTGTCACGGTTTAAGCCCAGCCTGTCACTCAGAAACCACGCAGCTGTTCGCTCACTCCCCCCTTCCCCCCCCTTCCTTCCCCCGCTCCCGGAGGGATGGAGAGGAGAATAGAAAGAATGTACCTCCCACGGGCTGAGATGAGAACAGTCCAGTAACTAAGGTATAACACAAATCCACTACTGCTACCACCAATAATAATTGATGGCTTGGCTTCGCGAATGAAGATTTGGGAAGGGCTATACCACACTTACTACAATCATGATGACCAAGGGCATGTGGGATAGGCAAATCTGGTAGGACAAAAGGCTGCTTAGGCAATCAGGAAGTTTCTGACCAGGACTGTTATCTCCTGGGGCAATCTCTAGCGACCAATGTCCTGATCCACCCGCATGCAAGGTTGGATCTGCAGCTTCCAATGCACCTTGGCACCTGCCATTTCAACCCTCGCCTGTTGCTACAGCCAAGTGAGAGGAAACCCTTCCAGCCTGCGCAGTGGATTTTTTAGGTGAAGTGCAGCATGTGCAGAACTGGCCCCACCCTTTACACCTGAGGTTTATCTGCCACAGACTAGCTAGCTAGGACGGTGACAGCAAAGTCCTCAGGTCGTAGGTTTTGTAAGAGTGTCCTTCTCTTAGATGGAAGACCATACAAGGCTAGATGAGCTACATCTGCCTGAGTTTGAAGTTAAGAGATTTTCTTCTCCTATAAGGATAGCTTGTCTTCGCTAACGAAGATTCGGGAAGGGCTTTACCCACACATTCTGAACAAGACTGTCATCTCCTGGGTCAATCACAAGCGAGTGATGACGCAACAGCACAACATCAAACGTCATTTTAATCTCATAATGACATGTCTCAAGCTGGGCATGGGGAGGCTTAGTCTGGGTATTAGGAAAAATTTCTTCACCAAGAGGTGATCAAGCATTGGAACAGGTGGCGCAGGGAAGTGGTGGAATCATTGTCCCTGGAAGTGTTCAAAAAACATTGAGATGAGGCCTTTAATGACATGGCTTAGTGGTGGTTTTGGCAGTCGTGGGGTAATGGTTGGACTTGATGATCTTAAAGGTCTTTTCCAACCTGGTTAATTCTAGAATTCTACAATTATGACTTACAGGCGTTCAGTCATAAGCCAATAATAATAATGATAAGGGAAATAACAAGGGAAGAGAATACAACACCTCACCACCCACTGACCGATACCCAGCGTGACCAGAGCAGCGCTCTAGCCCTTCCAGGTAACTGCCCCACAGTTTATATAGTGAGCATGACGTGTTGTGGTATGGAATACCCCTTTGGTTAGTTTGGGTCAGGTGTCCTGTCCCTCCTTCATCCTGACTTCCCCTCTTCCCTGGCAGAGCATGAGACTCAGAAAGTCCTTGGTCAGACTAAACATTACTAAGCAGCAACCAAAAACATCAGTGTTATCAGCGCTGCTCCCAGGCTGAAAGTCAAAAACACAGCACTGCACCAGCCACCAAGAAGGAGAAAAACAACTGCTATTGCTGAACCCAGGACACCGACAAAGATGTTGAACAAGACCATTCCCAACACAGATCCCTGAGGGACACCACTTATTACGGGTCTCTAGCTGGACATTGAGCCATTGACCACAACTCTTTGCGTGTGGCCATCCAGCCTGTTCTTTATCCACTGAGAAGTCCACCTTTCAAATTGATGTCTCTCCAATTTAGAGACAAGGATGTTGTGCTGGATAGTGTTGAACGCTTTGCACAAGTCCAGGTAGATGATGTCAACTGCTTTGCTCGTATTCATCAGTTCTGTAGCCCCATCATAAAAGGTCACCAAATTGGTCAGGCAGGAGTTGCCCTTAGTGAAGCCATGTTGGCTGTCACCAACCACCTTTTGTTTTTCATGTGCCTTAGCATGCTTTCCAGGAGAACCTGCTCCAAGATTTTGCCAGGCACAGAGGTGAGACTGACTGGTCTGTAATTCCCCGGGTCATCCATTTTCCCCTTCTTGAAAAAGGGGTTATATTTCCCTTTTTCCGGTTCTAGGGAACTTCACCTGACCGCCATGATTTCTCAAATATGATGGACAGTGGCTTAGCAACTTAATTTCCTAGCTCTTTCAGGACCCACGGATGGATTTCATCAGGTCCCATGGACTTATGTACCTTCAGGTTCTTAAGATGGTCTCAAACCAAATCCTCTCCTACAGTGGGCCCAAGGTCTTCATTCTCACAGTCCCTGCATCTGTCTTCCAAGACTTGGGTGGTGTGGTCAGAGCCTTTGCCAGTGAAGACTGAGGCAAAGAAGTCATTAAGAACTTCAGCCTTCTCTAAATCCAGGGTAGCCAGTTCACCTGATAGCTTCCAGAGAGGGCCCACGTTGTCCCTAGTCTGTCTTTTATTTGCAACGTACCTATGGAATCCCTTCTTGTTATCTTTCACATCCCCGGCCAAGTTTAATTCTAACTGGGCCTTAGCTTTCCTAAGGTGGTCCCTAGCTTCCCAGACAATATCCCTGTATTCCTCCCAGACTGCCTATCCTCGCTTACACCTTTTATAAGCCTCTTTTTTCCCCTCAAAGATTCCTCAGCAGCTCCTTATCCATCCAAGGAGGTCTCCTGGCCTTCCTGCTGCACTTCCTTCTAGTTGGGATGCAACACTCCTGAGCTTGCAGCAGGTGATCCTTGAATATCAACCAAGAGTCTTGGGCCCCCCTGCCCTCTAGGGCTATATCCCATGGAGCCTTACTAAGCAGGTTCTTGAAGAGGCTAAAGTCTGCTCTTTTGAAGTCCAGTGAGCTTGCTGCACGCTCTTCTCACTGTCCTGAGGATCTCAAATTCGACCATCTCATGATTGCTGCAACCAAGGCTGCCCTGGAGCATCACATTTCCAATGAGCCCTTCCCTGTTGGTGAGCAGGAAGTCAAGCATGGCACCTCTCCTTGTTGTCTCCTCTATTACTTGCAGAAGGAAGTTATCTTCTACACAATCAAGGAATCTGCTGGATTGCTTGTGCCGGGCCATACCCTCCCTCCAACAGACATCAGGATAGTTGAAGTCCCCTATGAGAACAAGACCCTGCGAGTGTGAGGCTTTTCCTATCTGTCTATAGAGCGCTTCATTCACCCCTTGATCAGGTGGTCTGTAACAGATCCACACAGTAATGTCTCCTATCACTGTTCTCCCTTTAACCCTGACCCACAAACTCTCTGTTGACTGATCACCTGTCCCCAGACAGAGTTCCATACTCTCCAGCCTATCCCTAACATAAAGGGCAACTCCCCCTCCCCGCCTGCCAGGCCTGTCTTTTCTAAAGAGCCTGTAACCTCCCATCCCAACACTCCAGTCATAGGAGCCATCCCACCATGTTTCTGATGCCTCCTATATCATACCCCCATAGACATGCACACATGTCTAATTCCTCTTGTTTGTTCCCCATGCTACGGGTGTTTGTATAGAGGCATGTGAGCTGAGCTCCAAATGAAGCCGGTTCATTGGCTGGAGCAGCTGGAATATCTCTACATCGCTCCGAGCATTTATTACAGGTGCTGGCAACTGACTGGAAGTGCTGGGATGGAATGATGCTCCCCTCCCCCAACACATCTAGTTTAAAGCTTCCTTGACCAGTCTGGCAAGCCTCCTACCAAAACCACTCTTTCCCTTCATTGTCAGACCAGCTCCACCAGCCCCCAGTAGACTTGGCCTACTAAATTGAGTCCCATGTTCTAGATACCCAAACCCCTGACTATGACACCACCCTTTTAACCAGTTATTAACCTGGCCAATCCTCCTAGCTTTTTTAAGGTCCTCCCCTTTATCCTGGACAATTGATGAAAAGACTATCTGAGCTCCAGAGCCCCTAGCCACCTCCCCCAGGGCTCTGTAGTCCTTCTTTATGTTCTCTGGGCTACTGCTGTCTATATCACTAGCACCCACATGGACGACTAGAAGTGGGTAATAGTCAGTGGGATTTACTAGACCAGGCAGCCTCTCTGCAACATCCCTGATCCATGCCCTTGATAGGCAACACACCTCCCTTGAGACGGGGTCAGGCCAACAGATGGGTTCTTCTGTTCCTTTCAAAGTAGAGTCCCCTACTACTATGACCCACCGCTTTTTCCTGACAGCACCAGTAGTGATCTTTTTCACCAGTGCATCAGCTATTTGTTCCTGGTGCTAGTGTGTTTCCTCATTAGCCCCCTGCAGAACAGCAAAGCTGTTCTGGGTGGGGACAACAGATTTAGGAGCTTTTAATTGTCCTCTTCCTCCTTTTTTTGTTTGTTACTATTTCCCAGCTTCCTGGGTTAACGGCCTCTTTCTTTCCTCCATGAGCTACAGTGGATGGTTGAGGCCCCTGCACAGTTTGGGCCTGGAGCAAGCAGTCCTGTTTCCTCTCAGCTTTCCTGACATCTTTCAGCCTATTGACAGCGTTCCACAGCTCAGCCACCTGCTGTAGAAGGACATCCACCAGGGCACACGAAGTGCAGCCCTGCCCATTGTACACCCTCGCCTCAGGAGAGCAGTGCAGGCACTCTCTACACCAAGTTCTGCACTGCAGCCTCCCCTCTCATCGGCTCTGTCTGGGTGCCTAGGCTGGCCACTGCCAGGACAGCCAGAGCAGAGCTCCCAGACTGGGCTCTGGTCATAAGACGAGTCCTCACCATCCTGCTCGCCTGCCTGCGCAAACTGCCTCCACCAGCCCTTTTTCACCGCACTCCTGGTCACTCGAGCTCCCTGGGGCAGGTTTTTAACCAGTCAGGGCTGGTACCATCCCTCCTGGCACCACCCCCTGTGAGTCAGCTGCTCACATCAGCTGAGCTGCTGGCTCCTGGGCAAGTCCTGTGAGGACTTGAGGCTCCCCAAGTGGCTCTTGCCACTCTGAGTTGAGGCTCCTGGATGCTAAGCTTCCCCCCGCTCAGGTGTTGAAGGCATCCTCACTTGAGCTAGTCACCTCAGTAATTGACCCCTCAGCAACTGACTCATGCTCTGCCAGGACGGAGCAGAGACATAACACCTAACCCAAACTAGCCAAAGTGGTATTCCATACCACAGCATGTCATGTCCAGTATATAAACTGAGGGGGAGTTACCCAGTGGGGATCTATTGCTGCTCAGGTCATGCTGGGTATCGGTCAGCAGGTGGTGAGCAATTGTACTGTGCATTGCTGCTGGTTAGTGGTTTACTTTTTTCCTTTCCCCTCGTAGTTTTATATTCTCTCCCCTTGTTATTTCCCTTAGTAGTAGTAGTATTATATTGTACTTTATACTTCTAGGCACAAGAATGTGATGAGTTACAGGGTGTACACACAGCAGCTGAAACAACAGCCCAGAGATATGTGAACAGACAGCTATCTCAATTACCTGTCAAGAAATTCAAACTATAGCCTTCATTTGGCAGAGGACCATTTCAGCAGCAGCATCTAGATGCTTAGGCTTCAAAAACACAGCACTGTTGCAGGACCACTATATTCTTCAGCAAGGAAAATTTGGCAGAGAAAACAGCTCACCATTTCTCCCCAGTATAATTGTGGACAAAGCTGCGCATCAGCCACAAATCCTTACACAAAGTTCAGCTGTGAGGTTTTGAAAGAACACTTGGGCCGTTAAAAAAAAAGTATTTTGTATACAGAAGATGGAGAAACAGCTTGGATCATGACCCTGTTTAGATCTGGCTGCTGTGTTCATTGCACAGCACTGGGAATTGACCCTACTAAATCCCACTCAATATCAACCTCAAGTCTCATGTTACCTTTCCCTGGTCCAGTGCCAGCAGATTTGTTTTGTGCTTGAGATGACCCACTGTATCCTCCTTTGCTGTAATCTCCAGGAGCCGTTCCCTGTGTTAATTCATCATAGCCTGCCAGTGTGTACAAGACAAGGTGTTAGAGTGTACAAGCAGCTGGGCAGGCACTCGTGAGAAGAGCAGTGGTAGGCATACCTGCCCCGTAGCCGTGCTGTCCATAGCCACTCACTTGCTGAAAAGGAGTAGATGGGGTGTTCAGGTTGACTCCATGCTGTTTTGCAGATGCTGGAGGTACCTGGACAAAGGGAGGGAACAAAAGGCCCTGGTAAATGGGGAACAGCACGTAAAACACAAGCTCCCTCTGCCATCTAAGGGGGAAGGCACCTCCACCTCACGTGGGAAATTTAATCCAGAGTTGGAAGCAGTAGGATAGCATGGAACACGGCACTCATGCTTCCAGCAGTAATTTGCTGTAGTGGCTTTATATGAGCCTCAAGTTTTCTGCCAGACCCACACCTCTGACTGCAGTGTAACCATGTTTCAGAACAGGTTGCGTATTTCTTTCATATACTGACTGTAAACAGAAAATTCTCACCCACAAACCCAAGAAGGAGCAACCACAGTGCCATCCCTCCAGAATCAAGTGACACACCAACTCTTTTCTAAAGCTGTTTCATAAAACACAGTCCTACAGGGCCCTAAAAGAGACTCATTTACCCTTCTGCCTAGAGCATCACTTGTTCCCAAGTAATATCCTCCCTCCTGAGAATACCAGCCCTGTTCTCTGACTTAATAGGGTCTCCCCCATCCTCAAAAGGACTTCCTAGGCATTCAGCTCACTGACTCAGCTTTCTGACTCTGCAGAGGCTGCTACAGGCTTTCAGGAACACTTAGTCCATGAGCCGTAGCTGTCTCCTATTTACAGTAATCTGTGCAGGAGTCCATGAGTTCTGGCCTTTTAAATTTCCTGTTTTCTCGGGGAAGAGACTGCAGCTATTTTCTAATGCTTGCACATTTTTTTAGAACCCTTTAGACTTGGGAAGATGACTACGCTACTGTCACGAGACCACACCTGGAGTACCATATCCAGTTCTGGGACCCTGTCCTTGGTTCAGCAGTAGCAGTCATGTTTCTCCTTTGTGGTAGCTGGTGCAGTGCTGTGTTTTGACTTCCAGCCTGGGAACAGTGCTGGTGATACTGATGTTTTCGGTTGTTGCTAAGTGATGTTTACCCTGACCAAGGACTTTGTGAGGCTCATGCTCTGCCAGGGAGGACGGGAAGCTGTGAGGAAGCAGAGATGGGGCACCTGACCCAGGCTATCCAAAGAGGTATTCCATACCACAGCACTTCATGCCCGGGGTGGGGGGTGAATGGGAGTTACCCGGAAGGACACGCGCTTCGGGGTGGGACTCGTTTCTTGGCCGGTGGTATCGTATTCTCTTCCCTTGTTATTTTCTCTTATCATTGTTGTCGGTGGTGGTAGCGGTGGTGATTTGTGTTGTACATTGGTTGCTGGACTGTTCTTGTCTCAACCCATAGGAGTTGCACTCTTTCGATCCTCCTCCCCGTTCCTCCGGGAGTGGGGAAGAAGAGAGCCGCAGGGGGGAGGGGGGCTTCGATTGCTCTCAGCCCAGCACCACTCACTGGGAGTGAGTGAACAAGCTGTCTGGCTAGGGTTTAAAACATGACAGTTCTTTTGGCACCCAACGTGGGGCATGAGGGGTTGAGATAACGACAGATCTGTCCGGATTAATAGTCACTCGTCACAATGCTGATTTACTGGCTCTCAAAGTTGTTGCTCTTGATCTCACAGTTCCAGCATGTCATACCTTACTTAGAGCCAGTATTTGCTGTGTTAGTGTTTATCAGTTGGGGGCCTTGAGCTAAGGTTCTTGTGTCATTGTACTTTATGGTAATGACTTGTAATACAATAAAATCATTGACCATGAAACTGATCTGGCTTGCGTTCCCAGTGTGATCACCACCTCTATACCTTGGGAAGTATATAATAGAAGTGTTTAACAATTATACATTTTTTTTTTTCCTCCTCGGGTGGTCAACCCGTGAGGGAGACATTCCCTTAAGCTCCCAGCTCCTCCACCAGACTGTTTACAGCATCATTTGAGAGTTCTGAAGGTTTTGAATGGCCTTTGGGTACCCTTGGGACCTGCCTGCTGATTGTGATGGGGATCACCATTCTGGCACGAGGGGTTGAGATAACAAAAGATCTGTCCGGATTAATAGTCACTCATCACAATGCTGATTTATTGGCTCTCAAGGTTGTTCCTCTTGATCTCACAGTTTCAGTATATCATATCTTACGTCCATCCGGTATTTGCTGTATTAATGTTTCTCAAGTGTGGGGCTTGGGCTAAGGTTTTTGTCCCATTGTACTTTATGGTAATGACTTGTAATACAATAGAATCATTGATCATGAAACTGATCTGGCTTATGTTCCCAGTGTGGTCACCACCTTTATACTTTGGGAGGTATATAATAGAAGTGCTTAGCAATTACACATCTTTTTTCTCCTTCTCAGGTGCTCAACCTGTGAAGGAGACATCCTTTTACCCTCCCAGTCCTCCCCCAAGACCATTTACATTTGAGAGTTTTGAAGTTTTTGAATGGCCTTTTAATGCTGTTGAGACTTGTTTGCTGATGGTGATGGGAATCACCATGCTAGCATGCATACAGAGTGTGTTTTGCCCACGACTGATTTCAAGAGTTAAGCAGAGTCAGGTTTGGGTCTTGTCTGGGGTCAAACGACAATGTAGGAGGACCAAGAGATTTTCCCTGAGGCTGGACAGCCATGAGTGGCAGGGTGTGTGGGATAGTATGGGCAAGTATCTAGGTCAGTGGGCCCCTCCAGTACTTTGGAATTTCACTACCGAACAACTGCAAAATCCAGAAGAATTAGTAAAACACTTAAATGAGGTGTGTGGTCATTCTGGCCATACCAGAGATGGACAAATCATGGGAATGTGCTGGGGCTTGGCCTATGCTTACAGGGCCTTGTTCAACACTATCCAGCACCTTCAAAAGGAAAAGAATGTCGATGGATCTGAGGGCAAAGCAACAGTCAACGCTACTCCAGCTCCAAGCACAGCAGCTTCACCACCCCCAGCGACAAGTACAGTCGCTACTCAAACTTTGGCTGCAATGAACAGCGCAGCTACCCCAGTGGCAAGTACAGCAGCTGCTCAAACTTCAACAGTGTGGGTACCCCCGCTCCAAGCACAGCAGCTACACCACCCCCAGCAACAAGTACAGTTGCTACTCAAACCACAGTGATAATCACTGCAGCTAAACCAGAGGACCAATTCGTACAAATATCGTTTACCCCTGTACGCAAAAGTACAAGCAAAAAACAAGCAAGAAGGGTGAAGCAAGATGAAGAAACAATGTATTCACCACCCGGTCTAGAATCTGATCAGGAGTCATCATCACATGACGAAGAAGAAGAAGAAGAAGAGGTAACTTCTCGACCTCGGACCTCAACCGAGCTACGGAATATGTGAAAAGATTTTACCCGTCAACCAGGGGAGCACATCATCACCTGGTTACTCCGATGCTGGGACAATGGGGCCGATGGTCACGAACTAGAAGGTACAGAAGCCAAGCAGCTGGGATCACTTGCTAGAGAAGGGGGAATTGATAAAGCAATTGCAAGAGAGAAAAAGTCCCTCAGCCTTTGGAGGCGGCTCTTGGCAGCTGTGAAAGAAAGGTTTCCATACAAGGATGATGTTATGAGTCGTTCGGCCAAGTGGACTACTATAGACAAAGGCATCCAGTCTCTGAGGGAATCGGCCATCGCAGAGATGATCTATCACATCAATCTGAATAATGGGGATATACGCATAGATCCAGATGAAGTTGAATGTACACAACCCATGCGGCGAAAACTTACACGGAATGCACCGTCATCATATGCCCATTCATTGGCAACAGTAACCTGGAATGACATAGTACCACTAACAGTGGATGAAATGGTTCATAAACTCCGAGAGTTCGAAGACAATCTCACCCCTTCCATCATCTCAGCTGTGGAAAAACTGTCCCAGGACCTCAAACGATTGAGGGACGATCTATCTGACTTACCCAGCTCCCCATGTGTACCAACACACATCCCAGCTATTAACAAAAGGCATCCTATTGTTCGAGAGAGGAGATACAAGAGGAATACCCCACGGGGTACCCTATGGTTTTACCTGCTGGATCACGGAGAAGACATGACAAAGTGGGATGGAAAACCTCAGCTTTGGAAGAACAGGTGAGTGAATTGAAGAGGCGAGCAAGGGCCAAGACTGATCGTCCCATGAGAGCTACGGCTTCAGTCTCTGGTGAGCAGTTCCCCAGATGGGAGTGGAAGAGCTGATTTTACTTCAGCTCCTGTGATAACGAAGACTAATCCCTTTTACCACGACTTAAGTGTCCAACGCTGTGATGACCATTACAGGGGCCCTGCCTCCAGCCAGGGGGAGGTAGGGGACAATCGGATTTACTGGATTGTGTGGATCAGATGGCCTGGCACATCAGTCCCACAGAAGTATAAGGCTCTACTAGACACCGATGCAGTGTACCCTGATGCCATCAAGCTGTCAAGGGGTGGAACCCATCTATATTTCTGGAGTGACAGGAGGATCCCAAGAGTTGACTGTGCTGGAGGCTGAAATCAGCCTGACTGGGAGGAAGTGGAAAAGCACCCCATTGTGACTGGTCAGAGGCTCCATGCATCCTTGGCATAGACTACCTCAAGAGAGGGTACTTCAAAGACCCAAAAGGGTACCGGTGGGCTTTTGGTATTGCTGCTTTGGAGACTGAGGAAATTGAGCAGCTGTCCACCTTGCCTGGTCTCTCAGAAGATCCCTCTGCTGTGGGGTTACTGAAAGTCGAAAAACAACAAGTGCTAATTGTGACCACAACAATGCACCGGTGGCAATATGACACCAACCGAGACTCCCTGATTCCCATCCATCAGCTGATCCGTAGACTGGAGAGTCAGGGGGTGATCAGCAGGACCCGCTCGCCCTTTAATAGCCCCATGTGGCCAGTGCGAAAGTCTAATGGAGAATGGAGACTAACAGTAGACTATCATGGCCTGAATAAAGTCACACCACTATTGAGTGCTGCCGTACCGGACATGCTAGAACTTCAGTATGAACTAGAGTCAAAGGCAGCCAAGTGGCATGCCACGATTGATATTGCCAATGCATTTTTCTCCATTCCTTTGGCAGCAGAGTGCAGGCCACAGTTTGCTTTTACTTGGAGGGGTTTCCAGTTCACTTGGAACCGACTGCCCCAGGGGTGGAAACACAGCCCTACCATTTGCCACGGACTGATCCAGACTGTACTGGAACAGGGGCAAGCTCCAGAACATCTGCAATACATTGATGACATTATTGTGTGGGGTGATACAGCGGAAGAAGTCTTTGAGAAAGGGAGGAAAATAATCCAAATCCTGCTGAAAGCCGGTTTTGCCATAAAACGGAGTAAGGTCAAGGGACCTGCACAGGAGATTCAATTTTTGGGAATAAAATGGCAAGATGGACGTAGACAGATCCCCACAGACGTGATCAACAAGATAACAGCAATGTCTCCACCAACTAATATGACAGAAACGCAAGCTTTCTTGGGTGCAGTGGGGTTCTGGAGAATGCACATCCCAAATTACAGTTCGATTGTAAGCCCTCTCTATCATGTGACCCCGAAGAAGAATGATTTTAAACGGGGCCCTGAGCAACAAGCCTTTGAGCAAATGAAACGTGAGACAGTTAATGCAGTAGCCCTTGGACCAGTCCGGACCGGGCCAGATGTAAAAAATGTACTGTCACTGCAGCGGGGGAGAACGGTCCTACCTGGAGCCTCTGACAGAAAGCTCCAGGGGAGACTCGAGGTCAAACCCTCAGCTTTTGGAGTCGGGGATACAAAGGATCTGAGGACAGCTATACCCCAACTGAGAAAGAGATACTGGCAGACTATGAAGGGGTTCGAGCTGCTTCGGAAGTGATTGGCACTGAAGCACAGCTCCTCCTGGCACCCCGGTTGCCCGTGCTGGGCTGGATGTTGAAAGGCAGGGTCTCCTCTACACATCATGCAACTGATACTACATGGAGTAAATGGGCTGCATTAATTACACAACAAACTCGAATAGGAAATCTCAGTCGTCCAGGCATTCTAGAAGTCATCATGGACTGGCCAGAGGGCAAAGATTTCGGAATGTCACCAGAGGAGGAGGTGATGTTCGCTGAAGAGGCCCCACCATATAGTAAACTGTCAGAAAGTGAAAAGCAGTATGCTCTGTTTACTGATGGCTCTTGCCGTATTGTGGGAAAGCATCGGAGATGGAAGGCAGCTGTATGGAGTCCTGGACGACAAGTTGCAGAAACTGCTGAAGGAGAGGGTGAATCGAGTCAGTTTGCCCAGGTGAAAGCCATCCATCTGGCCCTGGACAATGCTGAACGAGAAAAGTGGCCAGTACTTTATCTCTATACTGACTCATGGATGGTGGCAAATGCCCTGTGGGGGTGGTTGAAGCAATGGAAGCAGAGCAACTGGCAACGCAGAGGTAAACCCATCTGGGCTGCTGCACTGTGGCAAGATATTGCTGCCCGGGTGCAGAACCTGGTGGTGAAGGTACGTCATGTAGATGCCCATGTACCCAAGAGTCGGGCCACTGAGGAACACCAGAACAACCAACAAGTGGATAAAGCGGCTAAGATTGAAGTGGCTCAGATGGACTTAGATTGGCAACCTAAAGGTGAATTATTTTTGGCCCGGTGGGCCCATGATGCTTCAGGCCATCAGGGCAGAGATGCAACATATAGATGGGCCCGTGATCGAGGGGTGGACTTAACAATGGACACTATATCCCAGGTTATTCATGAGTGTGAAACATGTGCTGCAATTAAACAAGCCAAACAGTTAAAGCTTCTTTGGTATGGAGTACGATGGTTGAAGTATAAATATGGGGAGGCCTGGCAGATTGACTATATCACACTGCCAACAACCTGCCAAGGCAAGCGCCATGTGCTTACCATGGTGAAAGCAACCACCGGGTGGCTGGAAACATATGCTGTGCTCCATGCCACTGCCCGGAACACTATCCTGGGCCTTGAGAAACAGATTTTGTGGCAACACGGCACCCCAGAGAGATTTGAGTCAGACAATGGGACTCATTTCCAGAATAACCTTATAGATATTTCGTCCAAAGAGCATGGCATTGAGTGGGTATATCACATCCCCTAGCACGCACCAGCCTCTGGGAAAATCGAACGGTAAAATGGGCTGTTAAAAACTACACTGAGAGCAATGGGTGGGGGAACTTTCAAGCATTGGGATACACACTTCCCAAAGGCCACCTGGTTGGTCAACACTGGCCCAGCCCAGTCAGAACTTTTACATATTGTAGAGGGGGACAAAGTTCCCGTGGTGCATATGAAGAATTTGCTGGGGAAGACAGTCTGGGTTATTCCTGCTTCAGGTAAAGGCAAACCCACTAGTGGGATTGTTTTTGCTCAGGGACCTGGATATACTTGGTGGGTAATGCGGGAAGATGGGGAAGTCCGATGTATACCTCAAGGGGATTTGATTTTAGGGGAAAACAGCCAATGAACTTAATTGTATGCTGTTGCCTGCTGTGTAATACTTTTATAGCCCATCAACTAGATGTCCCCAGGTCACCAGCGACTAGCCCTGACTTCCTTCCAACCATCATCCCAACAGAGAATGAGCTTTGATAGAACCAGATGAGTTCTGCAGTAAAGGAACGACCAGCATCAGCAGGCAACGATCCAATACTGCACACAGCCTTTCCTGCCCTGAAAGATTGTTACAAGAGATGGAACCTGACATCATGGACCAAATGGACTCAGCAGCATTATAGGGATTGGTCCATGCACTAAAAAAATGATCTCTTTCTCTTGGTCTGTGTGTATATGGATGTATATATGTGGGAGAGGGATGGTGTATTGAAAATGTGGGATCTGAGCATGACGTGAATGGTATGGAATAAGGGGTGGATAATGTCTGCCTAGGGTTTAAACCACGACAGACCCTCAGCACAAGACAAACATGGACCTGTTAGAGGAGGTCCAGAGGAGGCCCATGAAAATGATCAGAGGGTTGGAACACCTATGAGAAAAGTCTGAATTGAGGTTGTTCAGCCTGGAGAAGAGAAGGCTCTGGGGAGACCTTATAGCAGCCTTTCAAGACTTAAAGAAGGCTTATAAGAAAGATACGTACTTTTTACCAGGGCCTGTAGTGACAGGACAAGGGACAAGGATTTTAAACTCAAAGAGGGTAGATCTAGATTGGACATAAGGAAGAAACTTTATGAGAATTGTGAGACACTGGAACAGTGTTGTGATTTAAGCCCAGCTGGTAACTCAGAACCACGCAGCCACTTGCTCACTCCCCCCCCCTTCCTCCCCCCACTCCCGGAGGGATGGGGAGGAGAATCAAAAGAATATAACTCCCACAGATTGAGATAAGAACAGTCCAGTAACTAAGGTATAACACAAAACCACTACTGCTACCATCAATAATAATAATGATAAGGGAAATAACAAGGGGAGAGAATACAACCGCTCACCACCTGCCAACCGATACCCAGACCAACCCGAACAATGATCTATTCCTTCCAGGTAACTGCCCCCAGTTTATATAGTGGGCATGATGTGCTGTGGTATGAAATACCTCTTTGGCTAGTTTGGGTCAGGTGTCCTGTCTCTGCTTCCTCCCGGCTTCCCCTCCTCCCTGGCAGAGCATGAGACTCAGAAAGTCCTCGGTCAGAGTAAACATTACTTAGCAACGACTAAAAACATCGGTGTTATCAGCATTGTTCCCAGGGTGAAAGTCAAAAACACATCACTACACCGGCTACTAAGAAGGAGAAAAATGACTGCTACTGTTGAACCCAGGACAAACAGATTGCCCAGAGAGGTGGTAGATATGCCATGCCTGGAAACTTTCAAGGTCAGGAGAGTTACAGCTTAGGCTGTCACACTTACAAACATGGTTGGCCCATAATGGAATGCATTGGGTACACCGGGCACACCAGCATAATAAGGTAACCCAGTGTAGCTGTACCCCGGGGGCAGGGTTGGGTTGAGGAAGGGCTGCTGAGTTGTGTGGTGAGTCTGCGTCTGGTTCTGCTGCGGCTGGGTGAGTGTAGTAGTAGGAGCAGGGGAGGCAGAATCCCCGTGTCCAAATTTTGTTATGTCACCTGCAAAAGAACAAACTAATCAGAAAAGCTATCAAAGGCACCCCAAAATTGGAGGATTCAAATCCTCTGAATACAAGTAGACAGCTACAGAAGAGAGCACTTCCTACACTTCAAAGGCTGCAGTTGTTCATGGGAAGAACTCTCCTGGTCTCTGTTCATGGCACAAAACTCTGTGCCATGCCTAATCCACTGATGAAGTAGAGATAACCAATACTTACCTATCTCACACAGTCTGAGCAGATTCATTGCTATCAGATCATTGCAATAAAACATGTTAAAAGCAGAAGTATGGTAAAAAGCCAAAGAGCAAACGGTTGCTGGGTTCACAGCTGTTTACATTAGTAACAATTTTGCACTTATTCTCAAAGGCTACCCAACTTCCAGAAGTTGCATATGAATTACTGACCAAACCCATGAAGGTTTAAAAAAAATAAAAAAATAAAAAGAAAAAAACCACAGTGTCAGGGTTGAGAGGGAGATGCTCACTTCTGTCTGTCTAGTTTGGACTGATGGGTTTAACTGCTTACATAAGGGAAAAACAACTGCTCTTTCAGAAATGGCAGGATGACTAGCACATCTCATCATCCTCATCTTTAAAAAGCACTCACCTGAGTATGGGTTGTTAGCAAGGCTTCCATCTCTGCCTGTCAAGGTTGCAGGAGCAGGGAATGTAATTCCATAGTAATCCTTAGAAAGAGACAACATTGTTTTTTGATAGTTGAAACCGTAACAGAGCTGGACAGCTCTTATGAACCCCATATTATACATATAAGAAAATCTAAAAAGCAAGAACTAAAGGAAGCTTGAGTAGAAGCTGACCTTATTGATTCCAGGGGAGCTGAAGATTTACCTGGATCCTAAACTTCAAAATATACTTAATTTATAGACATTTTTAATATCACATACAAATACTTAATCTCTTAATAGTAAGTTAAAGACAGCAACTAAACGTTTTCCCCTCCCAACCCTCAGCTCTGAGCTGTCATATTTCAGCAAGACTGTACCTGGAAGAACAAGAGACCCATCAGAGGCCAAAGACCTGGGGTCAGGCCAGGACCGTAATCACAACATGGATGTAATCTAAAGGTTTTACCCTTGTCCTACACCCTCTTTTCTAAAAGTTAAAGCATCAGCTAGGAAAACAGCACAAACATAAAAAGAAATGGAAAAAGTAATTAAACTACATTACAGGAGACCTCAGATCAGTAGTCTCCAAAGTGGGGTGCGCAAGACAATCCATTAGGGTGCATAAAGAAAATGTTTCAGGTACCATTAATAAATAAAATTAAAAAAAAAAAATAGCGTTTAACCTTTCTCTTATCCTTTTTAATTTTTTTTCAGGTATGTTTTATACAGTAGTATATGTTTCAAATTTATTAATAAAAATTTATTCAGAGTGTTCACAAAATTTTACTGATGGGGTGTGTGATCAAAAGTTGGAGAACACTGCCTAAGAACATTCTTCTAGGTCCTCTACAAGAAGGTAAGACAGTCCTCACTCTAGAAAGCTCACCCTTCAAGATGACAGGACATGCCTGCAAAACCAGAGCAGAATTTTGTCTTCAGTTTGGGCAAAAAATGAAAAACTTGCCCTTGCCTCTCCTGGTGAACTCCACATGTGGGTGTCATGGTTTAAGCCCAGCTGGTAACTCAGAACCACGCAGCTGCTTGCTCACTTCCCCCCTTCCTCCCCGCCTCTCCCGGAGGGATGGGGAGGAGAATCAAAAGAATATAACTCCCACAGATTGAGATAAGAACAGTCCAGTAACTAAGGTATAACACAAAACCACTACTGCTACCACCAATAATAATAATGATATGGGAAATAACAAGGGAAGAGAATACAACCACTCACCACCTGCCAACCGATACCCAGACCAACCCGAACAATGATCTATTCCTTCCGGGTAACTGCCCCCAGTTTATATAGTGGGCATGATGTGCTGTGGTATGAAATACCTCTTTGGCTAGTTTGGGTCAGGTGTCCTGTCTCTGCTTCCTCCCGGCTTCCCCTCCTCCCTGGCAGAGCATGAGACTCAGAAAGTCCTTGGTCAGAGTAAACATTACTGAGCAGCAACTAAAAACATCGGTGTTATCAGCGCTGTTCCCAGGCTGAAAGTCAAAAACACAGCACTGCACCAGCTACTAAGAAGGAGAAAAAATGACTGCTACTGCTGAACCCAGGAAAGTGGGACTGGTACTCTAGGAAAAACTACTAAGTGTTTTTCCTCCTAATTCTCATGGCTCACTCCTTACCACCTCCAATCCATCAAGAGTTAATGCTTTAACCCCTAATGTGTCCAGTTCCAGAGAGTCTTCAATACTGGAAAAGCATCCTTCCTCATACCTGCCTCTACAAATTCCCCAGCATCTCAAATGCTTTTTCAGAGCTGACAGCACCTTCCACCTTGCTGCATTTGCATACATACAGAGGAGGGCCATGATGATAAGGGGGCTTGAGCACCTCCCATATGAAGACAGGCTGAGAAAGTTGGGGCTGTTCAGCCTGGAGAAGAGAAGGCTGTGTGGAGACCTCATAGCAGCCTTCCAGTATCTGAAGGGGGCCTAAAAGTATGCCGGAGAGGGACTCTTCATCAGGGACTGTAGTGATAAGACAAGGGGAACTGGGTTTCAACTTAAACAGGGGAAGTTCAGGTTAGATATAAGGAAGAAGTTCTTTACTGTGAGGGTGGTGAGGCACTGGAACAGGTTGCCTAAAAAGGGGTGAATGCTCCATCCCTGGCAGTGTTCAAGGCCAGGTTGGACAGAGCCTTGAGTGACATGATCTAGTGTGAGGTGTCCCTGCCCATGGCAGAGGGGTTGGTACTAGATGATCCTAAGGTCCTTTTCAATCCAAGCCATTCTATGATTTCTGAGCAGCACCCCTGTCTCCTACACCTAATCCTCCATCACTGAACATGAAGTAATCTGACAAAGATTTAGTATCACGGGTGCTTTCTGTAACTTGAAACGGTGCCATATTTCATCATCCTTTCCTTCCCAGGTAATTCCCCCTCATCAACTCCAGCATGAATCACTTAACAAAACACATCCAAATTCCTATTAAAAGTCTTTGCAGGTTACTCAAAAGCAGCACTTCCATCTGCATCTGAGGAAAATGGCACAAAAAGCAGATTTGGAGAAGAGATCTGAACAGGATTCAGTGGATATGAACTGGAATTGACACACTAGAATTTTCCCCTATATAAACCAGAAAAAATATAACCAAATCTACATGAGAACAGGGTCTAAGGATTGCCATTATTCCCACTACCTCTCAGGTGAAAAAAAACACATCAGCACTGCATATACCTATCCCACACAACTGTGCATACACACATTCAAAACAAAAAAATCATTAGAATATATGATTGCAAGACAGTTATCTTTGCATTTCATGTCCACCCATAGGAAAACATCAGAAGAGATACTCTGCTCTTCAGACAATATGGGTATTTCCTGACCTACAGAAGGCATGCAGTAGAAGGTGCCTAAAGCCAAAACTGGTATATCAGGAATAGACTCAAAAGGTGAGACAGAAAAGGACTGAAAAATGGTAAGTGATCTGACATAATAGATTTAAGCTCTACCAAGCAGCTCACTAGGTACCACGCACACCATTTAAGACATCTGTAAGTTCTCTACTACACAGGCAGCCTGCAACAAACTAGCAGAAAAGACCACAAATCCCAATGTAATTCACACAAAAATGAACAAAACAAAACAAAACAAAAACAAAAAAACAAGAGTGACAATTTACAGCATCAACATGCACATTAAGAAATTCAGTTAAATTTAAAAAAAAAAAAGACATCACCACCCCCAAACCTCAGGGGAAACCCCCATTTTCACTATATCAGCAGCCACTGGTACCTCTTACCGCTGGAAGCTTCCCAGGAAGCAGTGACAACTTGCACTTGGGACTCTGCCCATTTTCACTTTCTAGATATGAATGGACCAGGTTGTCAAAGACAAGCATTCCCATCAGCTCCTGATTCCCACACACTTAATGTTGCCTAATTTCTACAAGAAATTCAAAACAAACAACAACAAACCCCCCACAAAACAAAATCTAGAAATGACAATCATTGCATAAATAGTTGATGAAAAATCCTTCACAACATTTAAACATTTATTTATAAAGATCAACACACTGAGGACAAATAACTCAGAGAGCGAGGGGGATGACAGATGCCCCCAAAACCATTCTGCAAGTTATTTGCAGAGAGAGGAAAAACTCTTTCACCATCAAGGCTGCAGGTGTTATGGAAAAAGGTGGGGGGGGGGGGGAGACCGACAAACTAAGAACCTAAAAATGTTTGTCAATAAGAAACAAAGGAAAACATGCCTTAACTCATATATACAAATAATATCAGAGCATGAGATAAGAAAAACAGAAGCTGGTAGGCAGAGAAACTTGAAAATAAAAACTAAGCGAGCCAATTCACAAGTGACACAAAACAGAAACCCCAAAACGCATTCCCAACACAGCTGCCCCAAAAGCCTCTGCTGCAAGGCTTTTGCATCCCCCACTGAGCCATAACAGCACAGGAGCCATGCTCCCCACACACCCTAAACACAGTCATGGAAAAGAACAAGAGATTATTTGTGAGAGTAACACCATCAAAGGTCAAGCCATTTGCCTTGACACTGAACAGAACATTTGTAATTTTGAAATATATCCCAATTAAATCTCTGAAACTGTACTTGTATATATTGGCAAAGGATATGCTTGCATGAGAACTCTTTGCGACTTTATACGCATAGATAATGTTACTGTGGATACAGATAATGACTCAAAAATTTATGCTTGTAATTTTGTTGAGCTTATAGGATGTGATTTCACTTACTCAGCTCCTGTCCTGTCTTATTAATTAATGAGGTCTATCTATCTGCTAATTCAGGACCTACTACCTACCCCCACTGGGATGAATCTCACCTTAAGATGAAAACTGCTGCTACATGAAGACCTGAAACAACTGCTGAAGCAAGTTTGAGACAAAAGACAAAAGACAAATTACTGACCATCATGTTGCAGAAGAAATACATCACATGTCGGAACGAGTCAAGAGAGGTGCAGAACACCGGTAGTGGGAAACTCTTCCTGGATGTTCACCTACAGGAATTCTCGACAGAATGCTTCACCCTGCTGTTACTCTACTGACATTAACTGTTTTGCTCTTTATTCTAACGATTGCATTGTATATTAGAATCTGGATTACTGTAAAGTGACTGTTTTATTGACTTCCTCCATTGAGTGTATATGCACAAGGTGTTCCTAAATCAGACTAAATATTATGTAGCTTGAGTGATGATAGTCACGGGGTGGATTATATGGAATAATGGGGAAAATCAGTGACCAGCCCCACACATCCCTCCAAATCCTCAAAGTTATGTTACTATATTAAGGAAATTAATTATTTACTTCCAGGATAGAATGTGGCTAACATGCACAGAATCAATCCCATGATAGTTCCCCAGGCAACCCTGTGACCTTGGCATATGCTGAGATAAACTGAATGGAGGGTGGAGCAAAGTGAAGGCACCATGGCCAGGCTGTTATTCTCCCTGCAGGAGCAGGAACTTGAAGACACCATGTACTGATAAAACACACAGCAGCTGCCAAACAAGGACTGCAAAGTGAGAGAATTTCATACCAATTGTTAACAAAATATGTATGAATAGAGCCCTTCAAGCTCCATAGGTACACACTCTAGTTCCATAGGTGGTTAGCTATATAGTCAAACTCCATAGGGTTACAGGGAGTTATTAATTTGAATTAAATCATATAAATATGTGAAATTAAGGGGGGTGTGTGATGAGAGAAGACTTTATTGCAACTGCTGGGATCAGTTGACAGGCTGAACCTGTCTTCTCCCCTCCATAGGGATGCCTATTGGGTAAGAACTATATGTGCATTTAATGGTTGATTTTAGCTGGCTTCATTATTTTCACACTTGTTCTCACAGCTAGCAATTGTCAACAACAATCTTCAGACCTTAAGCTATCGAAAAATTCTATAATAAAATTTCTCAGCTTAGATCTATTTTGTGTAAGCTTCTGGAGACTTAAAAGAGACTTAAAATTGTCTTAAAATTAACTTAAAATTTTTAACTTGATGTGTGAATCTGTTGCCATGTACCCTGAATAGGACGATCGAATCACCCTCCAATACAGCGTGCTGTCCAGTGGAGCACCTGCAGAAGGCTCTGACAGTCTAATTGGGCTCAAGGGTCTCACCTATCCTGAGACGTTAACAGACCAGTCAAGCTTATGAGTGAGGGGGGTGAAATTTTCCATCTTACAGGGGGTAAAGACCCCCTTAACGTGACAACAACAAAAGCCCTCAGGAGAAAGTAAATGAAAAACAAAATTGAAAATGCAAATGGAAAGTCTGTCTAGAGCATGATGAAAGGAAAGCTGCGGCACCACATAAAGCTGCCACCCAGCAGCACCCCAAGCACAATGCCCACCCACACCACCACCAAGCCTGACTAGGCTCATGCCCAGCACCACTCACAGCCCCACCATGGCTGCACTCACAACCCCACAGCCTCACCTGCAGCACAGCACCACCACCACCACCCCCTGGCACTACTGCTCCTGACAGCTCTTGCCACAGCCCTCACCTGCCACCACCTGCATCCCTGTGATGCCATCTTCCCCCGGCACAGCCGACAGCTCTTCCAGATCATGGCTGTCCCCCTGCCACAGCTCTGCTACCACAAGGAGGCACCCTTCCCCTTCACTGACACCCTCCTCCACACCAACCATCCACAGCAAGCCACCACCACCAGCCTCCACATCCTCCAGCACCTCTTTGCCAACCTCAGGAGCCACAGCACCCCCCACCACTGGAATGCCCAAGCAAGGCACAACCTCCTCAACAACCTCCAGTGTTACATCCACCACCTGGAGCAATGCATGACAGCCAATGGCATGCTCTCCAAAGGCCAAGGGCTCCACAACCTACTGCTCAGGATCAACAAATACTTTGGGCACACTTGGCACTTCCTCTGTGCCCACCACCACAGGCCCTGCACATGGGATCACATCTGCCTCAAAGCTCACATCTGCTTCCAATGCGTGGACATGCCCACACAACAGATGAAGAGCCAAGCTGTTCCTGCCCTCCACCAAACCCACCCACACCAAATGGCCATCCCCAGCCAAAATTGGCAGCCAGATGAAGTGGAGGCAGCAGCAGCCTGGGCTAGGATTGCTCAGCATGGCTCACAGTTTTTCCAGCCAGGAGCCTGTGCTGAGAAGGAAATGAGCACGACCACAACAAGGCCGGGGCCAGGCTGTGGCACAGTCCACACACCTACACCATAGCCCGCACACCATGAACATATGGAGAGGAGAATCAAAAAGAATGCAACTCCCACAGGTTGAGATAAGAACAATTTAGTAACCAAGGTATAACACAAATCACTACTGCTACCACCAATAATAATAATGATAAAGGAAACAACAAGGGAAGAGACTACATCACCTTACCACCAGCCGACCGATAACTCGCCCCACCCCACCCGACCGAGCACCGACCGATACCTCATCCAACCCTGCAGTGAACTAGCCCTTCCGGGTAACTCTCAAGTTACATACTGGACATGACGTGCTGTGGTATGGAATACCTCTTTGGTCAGTTTGGGTCAGGTGTCCTGTCTCTGCTTCCTCCCAGCTTCCCCTCCTCTCTGGCAGAGCATGAGGCTCACAAAGTCCTTGGTCAGTCTAAACATTTGAGCAGTAACTAAAAACATCGGCGTTATCAGCTCTGCTCTCAGGCCGAAAGTCAAAACCACAGCACTGCACTAGCTACTAAGAAAGAGAAAAATTACTGTTACTGCTGAACCCAGGACAATTACCCACAGCTTTATCTAGCCCATCCAGACTGCAGCCTCCCCTGATTGAGTACAAGTCCCCATGGACACTGTGGGACCCTCACATCAACAATTATTTATCACAGGAGGGGACCCAACAAGGCCAGCAGAGATTTGGACAAGGAACAGCACCCCAGTGCTACCAACCCCACCCAAGAAACAACAAAGAGCCACAAAAAAAAACCATAGGAGATACTCAGGACTACTTACTGCTCTCCTACAACCACCACAACTGGCCCAGGATGCTCCTGCCTGTGCTCACACACCAGTAGCCACAGCAACTTGCCTCACTACATAAAGCACATTGGCCTAGGCCTTCTTCACTCCAACACATCCCCTAAACACCACCACCCAGCATGGTCCAAACCAGCCAGCACAGCATTCCCCATAAAGGAAACTGCCCACTCGCCACCAGCTGCTCCTTCACTCCAATCAAGGACTTTCTCAGTCTCATGCTCCACCAGTTAGGAGGGGAAACTGGAAGGAAGCAGAGACAGAACACCTGACCCAAACTAGCCAAAGGCGTATTCCATACCACAGCATGTTATGCCCAGTATATAAACTGGGGGGAGTTACTTGGAAGGCCCAGATCACTGCTCAGGTCAGGCTGGGTATCAGTTGGTGGGTGGTGAGCAATTTTATGCTCTCTCCTTGTTATTTCCCTTATCATTATCATTAGTGGTGGTAATAGTAGTGGTTTTCTGTTATACCTTAGTTACTGAACTGTTCTTATCTCAACCCTTCTTTGAGATAAACCATGACAGAGGGCACAAGGGCACAAGACTGAGAAATTCCATTAGTATGATAGCATAACATAAACTACAAGTATTTCACCAGGCAAACACCGGAAATCGAAAAAATCACAGAATCATAGAATAGCATCAACTAGGTTGGAAAAGACCTTTAAGACCATCACGTCCAACCTTTACCCCAGCACTACCAAGTCTACCAATAAACCATGTCACTAAGGGCCTCATCTACACAATTTTTCAACACTTCCAGGGACAGTGATTCCACCACTTCCCTGGGAAGTGTGTTCCAATACCTGACCACACTCTCAGTGAAGAAATTGATCCTAATATCCAACCCAAACCTCTCCTAGCACAGCTTGAGGCCATTACCTCTTGTCCTATAATTTGATAATTGGGAGAAGAGACCAGCCACCTCCTCCCTCCATCCTCCTGTTAGGTAGTTACAGAGAGCGATAAGGTCCCCCCTGAGCCTTCTCTTCTCCAAACTAAACTACCCTAGTTCCCTCAGCCATTCCCTCATCAGACTTGTGCTCCAGACCCTTCACCAGCTTTGTTGCCCTTTTCTGGACACGCTCCAGCAAATCAGTATCTCTCTTGCAGTGAGGGGTCCAGAACTGAACATAGTACTCAAGGTGTGGCCTCACAAGTGCCAAGTACAGGGGGATGATCACTTCCCTGGCCCTGCTGGCCACACTATTTCTGATAAAGGCCAAGATGCCGTTGTCTGCCTTGGCCGCCTGGGCACAAACTGGCTCATGTTCAGCTGGCTGTCAACCAGGACCTCCAGGTCCTTTCCCTCCGAGAGGCTTTCCAGCCACTCTTCCCCAAGCCTGTAACATTGCATGAGGTTGCTGTGGCCCAAGTGTAGGCCCCAGCCCTTTATCTTCCTGAACCTTATACCACTGGCCACAGCCCGTCAATCCAGCCTGTTCAGATCCCTCTGCAGAGCTTTCCTACCCTCCAGCAGATCAACAGTCCCACCCAACTTGGTGTCATCTGCAAATTTACTAAGGGTGCACTCAATCCCCTCATCCAGATCATCAATGAAGATATTAAACATTGACCCTAATGCTGAGCCCTGAGGGACACCACTAGTGGCCAGTCACCAACATAGATGTGACACCATTTACCACCACTTTTGTGGGCTCGGCCATCCAGACAGTTTTCAACCCAGCAAAGAATACACCTATCCAGGCCATGAGCAGCCAGTTTCTCCAGAAGAATGCTGTGGGAGACAGTGTCAAATGCTTTACTGAAGTCCAAATAGACAATGTCCACAGCCTTTCCCTCATCAAGCAGGCAGGTCACCTGATGGTAGAAAATCAGGCTGGTCAAGCAGAACCTGCCCTTCATGAACCCATGCTGACTGGGCCTGATGTCCCGAATTTCCCTCACGTCCTCTGTGATCTCACTCAGTATGATCTGCTCCATGACGTTCCCCATCACTGAGGTCAGACTGACAGTCCTGTAGTTTCTGGGGTCTTCCTTCCTGCCATTTTTGTATACAGGCCAAACTCCAATACTCTGGGACCTGCCCACTAGACCTGCTGATAGAGAGTGGCCTGGCGAGCTCTTCTGCTAGCTCCTTCAGCACTCTTGGGTGTAACCCATCTGGCCCCATAGATGTTTATACATCTGAGTGGAGCAGGAGGTCACTAACCATTTCTTCCTGGATTATGGGGAAGAACCTCCTGGATTGTTTCTTCTTTGCTGTATTGTACTTCCAGCAGTCATCTGTTAGGTTTAAGTCCCCCACTATAACAAGGGCAAGTGATTGCGAAAACCTCTCCCAGTTGTTTGAAGAACACTTCATCTGTAGCTTCATCCTGGCTAGGCGGTCTATAACAGACTCCTACCAGGATATCTGCTTGGTTGGCCTCCCCCTGATCTTCACCCACAAACATTCAGCCTTCTCACTCTCAACACTGATTTCAAGGCAGTCAATGCACTCCCTGATATACAATGCAACCCCACTACCTCTCTTTCCTTGTCTATCCCTTCTGAAGAGCCTGTAGCCATCCACTGCAGCACTCCAATCATGCAAATCGTTCCATCATGTTTCTATGATGGCCATTATGTCATGATGGCTTCCAGCTCCTCCTGTTTGTTGTCCATACTGCAGGCATTGGCACAGACACATTTAAGTTGCTCTGTGGATCTGGACTCCAACAGTGGCATGTTACCCTGTGGCTCATTTCTAATGAGCCTAGGGAACTGATTGTAGAGGACCTTTTCCTCCACACAGCACAATGAGACCGAAATCATTAAAAAATCCTCAACTGGCAAGAATAGCAAAAATCACCCTATACAAAAATATTTCTGTCTGTGTGTTCTGCTGCCACACAGGATAAGCTACAAAATGACCATACACTAGCTGTATAATATGCACAGTTTATTAAACAAGCACACTAAAGCGAATAAACACACTAACACAAATCAAGTCTATATATACATACAATAAGTACAATAAAGCAAATCATATGTATAGCACAGAGGAAAACTAGGAATGTATCAAATCATTACTGCATAGAGAGAACAGAGATCAAAAAGAAATACATCACCAATTACCACTGAATCATCATCCAAGCCCACACTTCCAGCTTGCAACCGATGCCAGGACTCTCGAGTAATTGGGAAAATTCCTATGCAGTGCGTCCACCCATAGATGAGGCTTCAGATTCGGCTACAAGAGGGTCCTGCTTTTATACCCTTAGAAAAACAACCAGCTTTATTCCAGATCTCTAATTCGTTACCCGTGGGGCTGTGCAGTTTCTCATGATCTCATTGTTATCCATGCTGAGAGCACTGGCCAGGCACCCCGGTGTGGCTAAGTATATGAAGGTCACAGAAGAGCTGCACACCTATGTTTTCCTGACTCTTTCAGACAGTCATGATGAACATAAAAATATGTATACTCTACCAAATACACTTTGACAAAAAACATACTTTGTTATGTCTTTCAGTCACGAGAGGGAATCAACTCTAAGCTAGGTTCCCATCCATTACACTGTGTCTCCTTCATTCAATAAATAAGAGCTTAGAAAAGACTTCTTATCCCCCATCATGACGAGGCTCAAAGGAAGGAAAGGAGAAAAAAGAGACTATAAAAACCTCATCAAAAAACATTTAGCCCTCAGGAGCTTAGACCCACAACTACCTACTCAAATAGCACATGGACTTAAAGAGCTGCTGAGTTTCAAGAGAAATACATCCTTTTACAACTCTTCCAAATTGTAAAAAGAAAATATGTATTGACACGCAAACAAAGACAACCCACAACCCATACTAGCACATTAGATAAAGAGACTTGGGCACCGTCCTGGTTTCTGCTGGGATAGTTATTTTTCTTCCTAGTAGCTGGAACAGTGCTGTGTTTTGGCTTTAGTCTGAGAACAATGCTGATAATACATCAATGTATTAGTTGTTGCTCAGTAGCGCTTACCCTGATCAAGGACTTTTCATTCTCTGTCATGGTTTAAGCCCAGCCAGTAACTCAGAACCACACAGCCGCTCGATCAATCCCCCCTGCTCCCAGAAGGGTGGGAAGGAGAATCAAAAGAATGTAAATCCCACGGGTTGAGATAAGAACAGTCCAACAGCTGAAGTATAATACAAAACTACTACTGTTAGAGAGGGTGAAGTTTTTACAATAAAATAATCATATAAAATAGTAAAATGATTATATTTGAGAAATTTATAAATCAATAGTGAGGCTTTGTATATTAGAAGACGTAACTTTGCCGTTTTGTATCATAGTTACTCTGTAACTACATGATACAATGGTAGTCTTGGTAGCAAGAGCTAACATAACTGCATATGGTGAGGGGAGTATAGGTGTATGTATTGTAAAACTCTACCCAAGCAGAACCTAAGTTTAAGATAGCCAAAAACAGCATACCAGAAGCATCCTGGTGAAGATAAGAGAATGCTAACGTCGGGAAGACGACTGGGACCTGGCCAAGTAGAGGAAAGGTGAAAAGGACAACCTGAGGAAGACTTCTTACTTCATCTGAGGAAGACTCCTTACTTCATCAGGGCAACCACCAGAGGGGGCGGCGCAAGCGCAGAAGAGGCTGATGTCGTAATAGATTGATGTAGCAATCTTTGATGCATATGTATTAGTCAATGATGTAATCTGTGTTGAATATGTATTAGTTACGAAATTTTTAGTGTATAAATTGCGAACGCGATGTGACGGGAATCGGAACCAGATTTGGGTGCGTACCCCTGGTTCCCGGCGCCTCAATAAAGCACCTCATATAACCATTCCGGTGGTTATGTGTCAGTTCTTACGCCAACACTACTACAACTACTAACAATAATAATGATAAGGGAAATAACAAGGGGAGAGAATATAAAACTAAAATGGAAGGGAAAAAAAACCCAAACAATAAACACAAGTGATGCACAATACAATTGCTCACCACCCACTGACTGATAACCAGCCCAACCTGAGCAGTGACCTGAGCCTTCCGAGTAACTCCCCCCAGTTTATATACTGGGCATGACGTGCTGTGGCATGGAATACCCCTTTGGCTAGTTTGGGTCAGGTGTTCTGTCTCTGCTCCATCACAGCAGAGCATGAGAGACTGAAAAGTCCTTGATCGGAGTAAGCATTACTTAGCAACAACTAAAACACTGGTGTGTTATGAGCATTGTTCTCAGAGTAAAGCTGAAACACAGCACTGCACCAGCTACTATGAAGGAGAAAAATAACTGCTACAGCTGAATCTAGGACAGTGGGAAAGGAGAAACCACAAAAACAGACCAGCAGCAAAATTACCCCATGTGTCACTACCCCAACACTTTCACAACCTCCACTGAACCACTACAGCCAACCTGCCCCCAACACACCACTGCCCTCTCCAAGCACGGCCACCCCACCACCAATCTTCCCCAACATCACCACAACCACCAGCCAAACTGAAAACCACGGTTGGAAACTCACTGAAATAAGAAAACAATAAAGGGAAAGCCACGGCACCGCATAAAGCTAGTCACCTGGCAGCCATGTCTGTCTAGCATCTCGTGTCTGCTTCCAATGCCTCCACAACCTCGCCTGCATTATGCGCAATTAGCCCAACTACCCCGACCAACCTGCGTGGCCACCCCCATGCTGCCACCATCACTTTTGGACCACTGCACCATCCCTACCTCCATCCTTTCACCTTCCCTGATGACAACATCCCCTGCACATCTAGGGGCACAGGGGCTCAGGCCATCCCAAACACAAGACCTTTCACTTACCAATAGCCCCATGGGGAGCATCTTCTTTGCTCTCCAGCCACCACAGGCAAGGAAGTAGAGAAAACACAAAACCCCTGCTACAGGGGCACACACATGGGACCACAGCCAGGAGGAGCAACAAAGCCCTTCCCTTTTTTCCTGAAGGAAAAGCCTTTCTTCCCCATTCTCAGGAGCTTTAAACAAAGGAGCTGGGCCAGCTCTATCCAGGAACACATCAAACCATCACCTGCCTATACACAGAGCCACCTCCTTGGAAGCCACCACCTCCACCACCTCAAGGCCCTTTCTCCAGGAGGGGGCTCCCCAGGCTCTTCCAAGCAACATCATTTCACAATCCGTCCAAAGGTGAAAAGATCAGCTAATATGAAAACAAAGGTGACACACAAGTGAAAGGGAAACAGACTACAGTCAACACCGGGACATTACAGACAGAAAAGAGACTTGGGCAGGAAGGGAAAGTTCAGCTGCAGAAAAGACTCAACCACTTCCCTGGGCAGTCTGTTCCAATGCTTTACAACCCTGTCAGTGAAGAAATTGTTCCCAATATCATAGAATCATAGAATTGTTAGGGTTGGAAAGGACCTTAAGATCACCTAGTTCCAACCCCCCTGCCATGGGCAGGGACACCTCACACTAAACCATATCACCCAAGGCCTCGTCCAACCTGGCCTTGAACACTGCCAGGGATGGAGCATTCACAACCTCCCTGGGCAACCTATTCCAGTGCCTCCCCACCCTAACAGGAAAGAATTTCCTTCTTATATCCAACCTAAACTTCCCCTGTTTAAGTTTTAACCCATTACCCCTTGTCCTGTCACTACAGTCTCTAATGAAGAGTCCCGCTCCAGCATCCCTATAGGTCCCCTTCAGATACTGGAAGGCTGCTATGAGGTCTCCACACAGCCTTCTCTTCTCCAGGCTGAACAGCCCCAACTTCCTCAGCCTGTCTTCATACGGGAGGTGCTCCAGTCCCCTGATCATCCTTGTGGCCCTTCTCTGGACTTGTTCCAACAGTTCCATGTCCTTTTTATGTTGAGGACACCAGAACTGCACACAATACTCCAGGTGAGGTCTCACAAGAGCAGAGTAGAGGGGCAGGATCACTTCCTTCGACCTGCTGGTCATGATCCTTTTGATGCAGCCCAGGATACGGTTGGCTTTCTGGGCTGCAAGCGCACACTGCTGGCTCATGTTCATTTTCTCATCAACCAACACACCCAAGTCCTTCTCCGCAGAGCTGCTCTGAATCTTTTCTCTGCCCAACCTGTAGCTTTGCCTGGGATTGCTCCGACCCAGGTGTAGGACCTTGCACTTGGCATGGTTAAACCTCATGAGGTTGGCATCAGCCCACCTCACAAGTGTGTCAGGTTCCCTCTGGATGGCATCCCTTCCCTCCAGCGTATCAACCGAACCACACAGCTTGGTGTCATCGGCAAACTTGCTGGGGGCACACTCAATCCCACTGTCCATGTCAGTGACAAAGATGTTAAACAAACATCCAATCTAAACATCCCCTGGCACAGCTTGAGGAAGTGTCCTCTTGTCTTATCATGTGTTACTTGGGAGAAGAGACCAAACCCCACCTCACTACAACCTCCTTTCAGGTAGAGAATGATACAGTCCCTCTGACCTCTCATCCTATCGCTTGTTACTTGGAAAAAAGAGACCAAAACCCACCTTGCTACAACCTCCTTTCAGGTAGTTGTAGAGAGCAATAAGTTCTCCCCTCAGTCTCCTTTTCTCCAGGCTAAACAACCCCAGTTCCCTCAGCTGCTCCTCCTAAGACCAATTATAACTGCTCTAAGAAATCCACACTCTTTACTAGCATTTTCAACATGCTTTATTTATTTATTTATGCTGGCATATAGAATAAAATTGCCTGGTTTTGAGATGGATGTTCGGGATGTGCAACTGGACAGGGTTTTGCCTGGGAAATCCCTGTACTCACCTTTGACTATCTGACTCTTGCTGTCTCCAGACTCCACATGGAAGACCTGGTACTGACCTGGACCTTTAGCCATGGCATTCATCCAGTGATACTTCTTTTCCAGGTCACTACTCATTGCTCCATTTCTGCCTCTAGGGATGCATTGCATCACTTAATCCTGTGACTTTTTTCTGTTACATACTAGCAAACTTTTTCTCCATGATCCTTACCCTAGTTTTCTGAAAACAAAATTCTTTACCTTTCCACAATCCAGGCTGAGGGTCTTTGTGAATCTAACTCACAGCTTTTCTCACACACCATTTATGTTCTGTATCCAGGTAAGGAAGAAAACATCATATACTCTTCCCCTCCTGCAGCTCACCTGCATTTATTGCCATGATGCATACACAAAGATCTCTACCTATGAGTGCCTCCAAAAACATTCAGATGCACCTACTGGCTGCCAATTTGTGTACTTGCTGTTCAACCTTACCTCTTGGTAAAAGAAAACATTCCCACTCAGGGTTCAACTAGATTTGACAAGATGTCATACTTTTGCTACAACAATTAAAAATTTCCCTTCTCAAAAGCACAAAGCATGCCCACAATATACTACATACAGATAAGCTCTTAGTCACCATCAAATGCACTAATTTGTGTTGCACAAACAATCAATACTGAAGGTAACTTGTTTAAAATTAAATAAGCCAAGCCATTTACTTACTATTGGCAGCCTGGACTGAAGCATCTGGAGATCATCATAACCGTAAATCTGCTTAAAGACAAATAAAAATAAAACATCATTATAACGCTTTTCTCTGACACTTACCAATTTGGGGCTTTAAACAGAGTCTGTTTTAAAGGTGTACAGTTATATGTCGCATTTTGCTATCATGGTGCACTGTAGCATTTTAAGGCTAGTAGAGGTAAGTTTAAAACAGCTTATCACTCTGCTGTTTCTTGATGACAGCAGCCCTCTAAGAATATTACTGTCCCATCTTCAACACTGTTTCCACAGATGTATCATTCATCAACTTGTGAAAAATGTACAGGGCATTCAGATTTGGAAGTAAGAAGAGCAACAGCCTTCTGTGCTTCAATCATCACTTCTGAGAATAGCAGGATTTAAGATTTAATGACTAGACCACAAAGCGACCTATGGTATCCCCTTGTAGTCAGTGTGATACAGAAAAATTATTAGAATAAAGTTCCTGATTCAAGATAACCAAAATACGTTGATCCTGGTCAGACACCAAGCAGCTATGTGCAATCTTTCAAAGTATGACAGAAAGGACACATGGAACATTTCAGCTATTACTATAATATACCTATTCCAGTAACACAAACCTCAATGAGTCTAATTTTACTCAAAGGATCTAAAAACCTGATACCACTGAAAACTAAAGCAACATGCACATTTAGCTTCAACAGCAGCTAAATCAGGTCTGTACCAACAGTTCGTTAGTGTACTATCAACAGTAAACCCCGTGAGTTAATTTCACATATTCTTCAGCATTTGGAACAAGAATTCCAGATGCAATGAGCTGACAGAAATGCCCTGGCATAGACCGCAGCAGGTCTGGAGGGCCCACTTGCACCAGAGTTAAGTAATCAAGGACAGGAACAATTAAATTGCTTACTGGGTAGGCAGCCAGAAGTCCTCCAGGTCCCACAATATACTGGTTATGCAACAAGTGTGGTACACCTTGGGGCAGGTTTGGGGGAGCTTTGCCTGCAGAATAAAAATATAGACACTTTTAACAAGCCTCTAGAGAAGAAAAGGCTTCAGCATTGAGACAATATAGCTCACAAACCCTGGCGGCTTCACTGTCATAGCTTGTAAAGAACAGAACTAAGCAAAATAACTTTGTGCTGGTTGATGAGAATGCTTAAAATAGCCTGAAGACTTTAACCATGCCTCAAAGGAAAGGAAAAAGCACAGGCTGCTTAAGACTGAAAACAGCCCCATCAGAGAACAGTCTGATTTTGTCATTTACTTTGTCCAAGAGGATTACAAGAATTACAGGAAGTCTCCTTTCCTCAATCCGCTCCTGCAGGCAAAATTCAGGCATTGTTGTAAATTCTCTCATTTTTTGCTCTGTTAACACATTCTCCTTTATCACTAGCAATAGACTGGAAAACATGAAATTTTGCCAGCATACTTTTTGTGAGTGACTTATTGCAGCTAGGAATAGCAAAGAGAAGACTGAAACAGCTTCAGTTGCTTCAAAGAAGCAGTGCCAGGAAGCAGAAGAGTTTAAAACTAAATAAATAAAAAATGAACTTTGGCCAGTTATCAGACACTTCATTTACAAGGTATTAGAATTAGAAATGAGAAATCCTTCTGTAAGTTTGATCTTAATATTTAAATCACTTAGTTCCCTCCATAGGATTTCCTTTTAGCAGTTCAGGTTGATTACAGAAACAAAAGAGAATTTAGCATTATTTCCACTTCAGTGCCAGAGGCCTCCCCACCTTCTTTCTCTCTCTGTGGGCCCTTTTTCTGAAGTGCTATTTGTTTTGGAATGACACAGACACCAGACGCTTTTTTCCTTTCTGTACATGTGGCAGTAGGGATATGGCATATGATAATGAGGACACTGCAGTACATTTTGATACTGCCAAATGAATTCAAATCACAGAGAAGACTGAAATTAAAGATGATGTGAATTCACAGCCAAGACAAACTGGGCAAATCTCTAGCCCAAAACTTCCAAAGTTAGAACTGCTCTGGTGTCTATTTATAAAGCTCTTTGGGGATGGAATGTGCTCTATAAATGCCACATAACACCCTAACAAATATTTCAAAAACACAAAACAAGGCGACTTCATAAGCCAACAAATAAAGCATGCTGAAAATGCTAGTCAAGAGTGTGGATTTCTCAGCGTAGTTACGGCTGGTGAGATGCTCAACTGATAGCCCTGCCAACTGAAGTTCTCTGTCTATCCATGTAATCTGTTAATATTGCAAACCTGAAGACACTAAGGGAGCTGCTCGTGTGGAAGCAGCTGGTACAGACACACTGGAAACACTCAGGCCAAGGCTGTTTGTAGTGTTCATACTGTTTGCCATGCTGACAACTGAAGAGGTGGTGCTAGTGGCTGAGGTTGAAACAGCTGAAAAGGTTGTTGAGGGCTGAAGCGAAGTTGTGTTCTCAATACTAGTGTGCTAGAAAGGAGACAAAGAGAATGAGGATCATGGAGCAAATAAACCACAGTGGAAGATGCTGGGGAAAAAACATAACCAAACAAAAAATATCCACAAAACCACCCCAAAACAGCAATCTTTTAAGTAACAGCAGCACATGCAAAAGAAAAAGATACGCATTCTCTATGTACCAAGCAAGCAATGAAGTTGCATGCTTGTGTTTTTTAAATATTCAAAGAAAATTATTACACAAGAGTTAAATTCAAATGACTACATCATCACAAAATTATACAGTAGTAACTCAAATGTCACTCCATGCCATTATTTCTTGCCCTTTGCTTATATACTCTTTTCAGCCAGTACCTGTTACGTTAAATAAACTCCTATATTTTTCCAAAAGACAGCATTTTTCTTCAAAATACAGGACACTGCTATCATGATTTCCTCAGTGCACTTGAAGAATTTAAAAGATTAAAACAGCAGTGCCCCACAAACAGAGTTGATGTGGTAAACTAAAATGCAGACCAGATCTATTACAGGAACACATAATGATAAAGGATGTTCTTGGTTTGAATCCAGCACCATACAGTGCCTTAGCTGTAAGCTGATCACACTTGCAAAACAGTGTCATCAACACAAAGACACCAAAACAACTCTGACAACAGAAAAGAAGGATGTTTGGATAAGTGTAAATTTTTAAGTTACATATGCAGTAGGGATGGAGCAATATAAACCAAAATACAGGCATAAAGAAAAGCAGTAACGTATCTGCACACCCCAACTGGGATTGTACAGAGGTACTCCATCACAGAACAAGGCAGCGTCTCACTTGTTTGTGCAACCTCATCTAGAACACTGTGTTCAATACCATTTGACTTCTTAATTCAAATGCATTAAATATACAGGTGACAATAATGCCATATGGTAAACTCTAAAAACCATCTGTCATGATATGCATCATTCTATCACCTGCATTTTGCCAGCTAACCTCTCCAGTGGAGAAGTTTCAGACAGCTAGGTTAAAATGTTGGGGTTTGTTTTTTGTTCTGCTTTGGGGTGGTGGTTTTGTTTGTTTGTTTGTTTGTTTTTAACACATTTGTTACAAGAAATTCTTTATTCTATCCTCCCTTGCTGGCATGAAAATTTCCTCTACAGTTGTGTGACTGGCAAGTCTCTGTAATAGCTATTCTTGATCTAGTACAAATCCCAAGTGCTGAAGACTTTTTTTACCACTAGAGGGCTGGCAGTCCTTCAGATAAGGCTCTTGTTTGTGTTCTTGCTGTACTGGGACACAATGAACTTTAAGAGAGGGTCTTAATCATCAGATAAACTGATGATATGCCAAAAATCTGTTGAAATCCAAATAGGACTTACCACATGTGATGTGCTTGAAGACAACACTGAAGCAGGGGAGAGGCTGCTCTGATGACTGGAAAGGGAACTAGAAAGAAATTGCAAAGAAAATTTTTCCTAGGACATTTTTAAATATGTATATTACACACATATATACACAAACACAGAGTAGGTAGTAGGATTTTAGTTAAAGAAAAAAAAATGTAGGTGTGTGTATACACATACACAGCAGGATATTAAAGGAAAAATTGTCTGTAAGTGATGTGTGTATATACATGTATGTATATGCATATATATAGAGACAGACAATTACAGACTTTTTCCTTTAATTAATATCTTACTACTGTTTAATAAAAGAAACTGAAGTACAGAGACAATTACTAACAAGAAACATCTAAACCACCATTCATTTGTATTTATCAATTTACTATCTGTTTTGAAAAAACAACAGCTGATTCAGGAATTACATAGCAACAAATCAAAGACATGTAAAGTCCAAAAACCAAAAGAAGGTTCACATAGCACATGGTTTGTTTCACATTCTTTCCCTAAGCAACTGCTACTGCCTGCTACAGGGCACAGGTATTAATTAGGTGAGGCAGTGCTTTGGTTTGACTCATTATGGTATTTCTCACGTAACCTGCATAACATTAGTTCAACCAATTAGAACTGCAAGGTATTTGCCCCACAACTCTACCAAAAGCCCGAACACACTCTCAAAAGACAGGGCTCAAAAAAACCACCCAAACCCCAAAACAAAGCAAACAAAAACCAACACCCCCCAAAACCAAAACCAATAAAACAAAAAAAAAAAAAAAAAGAAAAAAAACCCCAACCACATAAAAAACCCAAGCAAACCACAAAACCAGTAAATGAAGAGCATCTGTGAAAGCCCAAAACTTAGACATACTACTACAGAATCTGGCAATTTAATCAAGGCTGGTTCATACCACCACACCCCACCAAAAGCCATTTCCTCCTTGAAAAGATGACTCAGAACTATCAATTCAGTTTTATACATGTACTGCAAAATATGAACATAAAGAATCCCCTGATGAAAAACATCCGCAGATAACTTTGTTTTAGGAAGCAACTCTGCTTTAACACCACTGATATAAGGAAAGCAAGTGCCTGGAAAACATAGGGTTAAAATACTTTTAACTTAACTTAGGTCTAAGGTAGACAACAATGTTTGTGTTGTCTGTGGTGTGATAATAGAATTTAGTAGTCTTACTAACAAGAGTGAATTATTTCTTTCCATCCTTCTAAATGAGGGAATTATTTCTTACAATCCTTCTAATTATCAGTTAGTTTGGAGACAGTGACTCCCGAACATCTGCTAGCTTAGGATACTCCTTGTCTGCCCATCCTGTTCCGCTTGCAATAAATTTTGTACGAAGGTCACACTGTTCTAAACCTTTGCCAGCTATCAGAAACTTGTAGATATGGCTGGTTTCAGCTAGTTTTGTGGTTACTGGAGCATCCAACTGTGCCAAAGGTGAAAAGTGCACCGTGAGGAAGACTGCTTACTTCATCTTGAAGACCCCCGCCCAGGACCATCGGAAGGCAGTGCGCAAGCGCCAAAAGGGAGGAGACTTATGATAATGAGTACCTAAACTAATTGTAATATCCCCGCTGCTCTCTCGGGAACCTAATGAATATGCATGTTTGTGTGTAATAAATATCTGCTTGCTTAACCCCTCGGTGTGCAAGTTAGGAGGAGTGATCCCCCTTGCACCCAGAGCTGTAATAAACATACCTGCTTTATAACTCTCTCTGAGTTGTAGAGTGATTCCATGCTTCACCACCTTTTTCCCCTAGCTGATCACGCCTGTGAATTTCTGTCAGTAACAGCAGCATATAGTTTGGTGCTCAAAAAGCCTCTCCTCATGAGAAATCAGAAACAAGAGAGATCCTAACCATAACAAATATTTTAGTGTTCCCTATGGAAATAGCCACAAGAAAATACAGCAGTTTTCATAACAAAGCTGCAGGCTAAATTATATGTCTTAATTTAAGGGCAAACACTTCTGCCAGCTCTTCAAGGTGTGGGACAAGAATAAAACTTGGCAGTTTCATAGATTAATTTTACTTTGACTCTTTAAAACTGTTCCCTGTCTGCAGGAATTATAATGACACCACTTCAGGCAGCAAAGAAATAAGTGGTTCAGTCCAACATGTGGTTTTAAACCACTCCCTCCCACACTCTCCCCAGCTCTTCTAATAAACCTTAATTGACCATCTGACCTATGGTAGGGACACAGACAAGAGCCTCCAGAACAACCAAGTCAGACGTGCTTGGAATTCAGGCATCATCTTTTCATGGTGCTTGATATCTGTCCAACAGCATCAATCCTCCAATTAAATGTGCACAGCTTTTCAACAAACAAATATGGGAAGACGCTGTTTCTAATGTGAATGGAATAATTCTTATTTGACACATTTACCATTTTAATCAACAGAAAAAAAATGTGTATTAAAAGAGGATCAACCATGTCCTAGCTGTGAAACAGAAAAAAACCCCGTCCTGGGTTCAGCAGTAGCAGTCATTTTTCTCCTTCTTAGTAGCTGGTGCAGTGCTGTGTTTTTGACTTTCAGCCTGGGAACAGCACTGATAACACTGATGGTTTTAGTTGTTGCTAAGTAATGCTTACCCTGACCAAGGACTTTCTGAGTCTCATGCTCTTCCAGGGAGGAGGGGAAGCCAGAAGGAAGCAGAGACAGGACACCTGACCCAAAATAGCCAAAGAGGTATTCCATACCACAGCACATCATGCCCACTACATAAGCTGGGGGCAGTTACCCGGAAGGGATAGATCACTGCTTGGGTGGGGCTGTGTATTGGGCAGAAGGTGGTGAGCAGTTGTATTCTCTTCCCTTGTTATTTCCCTTATCATTATTACTATTGGTGGTAGCAGTAGTGGTTTTGTGTTATACCTTAGTTACTGGACTGCTCTTATCTCAACCCATGGGAATTACATTATTTCGATTCTCCTCCCCATCCCTCCGGGAGCAGGAAGGGGGGGGAGTGAGAGAGAGATTGTGTGGCTGGACTTAAACCATGACAGATATCCCATCAAAATAGTTTCTTATATTAACAAATAAAGTACAAAGGTGAGTATTAAAATATAATTCAACCATTATAGCCTCAGATGTCACCTGCCTGAGGGTGAAGTTCAAGTAACAGGCACTGAAAAATCAGACATAGTGCAAATGAGCTAAGCTGTACTAAATACACTTCCAGGAACACCAATCTGATATTTCAAAGTGTCTTAAGAAAATGGCTTAGGAAAAAAAACAAACAAAAACAAAATAAAAACACCTGCAAAAAAAAAAAAAGAACCCAAAGAACCCACCACACAAAAAAAAACAAACACCAAAAAAAAACCCACCCCCAAACACAAACAACCAAAACACCATGCACTGCCCTCATGGAATTATTTAATTTTTAATTCTAAGAAATAGAAATATAAATGAAGCTACAATATTTCAAAATCAGCCAGGAAGTAAACCATTAAAGAATGATTTCAAACATACAACACTAAACAAACAGCAAGCACTGTGGACAAAGTAAGAAAAACAAAATGAGGGATTAAATTTAGCTCCCATGATTGAAACAAGAGCCCCTTGAAACACAAAGTTGCTTATATACCACAAAAACTTGAGGGCAGCAGCTGCGCTACCATTAAAAGGCAGCCCAGAGCTCATGCTTTGCAACCAGAAATATCCTGGTCTCTCCTAGATCTCTCTCTACTTAATGTTAATGTCAGAAAAGGGGACCCAGGTGTCTGACAGCCCCCATACACAATCACCCTTACATTTGCTCTTTTCCCAAAATGGAAACCTTTTCAGTTTATCACAATTCGTCCTGTACCTGCTTAACTGGGAAAGTGAGCTGCTGGCCAAATCACTGGACTGATGCAAGCTGGACAACATTGCCATGTGCTGCGATGCTGAAGGCAGAAGCGAGGCAGTGGTGGATACCATGCTAGGCAGAGAACCAGCAGGAGATAGCAAAGGAAAAGGCTCTGGAACTGATGAAGTAGCTGCAACAAGTTAAAAAGAGGCATTCAAAGACAAATTCCAGCATACCTGACATCCCAGCCTGGATCCAGGAACACAACAGTATTCTCCCCCCATTTTACAAAAACCTGACCGTTAAGAACCAGTAACAGTATCAAGCAGTCTGGCTATTAATGAAAATTCAAATAGCAACAGAACTATCTTTTTTTCCCCTTTAAGCTCTTCACCTACAATAGATTTATAATTTTCACATGTACAATCTTATGCACTTTACCTCCCACTATCTAGATTACTAACTTTCACTTGCAAGTCAATCTTCATTTTAAAATTCCTTGCATTTGGTTCCACAAACAAGTCATTTGTGCTTTTCAAGGCACTGTACAAATATGCTTTTACCTTCAGCTCTGCTTCTTCATTCCAACCTACACAGCACCTTTGATATCTGAGACTTGGATAACTGGAGTGTGAGGGCACATACAACTTACCAGTTTGGAGAACAAGTCAAATGTATAATGCAATAGAATAAAAGAAGCTCCAACTGAGCACAGCATTAAGCACTTTCAACGGCTAAAGAATTGTCAAATATTGTCTTACTTTATTTGACCTAGATAACAAAAAGCATTTAGCATTAATATTACTTTTTAGGCTATACAGAGTAGAACAGATGTGCCTTTCCAAAGGATCACTATACTGTAATAAGACACAGAACAACTCTGCTGCCCAACGTAATACCCAGCTGTTTCTATACTTACCTCTTGTCCTACGATGATAAGACACAGAATTAGAGTCACTTGCCCATCAATAAAATTCAGAAAGAGAGCTGAGCCCTGCCTTTTGCCAGGCCATGCTTCCATACCACATCAGAGATCACTAGCCAGTGGATCATCACTAACTTGCAATGCACATGAAGACAGTCTTAGAATGGTCATGCTTGGAAGTTACGCATCACAGTTTGTTCATGTTATTGGTTTGGTTTCCTCACTAAATGACCCAAGTCAGGTTGCTGGATGGGGTGCTATGCAAACAGAAATCAAGAGATCTTGGCCTTGGCAATAAGTGATGGTAACTGACAACAGAGAAGGAAATTAAAGTGACAAACAGAAACACAGTTATGAAGGCAACTGTATCACCTGATACCTCCTGGCAAGATACATATACAAATAAGTAAATAACATTTACAACTCTCAATATATTTAGAGCAGGGTTCCATTCCTGAAGTAAAAAGGGGTCTTCATCAAGACCCCTTACAAGATACCTGAACACAATGTGCAAAACAAAGACAACCAGGAAACAAGTGGGATGGTCAGAAGTATAAAACACCAGCCATGCTTTGCACTAAGGGTTTACGAAGAACGAGATCTGGATATTAAAGGACAGCAGCAAAGATGAGAGATGAACAACTAAGAATATTATCAGCACATACAGTAGGGAAAAGGTCAGTACTTTCAAATGTTAAGAATAGAATTTCAAAATAGTTTGGATGCATGAAATAGATACATGATAGAAGACTGATTCCAGTTTACGTGTTTGAGATGCGGGGGGAGAGGAAGTTCTCTCAGAACTGGCATAGAAATAATAAAGCCATTATAGAATAACTATAAAAATATTAGGAATTATCATAGAATGGTTTGGGTTGGAAGGGACCTTAAAGATCATCTAGTTCCAACCCCCTTGCCACAGGCAAGGACACCTTCCGCTAGACCAGGTTGCTCTAAGCCCCATCCAACCTGGCCTTGAACACACTTAATTCTCAGATCTTTGTTTTACATAAACAAAAAGACAAGTCCTGTAGTGAATTTTATAATTTTTTTATTAGTTCTGTATGTAAGACTAAGAAAGTTTTCCACTTGAAAAGCTGGTTTTATATATAACAATCTTTTAAGTGGTAACTTTTTTGGTATATACACTCTTTCAGCTCACTGAAATTTAACTTGGCACTAACAAAACACTGTTTACAGATCTGAATACTCAAAACTTCAGACCCTACCTGAAGAGATGTTTAAGAGGATGACAGACCTAAAATCTAAAATTGAAGTGCTGGAATTCCAGAAGATGTTAATTCACACTGCTGCTCTTGAAAACTTCCACAGAGCAGCACATAAAGGTCAGAATGAATGCTATAACTATTTTAACTCCAGGAAGAGAGCTGTAGGGGTGCTACAACTGAAATACCTCATTAGAAACAGGCCAAGATGAAGGTAACAGTAATGTCTGTATCAGAGCCAGTACTGTTTTACTGTTACTCCACTGCAAGGCAGCAAGCTACCTGGCAGAGGGAGCATGTTACTCACAGGCTTGTAACGGGACATAAGTAGCACTATGTCCAGCAAGAGGTGCATTCAAAGAATGTGACTGTTTCATTATAGCTAAATGCTACTCACAGCTTCACAACAGAGAACTGGAAGAACTGCTAAGTTTGATATTAATTTTTAATTTTATATTTTGTTTTGGTTTTGGGCAGATACAGTCAAAAGAAAAATCAGCTGCAAAGCAGCTTCTCTAATTCTGAGACTGCTTAGGTTTGCAGATTTAATAGGGCTGCTTTCATACTTCAGTTTTAGTCAAGAAGCAAGCAATGTATCTTATGCAAGTACAAAATAAACCCAAATGGGTCATCCAAAAATTAGCCAGTGAGAACAATATAAAAACGTAAAACAGATGTCACCAATACAGTTGTGCACAAAGCAAGTAGTAGGAAAGATCAGAAAGTGCTGTGCGCAACCAAGTTTTGTAAACTTACGCTCAAGAGTTGCCTGTGTTCTAACACCACTGTGCCTGTTCTGTAAACAAAGGAGAAATTAATAAATCATCTTAAATGTATATTAAATTTTCAGAATGACACATTGAACATTCTTCATGCAAAATTCTATATTCATTCTAAGTTGAAAGACAAAAAAGAGGCAGAAATATAACTTTTCACTGCCTTTAACAAAACCACATAATAAAGTGTCAAGTGCAAGGTGTTACACCCATCAGCAGGAGATCTTCTCATTTACTACATATAACAATCTTCAGGTGCACACCAATATAAAAAAAAAGAATTGCATTAACATATAGGAAATGGTTGTGCATTTGATCTAATACAACTCACAATTTTAACTATCCAAGTTACACAGAGACACCATTTTTTTTTCCATTGAAAGACTTAAGAAGCACCAGTTGGTTTTTGGATAACAATGGAGTACAGAAGTTGACAGTCTACACTTGATCCTCACCAGTGCATATGAGCTAGTGCAGAAGACAAGTGTGACTGAGCCATTACATAACAAAGGCCAGAAGTAAATAAACTTACAAATTATGACAAGTTCCTTAAACATTTAATAATTTAAGTTCTCTTAAAACAAACCTACATTCCACATACAAAGAGAGTAAGTGCTTTTGAATATCTCCCAAGAGAGATCCTCTCTGTCCTAGATTAGATCTCTCCTTATACTTTTTAAAATAACACATGAAACTAATTCCCACTGCTGTTTAAATCCAATAAAAAGAATACAGCTGATGGGGACACAAACAGCTTGAGATCCTTTTTCCAGGTGCCATATAAATTCAATAAATAATATACCTTTGGATATAAACTGTCAAGTTATTGAAAAATACCATAACTAATATTTATACACAGAAAAAGTTCCTTTTTAAGAATCTAAGCTTCGGGGAAGGAAACTCAACTAGAACGTTAAGTATTACTAAGAAAAAAGGTCAAATGGCAATTTAAAAGGTAAAAAAAAACCAAAACCACCAAACAAAAACACCATAAAATCAGAGGCTTTTATATCACAAAAAAAAAAAAAGCTACACAATAGGAAACAAACAAACAAACAACACAGTGACCTTGGGAATCAAAAATACCACTTGGCTTGGTTAAAATATTAACATAACAGGGCAATACAAGTCTAACACAGATAAGAATATTCACCTTTTTCAAGGTCTTATTCCTGAAATTCACTCACCGTAACTGCAACAGGGGTTGATTCAGATGTAGTCATGGAGCTTTGGTACGCTATCCTACTATGCACAGAAGTCTGGTCATAGGAGGAAGTTGTCACTGAGCTAGTGCCCTGGGATGAGCAAGTGAGACTGGAAGAGGTAATGGCAGAGGTTGTGCAGGTGGACTCCTGTACTGTATTGGATATTGGCAAAGAGGTATTCAAAAAATCACTGGAAAAAGTAAAAATTATTTATCATCTTAGTAAATGACATCTCAAACACCTTCATAAAAATATCAGCTCCTACACAGTTATCTAGAACTACCTTAAACATGTAGTCAAATCTATACTATTTATAAAACTAGAGAAAAAAAGACAAAAAAAACCCAAAATCTAAAATTAAAAAAAAAAAAAAATTTTTGCCTTTGTCCCCAGTAATCACTGCCCAACAAAGCGTTTTCACACAAGCATTTTTCAGTCATGTTACTTCCACATTCTTAAAGGATAAATTAATGATCATAATCTCTCTTCTTTTAAACAACCAGATCCATAAAGTCTGGTATATTATGAGAAACACCCAGTCTCTTTTATAATAGAATTCTAACATCTAAAAGAATAAACTATGCAAAGAGGAAAAAATATTTTAAAACATGCAGGAGTGTTTTACTTTCTAAACAGCTTGATTTATAGAACTAGAAATTAATGCGGAAGTTAATTTTTACTAGTATTTCTGAATTAACTTTAGGAAGCTTTTTGCTGAAGCCAATTTTTGAATGAATATTTTTTTTAAAGGGTCACTGGCACATTGGCATTCATCATTGGCTATTTCAGCATTTCAGTAAGAGTTTCTGCATACTGAAAGACTGGCTTCTTTTCTCATCCCATAGGAGCATCAGGTCTGTAATCTGGTGCCAACCTACAGACATGCAGATATGGTACAAGGGTCATCTCTCCTGGATCAAAAGCAGAAAAATTCGGGTTGTGAGGAACAAACCCTCAAACAAATTTGAAAATCAGGACAATTAAACATGAGAAAGCAATCCGATAAAGGGTAGCTTATTATAAGGTTATTTACATTCATGTCATATCTAGCTTTTTATCAACCCATCCAGGGAAATCTTGATTGTCATTCAAAAAGAAATTTCTCCTTTAAGATGCCATACACAGAAAATAGCCTTAAAAGTCATCATATTTCCCCCTTCCGTTACATGTTAACTGTGCCTCAATGTTTTTGGCACAAACCTAACTCCCTAAAGAAGTCATGAAAGAATGCACAAGGGGAGCTCACACATACTTTACAGATTTTGAGCACAACCTATTGTTGGTCGCCTGGCTGGCAATCGCACTACTTGAAGTTGATCCAAACTCTAGGAGTGCAGGCTCTGATCCAAACTGAACATTTAACCCTGTCACATCTGCTGATCCAGGCATCTCCACTGCAGAGGCAGGAATCTTAAAGGAGGAAAAAAAGCCATAATTGTTTTGCATTTGTATTACTATTATAATGACAGATGTCAGTAACTGACACCCTCTCCTCCCTTAACTACAGGCTTCTTCAGTTACTGCCTCAGCCTTACTGCTAACTACATCTGCAACAACCCCCCACTTTACATCCCATAAGTTAACTACATTCTTGCAACCAGAAATTAATTCATTGATTCTGTGCCCTGATCTGGAGCTGAAAGAGTGAGCCACACTATTCTAGAATATCAAACCATCATCTGTATCTGTCCCCTTCAGCAAACATTCAGATTGTGGCTACCAAATCAAAGAAAAAACAAAAACAAAAAAATAAAACAAACAAAAAAACAAAACAAACCAAGAGAAAAAACAAACCAAAACAAAAAAAAACCCACAAAAACCATAATCACTTGCAAGAGTAATTTTCCACATAGAGCAATCAGACATGTGCTTGGAAAAGATAAAATCATTGTATTTTGGACCTAGAAACTATCCAACTTAGAATTTCCTGCTTTATAATCAAGAAACAGACCATGGTCTTCGCTCTCCTTCTCCTTAACAACTTATATAGAATAGAACCATAGAATTTAGGTTGGAAAAGACCCTTAAGATCATCAAGTCCAACTGCAAAACCCAGCACTGCCAAGTCCACCACTAAACAATGTCCCTAAGCACCACATCTTTTAAATGCCTCCAGGGATGGTGACTCAACCACTTCCCTGGGCAGCCTGTTCCAATGCTTGACAACCCTTTTGGGGAAGAAATTTTTCCTAATATCCAATCTAAACTTCCCCTGGTGCAACTTGAGGCCATTTCCTCTCATCCAATCAACTTGTTACTGAGACCAACAGCCACCTCGCTACGACTTCCTTTCACTTAGTTGTGAAGAGCAATAAGGTCTCCCCTCAGCCTCCTTTAGACTAAACAACTCCAGGTCCCTCAGCCATTCCTTGTAAGTCTTGTTCTCTAGACCCTTCACCAGCTTTGTTGCCCTTCTCTGAACTGGCTCCAGCACCTCAATGCCCTTTTTGTAGTGAGGGGCCCAAAACTGAACACAAGTGTCATGTACTCTTCCCAAGCCCTGCTGGCCATGCTATTTCTGATAGAAGCTTTTGTATGTTTATACATAAAAGGAGAAGACACCTCTCAATTACCCACCTTGGATGCTGGAACTATCCTCCGTTTTGGTGGTTTTATCTGTTTCTGCTGGGTTTGATGGGCAGTCACTGTTTGGTTATCCATAGATATAGTGGGGGGTTGTAACATTTTGCCAACAGCTGTAGATTTGTCTGCTGGCGATGGCTCTCTGAGTTTTATCTGGGAGGAGGAGGACTCCAGCCCAGGAGGAACAGGAACAGCCTGCATTTGTTGTTGCTGTCGCTGGGTCAGCTGGCTCAGAACTGGGGATGGTTCAGGCTGGGATTTAAAGTCTGGTCAGTGTTAAAAAAAAATAAACATCAAAGTTAAAGCATTAAACTCTGCTCTTCATGATTTGACTCTTTATGAAATAACCTGGGTGACTTGACACACTCAACAGCTATGAGTTTATAGAGTGTGCAAGTTCCTTCAGACATCACGAGTTTCACATTGTATATTATTATTGCAATGTGCAAGCTGTGCCTCACCTAAAAAATCCACTGCGCAGGCTGGAAGGGCTTACTCTCACTTGTCTGTAATGGACAGGTGAGGGTCGAAACGGTAGGTAACAAGGTGCATGGGAAGCTGCAGATCCAACCTTGCATGTGGGCGGACCACCGCATGGGTAGCTCGAGATTGCACAGGAGATGACAGTCCTGGTCGGACACTTACTGATTGCCTAAGCACCCTTTTTTCCAACCAGATTTGCCTATCCCACATGCCCTTGGTCATCGTGCTTGTAGTAAGCATGGTTAAAGCCCTTCCCAAATCTTCGCTCGCGAAGCCAAGCCATCAATAATGCCAACATTTTATATTCTCTACTTTAAACAAACAGCTGTGGGCTGGGGTTTTTGTGTGCTTTTTTGGGCTGGGCTTTTTGTGTAGGTTTGCTCTTTTTTATTATTTTTCAAAAATATGAAAACAAACCTATCTATACAGTCACACAATATTATCAAACATTAGGCCTCAAAAATCAGATTAATCAAACACTGCAAGTCTCACTGTAATTAACTGCTGATAAATTGTGATTACTTACAAGGGGTCTGGAGTTGCAATTTATGGGTATTATGAGTTAGGATTTCCTACCCCTACAATGGAGATTTTCAACACAAATAGGAAGTCATCTACCATCTCAATCTAGCTGAAAGTCAAGAGACACTGGACACTGCTGAAAGCCAGGCAGTGGATCAGAGCACTAGCCAACAACTGTAAGAGATCCACAGCATGTGCAATGTGAAAGTTTTTAGTTTATTCAGATGGTAAAGTCCATTAGAAAGCAGCTTAAAATGTACATAAACTTTTTTTTTTTTTTCCCCCAGAATTGCTGTGTATAAAAGATTATAACTGCTACCAAATTGGCTGCTTATCTATCTGGAAGCATACACATGAGAGATACAAAACCTATCACACTTCCCAAGGAAAATGCTACCAGGAACTACACTGGAAAAAAACAAATTTGTAATTTTCACTGTTTCTACTAATTTTATTCAATTAAATTAAAAATCCATACAATTATGAATAGAGAAAATGGGCAACCTGCACCATTCTCAGCATGCAGACTTCACACTAGGGAAAGAACACTGAGATGTGATCCACATTATGAAGAAATTATATAGTACTCATTCAAAATTCATGTAATGGTTAAAAGAGAAAAATTGGGGGAAAAAAGACAAAATGTGGTACAACCTTATGCTCACCTAGAAGCAGCATAGCCACAATGAAAATAAGTATTTTCCAACATTTGTTGAGAATCAAAGTCACATCAAAGTTCCACTTAAATATTCAATCACATTAAATCAAAGATGTCATTACAGAAAGGCTCAACAACTTCTAAAGATGAAATGGCATTTATAGATAGATTTAAGCCTATCGAAACTTAGTTTGTGATATACTCACAATGTCTATTACCAGCAAGTAAGTGTAACTACTACTATGTTGTAACCAGTTATATTATTAGGATTATATTTTTTAGAAAAAACTTTTTATTTAAGGCCATTTTAAACTGTCACTGACATTAAGAAACCTTACATGCTAAAGGAAAGAAAAAAGAGAGAGAAAACTATGTCACAACACTTACCAAACTGACTAAGGACTGAGGACTGAATAACAGGTGGTTTTAGATCCCAGGATGATATGGTAGTTGTGGTGGTGGTAGAGATACTATTGTTTTCTTGAGAGGTAAACTGATCCAGCGCTGGAGATTTTAATTGGTCCAAGATTTGGGATCCAGTAGAGTTTGCCAATTTAGAGGATCTGAGTTCTCCAAAGCCAGAACAAACAACTGCAGACTGCCAAAAGACAAAAAAAGAAGAGGGGAAAGAGTGAAGTATTCAAAAAATAATTTGAACATAACCATAGGGGATCAATGCCTACAGATGCAATCTGGCAGCAACCAAAACCTCTTTATTCCTAGATTACAAATAAAGGAACAATAAAACATTCAGCAGTTGTAGCATATGTCCAGATCCTCTTTGGTTATCACCGCACAATGGTAAAACCCACAGGTTGATAAAAGAACAGTTTAACAAAATTAAAGTACAATATGATACTAATACTAAAGGGAAAAAAGGAAAAAAAAAAACCCAGACCAACCAAAAAAAACCCAAACAAACAAGAAAGCAAAGCAGAAAAAAAAAACCACAAAAACAAAACAACAAACCAAAAATCCAACAGTGATGCACAATGCAATTGCTCCCCACCTGCTGACTGATACCCAGGCCAACCAGAGCAGCAATTTGGGCCTTCCGGGTATCTCCCCTCAGTTTATATACTGGGCATGACATGCTGTGGTATGGAATACCCCTTTGGCTAGTTTGGGCCAGGTGTCCTGTCTCTGCTTCCTCACAGCTTCTTGTGCCCCTCCTCACTGGCAGAGCATGAGAGACTGAAAGGCCATCAATCAAGAATAACTAAAACATTGGTGTGTTATCAGCATTGTTCTCAGACTAAAGCCAAAACACAGCACTGCACCAGATACTAGGAAGAAATTAACTCTATCCCAGCCAAAACCAGGACACACCAATACAACTTCCACAACTGACTGCAACAATACTGATACACTTTAATCCATGCATCTCAAAATAGCATGTATTTACTAATAGTTGAACTGATTTTCAGAGAATACATGCAAATGCCCAATTTCAAGCCCTCACAACTGACTCAGAAATAAGCAGGTTTCCACAAAAAGCAGTCAGATAAGTGCTAGGAAATAACACACTGCAGTTTTCTAGCATAGAAGTCTTCAGTATAAACAAGCAATTTCATCATTTCAGCATGCAGTAAACACATCTGCTCTCTACTCAAAAATTAACACAAGTACTTTGTGTAAACCAAGAAACAACTACTTCACAAAGCCAGAAAAAAAAGTAATCTTTTTTTATGTGTGAATGTAAGGAATGGAATTAATAATTCACTGCAACCTGAATTTTATAAATACTGAATCATCTCATAAATGACCACTACTGGAAAAGCTGTTTAACCTGAAATATTTACTCATGAAGAATATTTAGAAAGCATAAGATAATTTTACCAGACTTTGAGGAGAATAAGAGTTTACAGCACTGGAGATGCCAGTTCCTGATGCCATCTGGGTGCTGTGCTGTGAATTTGTGAAGACGAGGGCTTGGCCAAAGGTCTGCTCTTGTGAAGCCTCAAATGAGTTGCCTTCTGTCTCTTGGATAGAGGTCACAGGCTTTTGAATCACTGTTACCAAATCAATGCTATAAGAAAAAGCAAAGTTTGGCTGGAGTAAACATGATGATTAGGCTACACTGAAATTGGAGAAAGCACTAACAATACTAAAGATGCCATACCGGCAACAGAATTATTACTAAGTCTTTTCAAACGTTGCTTGTCTGCCATACAAAAAGAAGCAAAATAGAGGTTTTTGACAGAAAGTAAAATTCTGCTAGCCAAAACCTTCCACTACAGTTAAAATATAAATTATCTTTGCTCTCTTTTCAAACATTATCAAATTTGTAACATTATTATCACATAAATAATCTATAAGATTAATATAACCAAGTAACCAGAGACACATCAAAATCATAGAATGGTTTATGTTGGGAGGAACCTTAAAGCTCATCTAGTTCCAATCCCCTGTCATGAGCAGGAAAACCTCCCACTAGACCAGGTTGCTCAAAGCCCCATTCATCCTGGCCTTGAACACTTCCAGGCAGCCACAGCTTCTCTGGGCAAACTGTGCCCGTACCTCACCAGCCTCATAGTAAAGAATTTCTTCCTTGTTATCTCATCTAAATCTCTCCTCTTTCATCTTAAAGCCATTCCCCCTTGTCCTGTCACTACATGCTCTAGCAAAAACTCCCTCTCCAGAATTCCTGTAGGCCCCCTTTAAGGTACTGGAAGGCTGATCTAAGGGCCTCCCCTGAGCCTTCTCTAGTTAAACAATCCCAACTCTCTGAGCCTGTCTTCATAGGAGGTGCTCCAGCCCTCCGATCATCTTCATGGCCCTCCTTGGGACTCACTCCAAGAGATTCACGTCCCTCTTGCATTGTTGCCTCCAGAGCTGGATGAAGTGCTCCAAGTGAGGTCTCACCAGAGCAGAGTAGAGGAACAGGACCACCTCTTTAGGCCTGCTGGTCATGCTCCTTTTGATGGAGCCCAGCTTATGGTTGGCTTTCTGGGCTGCAAGTACACACTGTCAGCTCATGTTGAGTTTCTCATCAATCAACATCCCCAAGTCCTTCGCCTCAGGGCTGCTCCCAATCCTGTGTCCGCCCAGCCTGTAGTCCTGTTTGGGATTGCGCTGACCCTCGTGCAGGACCTTTCATTTGGCCTTATTGAACTTCATGAGTTTTCACTGGCCCACCTCTCAAGCCTGTCAAGGCCCCTGTACATGGCATCCCTTACCTCCAACACGGGATCTAAGTCCTACCTCTGTATAGGGTGGGTATGAATAAAGCCACACATGCACCAATTGAGTGAATGTGTGATCACATGGAAGTCACAAAAGCAGCAGAAATAAAAGCTAAGTTTCTCAGATGGTAGGCACATATCCAAAATTAATCTACCACACATAGGTGAGCAGGATGAGAAACATTAATTATCTTATATTTAGAATTAATTACTAACCCCTAGCATAGGTTTATCCAAGGAAAACCAAAGCATTCAGACAATAAACCTACTCCAAAAACTCTGACTTCAGTTTATCCTAAATATACTTCAGGTTTCTGCTGAAGAGCTGCTTCCAGCACTTTCATTGGCATAGAAATCTTAATGCCTAAACATTTCTTATCTTGGCACATAAGAACAAAAATAATAATCACAAAAGAACCACAAAACAATACACACAGCAAAACCAACCAAACAAACCAGAAAACAGCACATGCATACCAAACACCAAAACATCAGAATTTGATTCTTCTACAGTGTTGTGGTTTAGACCCAGCTGGTAACTCAGCACTACGCAGCCATTAGTTTTTACCATACACACACCCACAAGTGGGATAGGGAGGACAATCTAAAGAATGTAAACCCCATGGGCTGAGACAGGAACACTTTAATAACTAAAATACAATATAATACTACTAATAATAATGATAAGGGAAATAACAAGCAAGAGAATGAAAAACTAAAAGGGAAAAAACAATAAACCCAAGTGATGCACAATACAAGTGCTCACTACCCAACGACTGATACCCAGCCCGACCCAAGCAGTGATCTGGGCCTTCCAGGTGGCTCCAACCGGATTATATACTGGGCATAATGTGCTGCGGTATGGAATACCCCTTTGGCTAGTTTTGGTCAGGTGTCCCGTCTCTGCTCCCTCCCGGCTTCCCATGCCCCTCCTCACTGGCAGAGCATGAGAAACTGAAAAGACCTTGATCAGGGTAAGCATTATTTAGCAACAACTAAAAAAGTGGAATGCTATGAATATTGTTCTCAGACTAAAGCCGAAACACAGCACTACACCAGCTACTAAGAAGGAAAAAAATAACTGTTAGAGCTGAATCCAGGACAGTGTCCACCCCTCATTCCATACCATTCACACCATGCTCAGGTCCCATGTTTTTCAATATGCCATCGCTTTTTGTCTCTTGATAGATATATATATGTACACGTACATACACACACACACAAAGAGAGAGATATCATTCCTCAGTCCATGGTCTACCCCTATAAAGTTTGTTGAGACCATTTAGACCATGATGTAAAGCTTCATCTGTCGTAACTGTCCTTCGGAAGAGAAGAGATGGTGTGTGGTGTTGGATTGTTGCTGGCTGACATCACTGTTGAGCTTAGCTGGATTCATCAAAGCTCATTCCTTGTTGGGGTGATGATCAAAGGGAAGTCGGGTTCAGTCAGTGGTGATCTGATGACAATACTGGGAGATTCATGCTGCTGCTGCTGGCTTTCCATGACTTTATTCTCTGCCGATGATCATGACAGCACATACATTATTTTCAAAACCCAGAGTGGCAGAGATGGGTATTTAGCTGTTCTAGAACTGCTACACAGCAGTCAACAGCATATAATTGAGTTCATTGGCTGTTTTCCCCAAAATTAAATCCCCTTGAGGTACACACCAGACTTTACCATCTTCCCGCAAGGACACCCAAGTCCTTGAGCAAAAGCAATCCCACAAATGGGATTTCCTTTACCGGAAGCAGGAATAACGCAGGCTCTCTTTCCCAGCAGAATCTTTATGTGCACCACAAGAAACTTTATCCCCCAATACAGTAAATAAAACTTCTAATTGGGCTGGGCCAGCACTGTTGGCAGATCCCCTAGTGTTGACTAACTAGGTGACTTTTGCCAAATGTGTATCCCAATGTTTGAAAGTCCCACCAGCCATTGCTCTCAACATAGCTTTTAACAGCCTATTATACCATTCAATTTTCCCTAAGGCTAGTGCATGATAAGGGATGTGGCATACTCACTCGATGCCGTGTTCTTCTGTCTAAGCGTCTATAAAGTTGTTCCAGAAATTATTCCCATTGTCTGACTCAGTTCTTTCTGGGGTGCCGTGTCACCACAAGACTTGTTTTTCAAGGCCCAGGATAGTGTTCCTGGCAGCGGCATGGGGCACAGCGTATGTGTCCAGCTTTGCCTTGGTGGGTTGGTGGGAGTGTGATACAGCCAATCTGCCAGACCTCCTTGTATTTTTACTTCAGCCATCGACCTCAATAACAAGAGACTTTAAATGTTTGGCTTGCTTAATTTCAGCAGGTTTCACATTCACTGCATCTCTGCCTCATTGGCCTGAAGTGTCATGGGACCACCAGGCTAAAAATAATTCACCCTTATGTTGCCAATCTAAATCCATCTGAGCCACTTCAATCTTTGCAGCTTTATCCACCTGTTGGTTGTTCTGATGTTCCTCAGTGGCCCTACTCCTGGGGACTTGAGCATCTATGTGGTGTACCTGGGAAGCATTATCTTGCCACAGTGTGCTGTGCCCAGATGGGTTTACCTCTGCATTGCCAATTGCTCTGCTTCCATTGCTGCAACCACCCCCACAAGGCATTTGCCACCATCCATGAGTCAGTATAAAGTACTGGCAGCTTTTCTTGTTCAGCAATGTCCAAGGCCAGCTGGATGGCTTTCACCTTGGCAAACTGACTCGATTCACCCTCTCCTTCAGCAGTTTCTGCAACTTATCGTAGGGGACTCCATACAGCTGCCTTCTATCTCCAATGCTTTCCCACGCTACAGCAGGACCCATAAGTAAACAAGCTATACTGCTTCTCACTTTCTGACAGTTTATTGTATGGTGGGGCCTCTTCAACACGCATCACCTCGTCCTCTGGTAACATTCAAAAACCTGTGCCCTCTGGCTAGTCCATGATGACTTCTAGGATTCCTGGATAACTGGGATTAACTATTTGAGCTTGTTGTGTGATTAGTACTGCCCACTTACTCCATGTAGCATCATAGCAGTCATCCAATATCTGAAGGGAGCCTATAAGGATGCTAGAAAAGGACTCTAGCGATAGGACAAAGGGTAATGGGTTTCAACTTAAACAGGGGAAGTTCAGGTTAGATAGAAGGAAAAAGTTCTTTACTACAAGGGTGGTGAAGCACTGGTCCAGGTTACCCAAAAAAATTATAAATGCTCCATCCCTGGCAGTGTTCAAGGCCAGGTTGGACAGAGCCTTGAGTGACATGGTCTAGTGTGAGGTGTCCCTGCCCATGGCAGGGGGGTTGGTACTAGATGATCCTAAGGTCATGTCCAACCAAAACCATTCTATGATTCTATGCGCAGAAGAGATCCTGCTTTTGAACATCCTACCCAGCATAGGCAACCAGGGTGCCAGCAGGAGCTGTGCTTTAGTACCAATCACTTCAGAAGCAGCTTGAATCTCTTCAGCTGAAAAAGAGATACTGGCAGTTTATGAAGTAGAGCTGACCTCGGATGCTCTGTATCCCTAACTCCAAAAGGTGAGGGGTCAACCTCAAATCTCCCCTGGAACTTTCTGCCAGAGGCTCCAGGTAGGACCATTCTCCCTGGCTGCAACGTAAAGCACATTTTTCACACCTTGCCCAGTCCTGACTAGTCCAAGGGCTACTGAATGAACTATCTCTAATTTAACTTGTTCAAAGGCTTGTTGTTGCTCAGGGCCATATAATGAAATAGTTCTTCCAGGTCACATGACAGAGAGGGTTTACAATCAGACTGTAATTTGGAATGTGCATTCTCCAAAACCCCACAACACCTAAGAAAGCTTGTGTTTCCATCTTATTAGTTGGTGGAGATATTGCTGTTACCTTGTTGATCACATTGGGGGGGGGATCTGGAGATGTCCATCCTGCCATTTTATTCCCAAAAATTCTATCTTCTGTGCAGGTCCCTTGACCTTACTCTAAGGCAAAACCGGACTTCAGAAGGATTTGTATTATTTTCCTCCCTTTCTCAAAAACTTTTTCCACTCTATTGTCCCACCCGATAATGTCATCTATGTATTGTAGGTGTTCTGGAGCTTGCACGTGTTCCAGTGCAGTCTGGATCAGTCCATGGCAGATGGTAGGGCTGTGTTTCCACCCCTGGGGCAGTTGATTCCAAGTGTACTGGATGCCCCTCCAAGTAAAAGCGAACTGTGGCCTGCACTCTGCTGCCAAAGGAATTGAGAATAATGCATTGGCAATATCAGTTGTGGCATCCCACTGTCCTGGGTTCAGCAGTAGCAGTCATGTTTTTCCTTTGTGGTAGCTGGTGCAGTGCTGTGTTTTGACTTCCAGCCTGGGAACAGTGTTGGTGAAGCCGATGTTTTCGGTTGTTGCTAAGTGATGTTTACCCTGACCAAGGACTTTGTGAGGCTCATGCTCTGCCAGGGAGGAGGGGAAGCCAGGAGGAAGCAGAGATGGGGCGCCTGACCCAGGCTAGCCAGGGAGGTATTCCATACCACAGCATGTCATGCCCGGGGTGGGGGGTAACTGGGAGTTACCCGGAAGGACACGGGCTTCCGGGTGGGACTCGTTTCTTGGCCGGTGGTATCGTATTCTCTTCCCTTGTTATTTTCCCTTATCATTGTTGTAGTTGGTAGTAGCGGTGGTGATTTGTGTTGTACATTGGTTGCTGGACTGTTCTTGTCTCAACCCGTAGGAGTTGCACTCTTTCGATCCTCCTCCCCCTTCCTCCGGGAGCGGGGAAGGGGAGAGCCCCGGGGGGGGGGGGGGGGCCTCGATTGTTGTCAGCCCAGCACCACTCACTGGGAGTGAGTGAACAAGTTGCCTGACTGGGTTTAAACCATGACACCCACTTAGCTGACTTTGACCACAATGGTGGTGTGACTTCGTTCAGACCACGATAGTCTACTGTTAGTCTCCATTCTCCATTAGACTTTTGCACTGGCCTTATGGGGCTCTTAAAGGGTGACAGGGTCCTGCTGATCACTCCTTGGCTCTCCAGTCTATAGATCAGCCTATGGATGGGAATCACTGAGTCTCGGTGCCATACTGCCACCAGTGCACTGTTGTGGTCGCAACTGACACTTCTTCTTCAACCTTCAGCAACCCCACAACAGAAATGTCCTTTGAGAGACCAGGCAAGGTGGACAGCTGCTTAATTTCCTCTATCTCCAAGGCAGCTATACCAAAAGCCTATCAGTGCCCTTTTAGGTCCTTGAAGTACTCTCTCCTGAGATAGTCTATGCCAAGGATGCATGGAGCCACTGGACCAGTCACAATGGGGTGCTTTTGCCGCTCCTTCCCAGTCAGGCTGATTTCAGCCTCCAGTACAGTCAACTCTTGGGATCTTCCTGTCACTCCAGAAATACAAATGGGTTCTACCCCTTGATAGCTTGATGGCATTAGTATACACTGTGCACTGGTGTCTACTAGAGCTTAATACTCCTGTGGGATTGATATGCCAGGCTATCTGATCTACAAAGTCCAGTAAACCCTATTGTCCCTCTCATCCACCTGACTGGAGGCAGAACCCCTCTAACAGCAATCATAAGATTCTTCACTTACTTCTTGTACAAAGGGTTTAGAATTCTTTATCATAGGAATAAGAGACTGGAGAATCAACTTTCCTGGGAAGATTCTCCTTCACAGTTGTTTTTACTTGCAATTCATGTACCCATTCCTCCAGAACTGAGGTAGGTTTTCCATCCCATTTTCTCATGTCTTATCCATGATCCCACAAGTAAAAGCATAGGGTGCCCCATGGTATGTACTTCCTATATCTTCCCTCTCAAGCAACAGTGCACTTACTGTTAATAGCCGAGATGTGTGTCTATACAAGCGGGGAGCTGGTTATATAGTCTCTCAATTGCTTGAACTCCTGGGAAAGGAGTTTTTTCACAGCTGAAAATGATGGAGGGCGAGAGATTGTCTTCAAACTCCTGGAGCTGATGACTCACTTCATTCACTGTTGGTGCTGCTGCATCTCTCCAGCTCATCAATGCCAATAAGTTGGCATTAGATCATGGCACACTGTGTAAATTTCCACCACATGGGTCATGTACATTCAACTTCACCTGGATCTACAGGTGTATCCCTGGCATGCGACTTATGATAGATCATCTCTAGAACAGCTAATTCCCTCCAGTACTGGAGGTCTTTCTCTATAGTGGTCCCTTTGCCTGGGCAACAAATAACATTGTCCTTGTAGGGATACGTTTCCTTCACAGCTGCCAAGAGCTGCCTCCAGAGGCTGAGGATTCCTTTCTCTTTCACAATCTCTTTGTGGATTCCCCCTTCCCTAGCAAGTGATCCCAGCTGACTGGCTTCAGTACCCTCTAATTCCAGACTGTTGTTCCCATTGTCTCAGCATTGGAGCATCCAGGTGATGATGTGCTCATTTGGAAGATGGCTGAAATCTTTTCGCATGTTCCACAGTTCAGTCAAGGACAGGGATTGAGTAGTTATCTCTTGCTCTGACTCTTGTCTGTTTCTTGCAATGGTTCCTCTAGTTCTGGTGTTGCCCCCCCCCTAGTTCTGGTATTGACCCTTCTTCATCTTTCTTCATGAGTTACTTTTTGTTTCCATCTCCTCTTGCATATACGGGCAACTGATCGCAGCATGGATTGGTCCTTTGGTTCAGCTGCAGTGCCTGCTGCCGGGGTTGCAGTGGCTGCAGTGCCTGTCGCTGGGGTTGCAGTGGCTGCATTGCTCCTTGTCTGGGATGGAGGAGCCATAGTGTCTGTTGCTTAGCCATGAGATCCAGAGACCTTCTTTTCCCCTTGAGGGTACTGGATAGTGCTGAGCAGGGCTCTGCAGGTGTAGGCCAGGCCCCAGCACATTGCAGTTATTTGTACCTCTCTGTTATTACCAGAATGACAGCATGCTTTTCCAAAGCATCTTACTAGTTTTCCCTGTTTCCACACTTGTCCATGAGTGAAGTCCCAAAGCACTGGAAGGGCCCACTGGCCTAGGTACTTGCTCATACTATCCCACACACCCTGCTACTCATGACTGTCCAGCCTTGGGGAAGATCTCTTAGTGGCATTCTTTGACAGCTGTTTAACCTTAAACAAGACCTGAACCATATTCAACAACATGCTGGTTCCCAGCAAAACGAGCAGGTTGTTTTCAAGGGTACTCAAAGGATATTCAAAACCTTTTAAAATTCTCAGATCCTACTGTAAACAGCCTGATGGTAGATGGGAAGGTGTGGGAGGATGTCTCCTCCACAGGTTTGTCCTCTGAGGAGTTAAAAACAAGAGGCATAATTATTAGTAGTTCCCATTAGATGGCTCCTGAGAACACATATCAGATCAGTTTCATGACCAGCAAGTCTATCACAAGCCATTATTAAAAAGTACAGCAAAAGAAGAACCTTAGCCCAGGACCCATGGATGATAAACATCACTGCAGGGAAGGCATACTCCAAGTAAGGTGTGACATAATGCAACTCCAAGACCAAGCACAACAACTCTGAGAGCAAATGAATCAACATTTTGACAAGTGACTATTAATCCAATATAATGAATGCTTATCGCAAATTTGTTTTGTCAGATTGTTCAGGATTCAGCTGTAGAAGTTATTTTTCTCCTTATTAGTAGCTGGTGCAGTGCTATGTTTTTGACTTTAGTCTGAGAACAATGCTGAAAACACACCAATGTTTTTATTTCTTGCTAACTAATGCTTACTCCGATCAAGGACTTTTCAGTCTATCATGCTCTGCCAGTGAGGAGGGGCAAAAGAAGCCAGGAGGAAGCAGAGACAGGACATCTGACCCAAACTAACCAAAGAGATACCACAGCATGTCATGCCCAGTATATAAACCGGGGGGAGTTACCCAGAAGGCCCAGGTCTGGCTGCGTATGAGTTGGCAGGTGGTGAGTAACTCTATTGTGCAACACTTGTGTTTATTATTTTCTTTTCCTTTTCCCCTTTTAGTTTTATATTCTCTCCCCTTGTTATTTCCCTTATTATTATTATTGGTGGTAGTAGTAGTGGTTTTGTATGGTACCTCAGTTATTGGACTGTTATTATCTCAATCCGCGGGATTTACATTTGATTCTCTTCCCCACCCCTCTGGAAGTAGGGGAAGGAAGAAGGGGGGAGTGAGAGAGCGGCTACGTGGTTCTGAGTTACCAGCTGGGCTTAAGCCATAATACAGACCTGTCATTATCTCAACCCTTCATGCCCCATGCTGGGCACCAAAAAGGACCGAGGTGAGTAGCTCGAGAGAGGATGCCTTCAACACCGGAGCGGGGGGGAGAGCAGCGTCCAGGAGCCTCAACTCAGACTGACAAGAGCCACCGAGGGAGCCTCAAGTCCTCGACAGGACCTGCCCAGGAGCCGGCAGCTCAGCTGACGCGAGCAGCTGACTCACACGGGGCGGAGCCTGAAGCAGGGGCACCAACCCTGACTAGTTAAAAACCTGCCCCAGGGAGCGCAGTGAGGCAGTTTGCGCGGGCGGGTGAGCAGGATGGTGAGCACTCGTCGTATGATCAGGGCCCGGTCTGGGAGCTCTGCTCTGGCTGCCCCGGCGGTAGGCACCCAGACAGAGCCGATGAGAGGGGAGGCTGCAGTGCAGAGCTCAGGGTGTAGAGTGCCTGCACTGGTCTCGTGAGGGGAGAGTGCACAATGGGCAGGGCTGCACTCGGTGCTCCCTGGTGGAGGTGCTCCTGCAGCAGGGGCTCAGCTGCGGGATGCTGTTAATAGGCTGCGAAATGTCAGGGAAGCTGAGAGGAAGCAGGAATGCTGGCTCCACGCCCAAACTGTGCAAGGGCCACGAGCTTCACCTCTACCTCATGAAGGAAAGAAGGAGGCCGTTAACCTGGGAAGCTGGGAATTAGTGACAAAAAAAAAACAACAAAAAAAAAAGAAGGAAAAGGACAACCAAAAGCGAGGGGCTTCCCCCTAAATCCCCTGTCCCCACACAGAACAGCTTTGCTGTCCTGCAGGGGGCTAATGAGGAAACGCACTTGAGCCAGAAACAGCCGACTGATGCCCTGGTAAAGAAGATCTCTACTGGTGCTGCTAGGAAAAACCGGCGGGTCGTAGTAGTAGGGGACTCTACACTGAAAGGGACAGAAGCACTCGTCTGCCGGCCAGACCCGGTCTCAAGGGAGGTGTGTTGCCTACCAGGGGCATGGATCAGGGATGTGGCAGAGAGGCTGCCTGCTCTAGTAAGTCTCACGGACTATTACCCACTCCTGGTGATACATGTGGGTGCTAGGGATATAGATAATAGTAGCCTGGGGAACATAAAGAAGGACTACAGAGCCCTGGGGGAGGTGGTTAGGGGCTCTGGAGGTCAGGTGGTCTTTTCATCAATTCTCCAGGGTACAGGGGAGGACCTAAAAAAAGCTAGGAGGATTGGCCAGGTTAATAAATGGTTAAAAGGGTGGTGTCATAGTCAGGGGTTTGGGTGTCTTGAACACGGCACCCAAGCTTGTAGGCCAGGTCTAGTGGGGGCTGGTGGAGCTGGTCTGATAAAGAAGGGAAAGAGCAGTTTTGGTAGGAGGCTTGCCAGACTGGTCAAGGAGGCTTTAAACTACATGTGTTGGGGGAGGGGAGCATCATTCCATTCCAACACACCCAGTCAGTTGCCAGAACCTATAATAAATGCTTGGAGCAATGTAGAGAAATCCCAGCTGCTCCAGCCAATGAGCTGGATTCAGTTGGAGCTTGGCTAAGATGCCTCTATACAAATGCCCGTAGCATGGGGAACAAACAAGAGGAATTAGAGACGTGCGCACGTCTACGGGGGTCTGATATAATGGGCATCACAGAAACATGGTGGGATGGCTCCTATGACTGGAGTGTTGGAATGGAAGGTTACATGCTCTTTAGGAAGGACAGGCCTTGCAGGCGGGGAGGGGGAGTTGCCCTTTATGTTAGGGATAGGCTGGAGAGTATGGAACTTTGTCTGGGGACAGGTGAGCAGTCCACAGACAGTTTGTGGGTCAGTGTTAAAGGGAATATAGCTATGGGAGACATTACTGTGGGGATCTGTTACAGACCACCTGATCAAGGAGAACCTGTGGATGGAGCACTCTATAGACAGATAGGAAAAGCCTCACGCTCACAGGCCCTTGTTCTCATGGGTGACTTCAACCACCCTGCCATCTGTTGGAAGGACAGTACGACCCGGCACAAGCAATCCAGGAGGTTCCTCGATTGTGTAGAAGACAACTTCCTTCTGCAGGTAATAGAGGAGCCGACAAGGAGAGGTGCCATGCTTGACCTCGTGCTCACCAACAGGGAAGGGCTTGTTGGAAATGTGACGCTCCAGGGCAGCCTTGGATGCAGCGATCATGAGATGCTCGAATTTAAGATCTTCAGGACAGTGAGAAGAGCGTGCAGCAAGCTCACTGCCCTGGACTTCAAAAGAGCAGACTTTGGCCTCTTCAGGAACCTGCTTAGGAAGGTTCCATGGGATACAGCCCTACAGGGCAGAGGGGCCCAAGACTGTTGGTTGATATTCAAGGATCACCTGCTGCAAGCTCAGGAGTGTTGCATCCCAACTAGAAGGAAGTGCAGCAGGAGGGCCAGGAGACCTACTTGAATGGATAAGGAGCTGCTGAGGAAAATTCAGTTGTAAAAAGAGGCTTATAATAAGTGGAAGCAAGGACAGGTGGCATGGGAAGAGTACAGGGATGTTGTCTGAGAAGCTAGGGACCAGGTTAGGAAAACTAAGGCTCAGTTAGAATTAAACTTAGCTAGAGGTATTAAAGATAACAGGAAGGGATTCTACAAGTACATAGCAAATAAAAAACAGACTAGGGAGAATGTAGGCTCCCTCAGGAAGCTCTCAGGAGAACTGGCTACACAGGATTTGGAGAAGGCTAAGGTTCTGAATGACTTCTTTGCCTAGGTCTTCACTGCCAAAGGCTCTGACCACACCACCCAAGTCTTGGAAGGCAGATGCAGGGACTGTGAGAATGAAGACCTTGCACCCACTGTAGGAGAGGATCTGGTTCGAGACCATCTTAAAAATCTGAACGTGCACAAGTCCATGGGTCCTGATGAGATCCATCCGCGGGTCCTGAAGAGGCTGGCAAATGAAGTTGCAAAGTTGCTGGCCATCATATTTGAGAAATCATGGCAGTCAGGTGAAGTTCCCAATGACTGGAAAAAGGGAAATATAACCCCCATTTTCAAGAAGGGGAAAATGGATGACCTGGGGAATTACAGACCAGTCAGTCTCACCTCTGTGCCTGGCAAAATCTTGGAGCAGATTCTCTTGGAAGGCATGCTAAGGCACATGAAAATCAACAAGGTGCTTGGTGACAGCCAGCATGGCTTCACTAAAGGGAAATCCTGCCTGACCAATTTGGTGGCCTTCTATGATGGGGCTACAGAACTGATAGACAGGGGTAGAGCAGTTGATGTCATCTACCTGGACTTGTGCAAAGCATTAGACACTGTCCCACATGACATCCTTGTCTCTAAATTGGAGAGACATCAATTTGATGGATGGACCACTCAGTGGATAAAGAACTGGCTGGATGGCCGCACGCAAAGAGTTGGGGTCAATGCCTCAATGTCCTGCTGGAGACCAGTAACGAGTGGTGTCCCTCAGGGATCCGCATTGGGACCGGTCTTGTTTAACATCTTCGTCGCTGACATGGACAGTGGAATTGAGGGTGCCCTCAGCAAGTTTGCCGATGACACCAAGCTGTGTGGTTTGGTTGACAGGCTGGAGGGAAGGAATGCCATCCAGAGGGACCTTGACACGCTTGTAAGGTGGGCTGATGCCAACCTCATGAGGTTTAACCATGCCTACACCTGGGTCAGAGCAATCCCTGGCACAGCTACAGGTTGGGCAGAGAAGAGATTCAGAGCAGCCCTGCAGAGAAGGACTTGGGGATGTTGGTTGATGAGAATATGAACATGGGCCGGCAGTGTGCGCTTGCAGCCCAGAAAGCCAACCGTATCCTGGGCTGCTTCAAAAGGAGTGTGACCAGCAGGTCGAAGGAGGTGATCCTGCCCCTCTACTCTGCTCTTGTGAGACCTCACCTGGAGTACTGTGTGCAGTTCTGGTGTCCTCAACATTAAAAAGGACATGGAACTGTTGGAACAAGTCCAGAGGAGGGCCACGAGGATGATCAGGAGACTGGAGCACCTCCCATATGAAGACAGGCTGAGGAAGTTGGAGCTGTTCAGCCTGGAGAAGAGAAGGCTGCGTGGAGACCTCATAGCAGCCTTCCAGTATCTGAAGGGGGCCTATAGGGATGCTGGAGAGGGACTCTTCATTAGAGACTGTAGTGACAGGACAAGGGGTAATGGGTTAAACCTTAAACAGGGGAAGTTTAGGTTGGTTATAAGAAGGAAATTTTTTCCTGTTAGGGTGGTGAGGCACTGGAATAGGTTGCCCAGGGAGGTTGTGAATGCTCCGTCCCTGGCAGTGTTCAAGGCCAGGTTGGATGAGGCCTTGGGTGATATGATTTAGCGTAAGGTCCCTGCCCATGGCAGGGGGGTTCGAACTAGATGATCTTAAGGTCCTTTCCAACCCTAACGATTCTATGACTTTATGACTGTTGTTCTTTAAACCCAGCAGATAACTCAGCACCACACAGTCACTTGCTCACCCTCCACCTACCCCTCTCCCAGGGTGGGATGTAAACTCCACAGGTTGAGATAAGAACAGTTTAATAAATGAAGTATAACATACTACTACTACTACTAATGATGATAAGGGAAATAACAAAGGGAGAGAACATAATATAAAACTAAAAGAGAAAAGGGAAAAAAAAAACCACCAAAACAACCAACCAACCAATAAACAGCAGTGATGCCTAATACAATTGCTCACCAAGCACTGATCTACACCCAGCCTGACCCAAGCAGCTATCAGTCCCTTCTGGGTAACTCCCCCCGTTTATATACTGGGCTTGATGTGCTGTGGTATGGAATACCCCTTTGGCTAGTTTGGGTCAGGTGTCCTGTCTCTGCTTCCTCATGGCTTCTTGTGCCTGTCCTTGCTGGCAGAGCATGAGAGACTGAAGAGTCCTTGTTCAGGGTAAGCGCTACTTAGCGACAACTAAAACATAGGTGTGTTATCAGCACTGTTCTCAGACTAAAGCTGAAACACAGCACTGTACCAGCTACTGGGGAGGAAAAAAATAACTGTTAGAGCCGAAACCAGGACACAAGGAAGAATATTTGCATCACAATGAACATGTGAGCATATCACCTTTAAGGAAAGAAAAGTAATGGAATATAAACTGAAGACCAACTGAATCTGTGCCTTCTCCACATTACATCCATGTTATAAGGAAATTTTTGCTGCAGTCTGGAGTACAGCTATATCTAGATGTTTGGGACCATTAGGCAATCTAGTTTTCACATCTCATGCTATCCAACTAGAGAAGTCTTCATCACACATAACCTGCTCTCCTGTAACCTAAGGCTAATGCAAGCAACTGATTCCACATCATCATTGGCCAGGCATCTCATGAAGACAAAGGCAAGCAAAGGCAGTAACTGTCATAGTTTTGGTTCTCTATCTGAACTCTAGATCATCAGTTAAGGCAAGCAATTGTGATGCTGAAGAGCAAATGTAACTTCTTGCCAATGCAAGATTTTCTGTTAACATATTTGTGAAAGCACTACATTCTGAATACTTTATGTATCTACAGGGTCAGGCTTTCCATTTTCTGGACAGCAAAGCCAGTGCTTCCTTTTCAACAGCAGCAAACTTTTCTTCCCAACTACTTTTGTTCCTGCCTTTAACCGATTTTTGTGCAGAAAACAGGGTCTTCTCAGCTGCTCGAGTGAGTCCGGAGGAGGGCCACGAAGATGCTCAGAGAGCTGGAGCAACTCTCCTATGAAGACAGGTGGAGAGAGCTGGGGTTGTTCAGCCTGGAGAAGGCTCCAGGGAGATCTCAGAGCTGCCTTCCAGTACCTAAAGGGACCAACAAGAAAGCTGGAGAGGGACTTTTTTCAAGGGCATGTCGTGATTGGACAACGGAGAATGACTTTAAACTGTCAGAGGGGAGATTTCAGTTAGGTGTTACAAATTCTTTTCAATGAGGGTGGTGAGACACTGGAACGGCTTGTGCAGAGAAATTGTGGATGCTCCACCCCTGGAAGTGTTTAACGTCAGTTGAATGGGGCTTTGAGCAACCTAGTCTAGTGGAAGGTGTCCCTGCCCATGGTGGGGGGTTGGAACTAGATGAGCTTTAGGTCCCTTTCTTCCCAAAGCAGTCTGATCCTGCTGATGCACCTGGAAAGAGAATCACTACTACAGCCTCCAGGAAAAAGCAGTGGGTCATAGTAGTAGGTGACTTTACTTTGAAAGGCACAGAGGCACCCACCTGTCAGCCTGACCCACTCTCAAGGGAGGTGTGCTGCCTACCAGGGGCTCGGATCCTGCCCCTCTACTCTGCTCTTGTGAGACCTCACTTGGAATATTGAGTACAGTTCTGGTGTCCTCAACATAAAAAGGACATGGAACTGTTGGAACAAGTCCAGAGAAGGGCCACGAGGATGATCAGGAGACTGGAGCACCTCCTGTATGAAGACAGGCTGAGAAAGTTGGGGCTGTTCACACTGGAGAAGGGTGCATGGAGAGCTTATAGCAGCCTTCCAGTATCTGAAGGGGGGCTATAGGGATGCTGGAGATGGACTGTTCCTTAGGGACTGTAGTGATAGGACAAGGGGTAACGGGTTAAAACTTAAACAGGGGAAGTTTAGATTGGATATAAGTAAGAAATTCTTTACTGTAAGGGTGGTGAGGCACTGGAATGGGTTGCCCAAGGAAGTTGTGAATGCTCCATCCCTGGCAGAGTTCAAGGCCAGGTTGGATGGAGTGTTGGGTGACATGGTTTAGTGGGAGATGTCCCTGCCCATGGCAGGGGCGGTGGAACTAGATGATCTTAAGGTGCTTTCCAGCCCTAACTGTTCTATGATTCTATGTTGCTGAGAGGCTGCCTGGTCTAGTAAGTCCTGCTGAATATTACCTAATTCTTGTGGTCCATGTGGGTGCTAGCCATATAGACAGCAGTAGCCTGGAGAAAATTAAGAAGGACTACAGAGCCCTGGGAAAGGTGGTTAGCGGCTTTGAAGCTCAGATAGTTTTTTCATCAATCCTCCAGGTTAAAGGGGAAGACCTTGAAAAGGCTAGGTGCATTTGGCAGGTTAATAAATGGTTAAATGGGTGGTGCCATAGTAAAGGGGTTTGGTTACTTAGAGCATGGGACTCTATTTGGGAGACCAAGTCTACTGGAGGCTGGTAAAGCTGGTCTGACAAGAGGAAGAGCTGCTTTGGTAGGAGAATTGACAGGCTGGCCAAGGCAGCTTTAAACTAGATGTGTTGGGGGAGAGGGGCATCGATCCATCCCAACACTCCCAGTCACTTTCAGAACCTATAATAAATGCTTGGAGCTATGCAGAGATATTTCAGCCACTCCAGACAGTAAGTCATCTTCATTTGGAACTCAGCACAGATTCCTCTGTACAAAAGCCGATAGTAGGGGGAATAAACAAGAGGAATTGGAGATGTGTGCACATCTAAAGGGATATGATATCATAGGCATCACAGAAACATGCTGGGAGGGCTGCTATGACTGGAGTGGGGGAATGGAAGGTTATAGGCTCTTTAGAAAAGACAGGGCAGGCAGAGGGGGAGGGAAAATAGCTATTTATGTCAGCGATAAGCTGTAAAGTATGGAACTCTGTCTAGGGACAGGTGATGAGTCAATTTGGGGTGATTTTGGGTCAGGGTCAAAGGGAGAACAGTGATGGGAGACATTACTGTGGGGATCTGTTACAGACTGCTTGATCAAAATGACTCTGTGAATGAAGCACTCTATAGACATACAGGAGCAGCCTCATGCTCACAGGCCCTTGTCCTCATGAGGGACTTCAACCACCCTGATATCTGTTGGAGGGACGGTACGGCCCAGCACAAGCAATCCAGGAGGTTCCTTGATTGTGTGGAAGACAACTTCCTTCTGCAAGTAACAGAGGAGCTGACAAAGAGAGGTGCCATGCTTGAGCTTGTGCTCACCAACAGGGAAGGGCTTGTTGGAAATGTGATACTCCAGGGCAGCCTTGGCTGTAGCAATTATGAGATGTTCAACTTCAAGATCCTCAGAACAGTGAGAAAGGCATGCAGCAAGCTCAGTGCCCTGGACCTCAAGTGAGCAGAATTCAGCTTCTTCAGGAACCTGCTTAGGAAGGTTCCATGGGATGAAGCCGTAGAGGGAGAGTCCCAAGAGTGCTGGTAGATATTCAAGGATCACCTGCTCCAAGCTCAGGAGTGTTCTATCCCAACTAGAAGGAAATGCAGTAGGAGGGCCAGGAGACCTCCAAGGATGGATAAGGAGTTGCTGAGAAAACTTAGAGGGAAAAGAGAAGCTTATAAAAGGTGGAAGCAAGGACAGGTGGCATGGGAAGAATACAGGGATATTGTCCAGAAGGCTAGGGACCAGGTTAGGAAAGTGAAGGCCCAGTTAGAATTAAATCTGGCAAGAGATGTGAAAGATAACAGGAAGGGCTCCTATAGGTACGTAGCAAACAAAAGACAGACTAGGGACAATGTGGGACATGTCCAGAAGCTATCAGGAGAACTGGCTACCCTGGGTTTGGAGAAAGCTGAGGTTCTTAATGGCTTCTTTGCCTCGGTCTTCACTGGCAAAGGCTCTGACCACACCACCCAAGTCTTGGAAGGCAGATGCAGGGACTGGGAGAATGAAGACCTTGGGCCCACTGTAGGAGAGGATCAGGTTTGAGACCATCTTAAAAAACAGAACATACACAAGTCCATGGGACCTGATGAAATCCATCCACAGGTCCTGAAGGAGCTGGGAAATGAAGTTGCTAAGCCACTGGCCATCATATTTGAGAAATCATGGTATTCAGGTGAAGTTCTCAACGACTGGAAAAAGGGAAATATAACCCCCATTTTCAAGAAGGGGAAAATGGATGATCCAGGGAATTACAGACCAGTCAGCCAAACCTCTGTGCCTGGCAAAATCTTGGAGCAGATTCTCCTGGATGGCATGCTAAGGCACATGAAAAACAACAAGGTGCTTGGTGACAGCCAGCATGGCTTCACTAAAGGGAAATCCTGCCTGACCAATTTGGTGGCCTTCTATGATGAGGCTACAGAACTGATGGACAGGGGTAGAGCAGTTGATGTCATCTACTTGGACTTGTGCAAAGCATTAGACACTGTCCCACATGACATCTTTGTCTCTAAATTGGAGAGACATCAGTTTGTTAGATGGACCACTCAGTGGATAAAGAACTGGCTGGATGGCCACACACAATGAGTTGTGGTCAATGGCTCAATGTCCTGCTGGAGACCAGTAACGAGTGGTGTCCCTCAGGGATCGGTGTTGGGACCGGTCTTGTTTAACATCTTTGTCCGTGTCATAGACAGTGGGATTGAGTGCGCCCTCAGCAAGTTTGCCGATGACACCAAGCTGTGTGGTTCGGTTGATAGGCTGGAGGGAAGGAATGCCATCCAGAGGGAGCTCGACACTCTTGTGAGGTGGGCTGATGCCAACCTCATGAGGTTTAACCATGCCAAGTGCAAGGTCCTGCACCTGGGTTGGAGCAATCCCAGGCAAAGCTACAGGTTGGGCAAAGAATAGATTCAGCGCAGCCCTGCGGAGGACTTGGGGGTGTTGGTTGATGAGAATATGAACATGGGCTGGCAGTGTGCGCTTGCAGCCCAGAAAGCCAACCATATCCTGGGCTGCATTAAAAGAAGTGTGACCAGCAGGTCGAAGGAGGCGATACTGCCCCTTTACTCTGCTCTTGTGAGACCTCACCTGGAGTATTGTGTGCAGTTCTGGTGTCCTCAACATAAAAAGGACATGGAACTGTTGGAACAAGTCCAGAGGAGGGCCACGAGGATGATCAGGGGACTGGAGCACCTCCCGTATGAAGATAGGCTGAGAACGTTGGGGCTGTTCAGCCTGGAGAAGAGAAGGCTGTGTGGAGACCTCAGAGCAAATGCTCTGACCACACCACCCAAGTCTTGGAAGGCAGATGCAGGGACTGGGAGAATGAAGACCTTGGGCCCACTGTAGGAGAGGATCAGGTTTGAGATCACCTTAAGAACCTGAATGTCCACAAGTCCATGGGACCTGATGAAATCCATCCATGGATCTTGAAAGAGCTGGCAAATAAAGTTGCAAAGCAACTGTCCATCACATTTGAAAAATCATAGTAGTCAGGTGAAGCTCCCGACAACTGGAAAAAGGGAAATAAAAGCCCCGTTTTCAAGAATGGGAAAATGGAAGACCCAGGGAACTACAGACCAGTCAGTCTCACCTCTGCACCTGGCAAAATCTTGGAACAGATTCTCCTGGAAAGCATGCTAAGGCACATGAAAAACAACAAGGTGCTTGGTGACAGCCAACATGGCTTCACTAAGGGCAACTCCTGCCTGACCAATTTCACGGCCTTCTATGATGGGGCTATGGAACTGATGAATAGGAGCAAAGCAGTTGACACCATCTACCTGGACTTGTGCAAAGCGTGACATCCTTGTCTCTAAACTAGAGAAACATCAATTTGATGGATGGACCACTTGGTGGATAATGAATTTGCTGGATAGCTGCTCGCAAAGAGCTGCGGTCAATGGCTCAATGTCCAGATGGAGACCAGTAACAACTGGTGTCCCTCAGGGGTTGGTGTTGGGACACATGTTCAACATCTTTGTTGGCGACATGGACGGTGGGATTGAGTCCACCCTCAACAAGATTGCCAACAACACCAAGCTGTGTGGTTTGCTTCATATGCTGGAGGGGAAGGGATGCCATCCAGAGTGACCTCGACACGCTTGTGAGGTGGGCCAATGCCAACCTCATGTTCAACCAAGCCAAGTGCAAGGTCCTACACCTGCGCGGGGGCAATCCCAGGCACAGCTACAGGTTGGGCGGCGAATAGATTCAGACAAGCCCTATGGAGAAGGACTTGGAGGTGTTGGTTGATGAGAAACTTAACATTAGCTGGCGGTGTGTGCTCGCAGCCCAGAAAGCCAACCATATCCTGGGCTGCATCAAAAGAAGTGCTACCAGCAGGTCAAAGGAGGTGATCCTGCCTGGAGAAGAGAAGGGTGCGTGGAGACCTCATAGCAGCATTCCAGCGTCTGAAGGGGGCCTACAAGGATACTGGGGAGGGAATCTTCATTATGGACTGTAGTGATAGGACAAGGGGGAATGGGTTCAAACTTAAACAGGAGAAGTTTAAGTTAGCTATAAGGAAGAAGTTCTTTACCGTTAGGGTGGTGAGGCACTGGAAGAGGTGGCCCAAGAAAGCTGTGAACGCTCCATCCCTGGCAGTGTTGAAGGGCAGACTGAACAGAGCCTTGGGTGACATGGTTTAGTGGCAGCTCTCCCTGCCCATGGCAGGGGTTTTGGAACTAGATGATCTCAAGGTCCTTTCCAACCCTAACTATGCCTTGAATTTTCAAATTAGCTTTACTAATCTCTGACCAAGGCTGCCCTCTGCTTTAGTCAACATTTTATATGTGCAAGCTAATATTGCTTTAGCAAGCAGAAGGTTTTTAAGGTATAGAGAAACCATGGAGGAAGAACTTGCCTTTTCCCAGGAGTCACATGATTCTCAGCTGGAACAAAGGAAGCAGTGAAGACTTTTGTTTCAGAAAGCTGAAAGGGGGAAGAAAAACATTTTAATCATATACATGCTCACACTTTAGTGCTATGATATCTGTAAAAATTCCATATTGGTCATGTACTTTCAGATAAAAGTAAAGCAAGCTACTTTTACAACTAGTTATGTTGCAGCTCTTCTTAAAGACAAAAACACATAGTCAAACTTCAGCAGAGACTTCTCCACGGACTCAAGAACCAATTTAAAGTGTTTGGAAATTTGATCTACTGAACACACAGTGGTATACCAATGTAACTACATCAGTTTTGGCAATAGTTTAACTAAAAAATACACCAGTAGAAAGTAATTAACATGACAGCTGGTATATCATCAGTGTAAAGATACCTTGTACAGACATAATTTAGGACTCTATAAAGCAGCTGTGATAAATCTTGTTGCAGAAATCTAATACACTGTACTATTTTCGCTCACTCATTTCATGTATACCTGTGTTTTACATTTCAGCTGACATCACCAGCAGAGGCAGGTTTGCTCTCAGTTATGTACAGTGAACCAGCTTTTGTGGTTCCTTAGCATTTCTGCTAGAAGTGGCAATAACATCATAATCTAACTGCTCTGCAAGTGTGAGTTCAGAAACAGTAATAAAAAGGGTGACCTATTGTCCTGGGTAATTGCTTATACTGGTATAATCAGTCAGACCATACACAGCAGAAAACTGAACTGCTCTCACCATGATGTTGCAATAGACAGGTAATTTCACAGATACCTAGGGAGGGGGAGCTGGTTGGTTGGGGCTTTCTGGGGAAAAGGAGGTGACTTTGGTTTGTAGGGGTGTTGTTTGTTTGCTGTTTGTTTTGGGTTTTTTTTTGGGGGGGGGGCGGGGAGGCATTTGTTTGGGTTTGAGTTTTTTAATAGCTTTTCTTTAAAAAAAATAGCTGTTAAACAGCTATAACTTCATAGGGCTAATTAATTTCTATTAACAGGAATACTTACAAGCAACAATAGATCTTAAAGCAGTACAGGTTAGGCTTAACCAGATAAAGATATGCATGTATAATGGCTATATTTTAAATCAAATTTGCTCAAAAATAGCCCTTAACTACTTTGGTGTAGCTTTGTATTTAGACTACAGTATAACTGACCTATTCAAACAGTCACAAAGAATCCTTTCAGAATGTGACATTTGAATACAACTCTTCCAGGAAATTATGCATTTTTAATCACATTGCTGGCAGCCCAGTTTAAAGAACATCAAGGACATGAGCCAATTTCATCTGCCAAGCCATGGACAGCTCTACTCAAAGTACATATATCTCTGAACACGGTCATCTGATTGGGGTTCTCCTGTGAATCACTGTTGATTTAAGCAGGATGCAGAAGAGCAGACTAGGAGCAAATCACTTACTACTCAGAGGCAAAGTTCAAGTGTTCCATGTACTCTCCTAGCACCCACTTACGTGCCACATACTGTCATGAAAAAATGAATACAACCACAGTTCCTCCTTCCATTTACTTTTCCTGCTGCCAATACAGTGTATTTTAATCCCATCTTTCTGGAACACAACTGTCCCGCACATAATGCTGCCAGCCCACAACTCTATGTACTGACCAAAATGAAGAAAGAAGATTCAGCTCAGGCATGTTTGCACTTAAAAAGCCTATTTCTCTTGTTCATCCCTTTCCCCACTGTACGTGTTATTTTGTAACAACATGCACTGTACTTTTTGTAGTGCTATGATACTCCTGCATTATATGGCACAAGGAATTCAGCTAATGGCATGAGTAGCAGCCTATTGTCTGCAATCCCTTGGTTAAATATTAAATTCTTTGTAATGTCAACAGCTCCTTATGCTCACATAACACAGGGTAAGACTAACTGTTGCCAAAACACTGCTGAATCCTGAAAGCTAAGCAAATCAAGGATGTTTGTGACAATGCAAAAGCATGCTTGATGTATCAGACAGGAAATGTTCTCTTCAAGTGAGACAGCATGCAAAACACGTCTCCATGTACCAGCTCGACTACACTGAAGTTTACGCTACACCCTGTAGCAAACTCACTGCCACAAGCTCCTATCAATCACCTAACTCAGATGTCTGCTGGGATCATGGCATTTGTCGAAACACATACTTCACACAGAAGAAACTTAAAAGTTTTATTACACAGATGTATTTAGTATTCTTTGGAAATAGTATTATTGGCTCCTAACAATGTTATTTATGCTCACCATACACTACACTTGCAAATTTTTCACTAAGGCACTCACATTTTTTCAGACCTGAATGAACAGTGGTGAACCATTTGCAAACATCGGACTCACAAGGGTATTTCCTCCATCTGTAGTGAAATACCTGTGCTTTTCAGCTCCTGTTTCTATGATAAAAATCATTCTCCAATCACCAAACAGACAATATATTTAAGAACAAGCCACCGGCTCCTGTGGCCATTTGATAGGCAAGGAAGGACAACAGGAAAATATACTCCAGCATCCTCATGAAAACTGAACATCAACAAATCATAAATAACAAAACTCTATTACCATTTTGATATGAAGTACTCAAGTTAAAGAAATTAAATCAAGTTCTCATGCTGCTTCCTGGTAAAGCAAACACACCTACTAAAATAAGTTTTTTTCTTTTTTTCTAAAGTGTTGCTGTTGTTTCAAATTAAAACTAAGACTATCAATACTGTACAGAAAATGTTTGCCTTCATCCACTTTGCAGCAATGTGTATGTATTCTGTTTCTCCCCTTCTGACAGTTTCTGTAGTTAAACTTTATTTTCTTTAGCCAGGAGAATATGATCACAACTTTAAGAGGAAAACCCACTCTAAAATCAATAAAAAATAACAACAGGCTAGAGATTACATCTGCTGCTCTTTCAAAATTCATGTGCAAATTTCTAAGGTTAATAATTAATTTTAAAAAATTTCTAAATTTCTATCCCCAGTCAGCATTGCTCAGCACCCTTCCCATACTATGAATGCTGTGTTGTACCAGCATTAAACAGGGTGAGAACATGGATATAAATTTTCATTATCCCTTCATCGACCTCTAGCATATACTGCAGAAACAGAGGACAGGTTTTAAAAAAAACAGATGCCAGCTTTTGATGGCAGTAACTGACACAGAAAATTTTGGAATTTTAGAGTTTCTTTTTTCTCAAAAGACATCTCTCTCATTAGTAAACACAGAGTTTTCATATCTGTTATATGACACATTCACACATTTCTAGGGATAACACTGACATGCCACCCTACAGGAGGGGTCAAAAGGGATGACTTACAAGACAATCTCTTACTCTACTGAAAATAAACTTGAAATAATGGATGTTCCTATAAAAGATGAAAAGATTCTTAAAAGCTAAGTTTTCCTTTCATATATCTTGCTACCTAGTTTGTTTTCTGAACTGCTTAAGCTTTAATACAATAACTGAAAACTTAAAACCACAAATGCTATTTTCACATATAATCACAAATGCCAAATATTTTGCAGACATGAAGACATCTCTTCCTTGATAAAGAATGAGAACCAAAATTGTTGTACTTTAGACAACACATCATGATGAAACAACAGGAATGATGCAATTAAGTGCTAACGCCAGCATACTACTACATCCTTTTTTTAATATTCACATGAAGGGGACTAAGTGGAACAATTATGCAGATTTCAAACAAAAGGCATCAAATGAGGAGTCTAAAGTTGATAGTAAACTTCAGCACTTTAATCACATAAAAGTCTTGTGATATTATGGCTTTAAATCCCTACACAATAGCAGGGGAAACTATGCGGTTAACACCCAGCAGCACTGAGCAATGGAAAACTATAACTCACAAATACTTAATTTGGGATAAACCTTATGTATTGTCTACCCAGCAAAATAAATTTATATTTCTTAATTAAATTTTATTTTAAAAATAAGCTTATCTAAATATATATATATTTTAAACAGGAATTACAGCAAGAAACACAATAAGAAATATCACATAAAGCAAAGTATTACTTCAAACATTTAGTTCTTGAAGACAATACAGAAACTCTGAAAAGGGTAAATAATCAATTGGCCTATCCAACAAGGTACACTTACATCTTCATTCCAGTCTTCTGCTGTCCATTCTTCCCTTGAGTTTTTCCATGCTCCTATTGTAGTTTGGGTAAGGAAAGAAAACAGTTACATGCTAAAAGCGCAATGTCATATTTCAACTGTTCTGCTTTATAAGTGATCCTGTTTTCATTATTAGTGGAAGACAAAGCAAGGACATGGTGGTTGGAAATATGGGAAGCTCTAGAAAATTGGTCTGCAGATTTGAAATTTTGGGAGGTTCCTCCCCCCCACCCCCTTTAATTTCTGATTTCAGGAATTTCTTAGCCACTATGGTACCAAATGCAATTCACATGAACATATGTCTGCAACCAGTGATTAATTCCAAATATTGGAAGAGCTTCCTCCTACGTTCCCAATGAAAGTTAGAGGTTACTCAATCCTCCCATGGGACCTCCGAGTTTCATGTACAAATTCATACATAACCTGAAGAAAAGAGAACCACAACACCTGCTCTGACATCCATAATCCTACTTTCAACATACTCAAATTCAAAACCTAAGCTATGCTTGTGAAGGCTCCTTTCCAACCTGTTAACTCTCTTCTCAGAGCAGAACAACCCCAATCCCTTCCCTTAATAGAGCAGTTTTATCTTAAAACATAAATAATTCAAATAATGGCAACAGAAGAGTCAATAAGCTTCCCGTGTAGGTGCAAAACACTTCGTCCTGCAACTTGTGGGAGAATTTATTTGGCAAACACTGGAGCACAGTACGCAGTCCACAGTATGCAGCAACAGTAAAACTACAGGAAACAACCCGACAAATGCAAAAACCTGATCCCTTCCATAGGAAACAGGAGGCACAGACAGGCAAGAGCAATAAATGGACTGAAGGCATTACCCACCAGCATCAGCATAGGGTAAGTTCTCAAAGCAACAACCAGAGCTTTCATTTAAACTACATAACCATGAGCAAAGAAAATACCAGCAGTAATGTTCCTGCTACCATCACCTCCGACCAAATACAAAGGCAGAAAAATTACTGCTTTAATCATTCTTTTACTTAACCAGGAAACCTCTGAGACACATTCAGCCAGAAACAAGCTCCCTGAAGAGAGCATCAAATCAAGCTTGTACTAATGCTACCACTAAACTCAAGCATTCTTTTCCACACTGTTACAAACTAAGGAGCGCGGCGTCCAGACTAGAAAGAAATCCATCAGATTTTTAAGGTATAGAGAAGAGATTCAGAGAAGCCCTATGGAGAAGGACTTGGGGGTGTTGGTTGATGAGAAACTTAACATTAGCTGGCAGTGTATGCTCGCAGCCCAGAAAGCCAACCGTATCCTGGGCTGCATCAAAAGGAGCGTGACCAGCAGGTCGAAGGAAGTGATCCTGCCCCTCTACTCTGCTCTTGTGAGACCTCACCTGGAGTATTGTGTGCAGTTCTGGTGTCCTCAACATAAAAAGGACATGGAATTGTTGGAACAAGTCCAGAGAAGGGCCACGAGGATGATCAGGGGACTGGAGCACCTCCCGTATGAAGACAGGCTGAGGAAGTTGGGGCTGTTCAGCCTGGAGAAGAGAAGGCTGAGTGGAGACCTTATAGCAGCCTTCCAGTATCTGAAGGAGGCCTACAAGGATGCTGAAGAGGGACTCTTCATCAGGGGTTATAGCGACAGGACAAGGGGGAATGGGTTCAGCCTTAAACAGGGGAAGTTTAGGTTAGATATAAGGAGGAAGTTCTTTCCTGTTAGGGTGGTGAGGCACTGGAATGGGTTGCTTAAGGAAGTTGTGAACGCTCCATCCTGGATGGAGCCTTGAGTGACATATTTTAGCGTGATGTGTCCCTGCCTATGGCAGGGGTGTTGGAACTAGACGATCTAAAGGTCCTTTCTAACCCTAACTATTCTATGATTCTATGAATGCGCTGGTTTGGGCAGAGGAGGGCCTAATAGCACTAATCCAGTGAGGCAAATAAACCTTCCACGAAGATATACACATGGTAGGGAGAAGAGGTGAGTTTTATACCTTGTGGTCCAAACTTATTTGGCAGGTCCTGAGCAAGGTAACATCCACTCTGTGTTAGCTCTGTATAGCAGTACAGAGTTGCTAGAAACATCTCATGCACACATTTTACCAAGGAGCCCTTAACCAGAAGGTTTCTACATGCTGAAAAATAACTAATAATCATATCTGAGCACTGCAAAATTACTACAATGCCTCAGATTTCCAGACTAAGACACACATTTCCACAGAAATTTTGGTAAGGAGGTAAAGCCCAATGAACAGAAGTTTTTAGAGAAACAGTTGATTTTCTTTCCCTTCCCCTAACCAGCACAGGAGCTCTTCCTATGGTATGCCTTCTTTAAGAAATACATTCTGGTATTTGCCCTGCTTATATTTATCTCCCATCAGTCAGAGAAAGGCCTGCATCTGCAGAAGAGAATCCTTATGCTGGTGCCAGAACTCTAACAACACAGCTCAGAGTTTGGTAAAACAAACACAAAAAGAGCTCAGACAAATCAAGCCCAACTCTTGAACATCCCCCTGTCACATTTGGGAGATCAAACCTATTTAGAATAATACTTGGGACATTTTCCTGACATTCAATTTAAATGTTTGCCTGTTGCTCCTAATTATGACCATGGTTCTGTGAGTTTACTTTTTAAATACTTTTTAAACACAGCCCTTCAACCTTTTATTAGCTTACCCAAGCCAAGTACATTATATTGTGGCTTATTAACACTCTACCTTCCCAACTCAATCATTACAGCCTCAGTTATTTCACTGCTCTTCTCTGCATTAAATCCCATTTCCTAACTCCTTCCTCTTATTGATGGAATTCAAAGTCTGACCTTGACACAAGTGTATAATTTCCTTTTAGTCCAAAATCCACCTTGGCATTATTGTAACTCCCATATATCCTCTGCCCAGCCTTTACCCCCAAGCCTTGCAAAGCATCACAATTTAAGAGTTCTCTGTTTTCCACTGAAATTATGCATTGTGTTTTCAAGGATCCTTGTCATAGCAACTTCAACCTCGATGGCTTTGACTCTTTCATATATCCCTTCATAACAAATTTGGTTTTAGAAAGTTATAAAGCAATATACTATATGGTTTTGGTAAGTCTTCACAGATACTTTCCTCCAATTCCTCACTCCCTGTCACACTATTTGTTTGGTGGTTTTCTGGTGGGTTTTTTTGGTGACTTTTCTTTTTTCGGGGGGGGGGGGGGAAGGGTTGGTCTTTTTTTTTTTTTTTGGTTTCTTTTTTGTGTTTTTTTTTTTTGTTTGGTTTTTGGTGGGGTTTTTTGTTTTGGTTTTTTTTTTTGGTTGGTTGTTCATTTTTGTTGTTGCGGGTTTTTTGTTTTGTTTTGTTTTTTTTCTGGGGGTGGTATTTTTGTTGTTTTTTTTGGGGAGGGTTCCCCTTTTAAAAAATAATCAGTCATAGATACTAGCCCCAAAATAATTTTATTTTGGTCTATCCCAAATGTATGTCCTTTTCTTCCTACTGTGATTTGATGTGCAGGATCACAGAATCATAGAATCATAGAATAGTTAAGGCTGGAAAGGACCTTAAGATCCCACTGACTTGTACATTACAAAAAAGGTAAGAGACTGAACTCTCAGCATGACTGTAAGAAAATATCAATCATGGTGTTTAAGTTTATTCCCTTTTGGATGACCTTTCTGGTCGTTTTGTCTCTCCTACCTGTCCCTTCTCTTTGCCTTTCATTTGTGCTCATTTCTAGAAAAATTAGGATGCAGAAAATCTGATGCTGAATTATTTGGAATACAATTAAACTTAAATGTTATGAACCATTAAAGATGTGCCCTTTACTCTCTTTTTTTATTTCAACCAACATTGCTAAATTTTACTTCCACAGAACCAGCTAGCTTTTCTATAAGATTGCATGATGGTGCACCTAGAAACACCTTTCATTCAGGCTACTACAATTCCCCTGGTGCCTGCAACAATTCAGGACAAGTTCTAGAGCACTTTCAGAGCACATATGGGGGCAACTACATTTTGAAAAAAATAGCATATTTGTTTTAAAATGTTAATGTCGATCCTTTCCCAGCACTGGCTTAAAGAGGAAATACTTAGTGAATACTCAGAAATTCACGAAGTTTACATTTACAAATATTTTTATATCAGAAAACTTTTTTATATGCAAAACTGGTTTTGTTTCTCTGGGTAGTCACCCAGTTATCTCCGTTTTTAATGTAACTGCAGATCAAAGACTAATTTTCAAGTTGCTAGAATGAGCTTTTTTTTTTTTTTCCAAGATGAAAGAAGAAACAGGACTGGGTAATGAGAAATAAAAAGAGGGATTTCCATCCTGTACTTCCTCAGTGTATACTCTTATCTGACAACCTCACTAGCCCACTGCGGGTTTTATGGATTTCCATACATATATACATTCACATCTTTAATAACTCCACATTAGTAACTTATTTATTACTGGGACTGTTGATTTGCAACTAAGGTAACAGCATTGTAAATAATAAAGAAATAAATTAATAAATAAACAAGCCAAACAAACAAAAAACCCGACAAAAAAAACACAATTGAAAACTAATATTTGTGATTAACAAGCCAAACCACCAGCTCAACTTTGTACAACCTGCTTCCAGCCCCACACTTTGTCTGCCACTCCTCCTTATCCCTGCTTCCATCTTCCTAGCACTCTCTCTTCTGCTTTAAAACTACTACCCCAGTTGCAGCCTCCTCTAACAGACCTCAAGATGCTTTCCATCATAACGTTGAAAGTGCTTCCGACTTGGACAAAATTAAATTATTCTATATTAAAGCCTACTCTTTAAAAAGAGATCTTTTTGGCTCAGGGACATACTCTGACATTCCTATAGCTTGTCTAAAAAAGAAACACTAAAATAAAACTCTCTTCCTACAGTCATATACATAGACATATTTTTGTTTTGTTAGTTATGGTGTCTTTTCCATTTGCACTAAAAGTAAATTAAGATGATCAGCAAAAAGGCACTTAGCACCCAAAAAGAACATTCACACTTAACTAGTTTGAATTTCCACCAACCAAATGATTTTGCAGGAACTCCCTACACTGACACCCACTCATTTATACCCCTACGAACCATCATCTGACAGAGCCAGGGAAAATTCACAAATGCCTTCTCATACCTTCTTCTCCATACTATGCTCCCCAACTTTCCATACACACCTTAAATTGCGTTACTGAAGTTCACTGCAGTTCCCAGTGACATGTACAAAACCTAACAGCAAAAGCACACTTGACATCCAAAAAGAAATTCCACATGTCGACTTGTACATTTTCAATTTCCACCAATCTGTTTGGGCAGCAGCAAACCCCTTATGTAGACACATTTGTACTCTTATAGGAATCGGTTTACCCACATCAAACTACTCTTATTCCTAGGCAGAATTCTTCCATTACCAAAGACTGAGGAGTCTTCCATTACTGAAGACTGAAGAGACGCCTACAAGAAGGAAGAGAGGTTGCCATAGGAGAAGCACATGAAGGCTACCTAGAGTTAGCAGGGACGGTCACGAACATTCGAGCTCACTTGGGAAGTAGAGCACAAGTCAGTTATTTGTAAGCCACAGCCTTACAGTTGCATTCATTAAACAAATGAATTTTCTACCTCTGGTTTAGTTTCCCCATGCCTTTCTTGTATGTTGTCTTTAATTAGTTAACCTTATTGCTTCTGCACTACTTGTGACAACATACCCTGCCTGCCGCTACCATATAGAAAACAGTATCAGTATTCCTTGGGGAATTTTCAAGCCATTAGGTGTCCTTCTAAACCATTACCTGATAAGCTTATTTGATAAATTTGAATGTCTCCAGGGAAGGAGACTCTACAACCTCCCTGGGCAGCCTGTTCCAGTGTTCCGTCACCCTCACTGAGAAGAAGTTTCTTCTCAAGTTTAAGTGGAACCTCTTGTGTTCCAGTTTGTACCCATTACCCCTTGTCCTATCATTGTTTGCCACTGAGTAGAGCCTGGCTCCATCCTCGTGACACTCCCCCTTTATATATTTATATACACTAATAAGGTCACCCATCAGTCTCCTCTAAACTATAGAGACCCAGCTCCCTCAGTCTTTCCTCATAAGGGAGATGTTCCACTCCCTTAATCATCTTCGTTGCCCTGCGCTGGACTCTCCAGCAGGTCCCTGTCCTTCTTGAACTGAGGGGCCCAGAACTGGACACAATATTCCAGATGCGGTCTCAACAGGGCAGAGTAGAGGGGAAGGAGGACCTCTCTCCATCTACTAACCACCCCCCTTCTAATACACCCCAGGATGCCATTGGCCTTCTTGGCCACAAGGGCACAGTGTTGGCTCATGGTCATCCTGTCGTCCACTAGGACCCCCAGGTCCCTCTCCCCTACACTGCTCTCTAACAGGTTGTTCCCCAACCTATACTGGAACCTGGGGTTGTTCCTGCCCAGATGCAGGACTCTACACTTTCCCTTGTTATATTTCATCAAGTTATTCCCTGCCCAACTCTCCAGCCTGTCCAGGTCTCGCTGAATGGCAGCACAGCCTTCTGGCCTGTCAGCCACTCCTCCCAGCTTAGTGTCATCAGCAAACTTGCTGATAGTACACTCAATTCCCTCATCTAAATCGTTGATGAATATATTAAATAATACTGGTCCCAGTACTGACCCTTGAGGCACTCCACTAGTTACAGGCCTCCAACTAGACTCCGCCCCATAGACTACAACTCTCTGGCTTCTCTCCTTCAGCCAGTTCACAGTCCACCTCACTACCTGATCATCCAGTCCACACTTCCTCAATTTAGCTGTGAGGATGCTGTGGGAGACTGTGTCAAATGCTTTGCTGAAGTCAAGGTAGACCACATCCACCGCTCTGCCATCATCCATCCACCGTGTTATTTCCTCATAAAAGGCTAAGAGATTGGTCAAGCATGATTTCTCCCCTTGGTGAAGCCATGTTGACTGCCCCTCATAACCCTCTTATCCTTGATATGCCTTAAGATGGCACCAAGGATAAGGTGTTCCATCACTTTCCCAGGGATGGAGGTGAGGCTGACCGGTCTATAGTTACCCGGGTCCTCCTTCTTGCCCTTTCTGAAGACTGGAGTGACATTTGCTTTCCTCCAGTCCTCAGGCACCTCTCCCGTTTCCCAAGACTTGGTAAAGATGATGGAGAGTGGTCTAGCAATGACTTCCGCCAGTTCCCTCAGCACCCGCGGGTGCATCCCATCTGGACCCATGGATTTATGGATGGCCAGATTGCTCAACTGGTCTCTAACCCATTCCTCATCCACTAAGGCAAACCGCTCCGTCGACCTGACTTCATCTAAGGTCTCAGGGGTACAGGGCTCTTCAGGACTGCCTGCAGCAGAGTAGACAGAGACAAAGAAGGCATTCAGTAACTGCCATCTCTGTATCTTCTGTCACTAGGGCACCCATCCCATTCATCAGTGGGCCTACATTGCCTCTGGTGTTAGTTTTATCTGCCATGTATTTGAAAAAGCTCTTTCTGCTGTCCTTGACCCTTCTAGCCAGGTTTAATTCTAAGGAGGCCTTAGTCATCCTAGCTGCCTTCCTACATCCTCTAGCAGCAGCCTTATATTCCTCCCAAGTGGCCAGCCCCTCCTTCCATGACCTCTAAACTCTCCTCTTCCACTTGAGCATACCCAGCAGTTCCCTATTTAGCCACGCAGGTCTCCTGGCCCTCTTCCTTGACTTTCTACGTGCCGGGATGCTCCGATCTTGAGCTCGGAAAAAGCAATCCTTGAATGCCAACCAACTATCTTGGGCCCCTTTACCTTCAAACAGCCTTGCCCATGGGATTTCCCCTAGTAATTGCTTGAAAAGGCCAAAGTTTGCCCTGCTAAAGTCCAGGGTTGCAATTCTACTTGCTATTCTACTGGTCCTACCACACAAGATCCTGAATTCCACCGTCTCGTGGTTGCTGCAACCAAGGCAGCCCTCAACCCTTACTGCTTCGACCAGACCCTCCTTGTTAGTGAGAATGAGATCCAGCAGCGCTCCTCTCCTGGTTGGCTCATCCACCATTTGCAGGAGGAAGTTATCATCCATACACTGGAGGAACCTCCTGGACTGTGGCTGGGTTGCTGAGTGGTCCTTCCAGCAAACATCAGGGAAGTTAAAATCCCCCACGACAACCACGGCCTGTGACTGTGAGGCCGCTCTCAGCTGCCTGTAGAAGGCCTTGTCAACTTCCTCACCCTGATCTGGTGGTCTGTAACAGACATCCACAACAGTATCCTTTCCAACCCTAACTATTTTATGATTCTATGATTCTATGAGCAAAAGTTAAAGGGGCATTTCTGTTTGCACTATAGCACCAAGTAATTTCAAAAGTAATTCCTTGGAAAGATACATAATTTGGCAAAAGGGCTCCCTTTCAATAACCATTAATATACTCAGTGCCACTCTCCAACACTGGACTAGAAAGCACTCAGAGTGACAAAACAGCTGCCTAATAACCCCTCCTAAACTCTGAGCCTGTTATTGTTTTCTCTGGTTAAGTGCAGAATAGCTTGTATGAAATGAAGCTGTATCTCAAGAGGCTCACAGCAGAGTTCAAAGCACACACTGCCCTCCAGTATCATTTCCTTCCACCCTTGACACAGAGGTTGATGAAAAATCATCTGAATAGGCTTCAGCAATGAAGAGATCAGAAAAGTTCCCCTTTGCTGGGGTAAAAAAAAAAAAAAAAAAAAGTCTCCTATCACTCGAAGGTTCCCAAGTGTGGACAATAACATACATTAATTTCTCCATCCTGACACTGGGTTTCCTTTGTCTTCATCTCTTGTCACAAAGTATGGGAAGTGGCGAGGTATCCTGTTTTCCCAATCACAGACAAGCAGGTCACATTCTTCATTTCTGAATCGCCATGAGATGATTGCTAAGTGGTTCCTTTCCAAACTATGTCTGTGCCTTGCCCTTAGCTGGGAGCGCATAACTTCACACTTGAAATTTCATACAAAAAAAAAAAAAACACAGCTGCCTCTATCTTCAGACAGACAGACTGTTCTTTTGGCTTCCATTCAAGTGCCTACTCATGCTTTAGTTAATAATTCTTTTCAAAGGTGTCAGATCTTGGAACTCTCCTCCATCACAACCTCACATCCTTACATTCCTGTGCGGTACAGGTGGGGCTGCCAAAGCTATCCCAGTATCACCGAGAATTTACACTCCTTAACTACATTAGGTAAGCTTTTAAGCAGTACTTCAGATATCTAAACATTTCTTCACAATCAAGGTTCTTCCAATAACTCTTCAAATCCCTTTGTCTCTCCCGGAATTGTTAGTACTAATAACAAACAAACAAACACAAACAAACAAACAAAAGAGGCAAACTTTCTTCCCTTCATTCTAACCAGAGTCACTCAGGCTACAGCATGTACTCTGCATATCAGTAGCAAATGAGCTATAAAAGTGAACTAATATTTGTGTCGCCTGAGATGTATTTACATTTTCAGAAGTTCACTGAACACTAATAGAATGGTTATTTTAACTGCAATTTGCTACAGTTCTTCATTTCAATCCTTCCACTTCTTGAAGCATCTTACCAGTTCCATCATCTGCATCATTCTGACCAGTCTCCCAAATATCTGATTTTGTCCCAAAGCCATCAGTGGCAGAAGAGTCCGTATAGTCTGCAGGGTTAAATGTCCTAGAGTTTTTAGGGTTAAGAAATGGAAGAGAACACATGGGTCATTCACTGAACACAAGTGTCATCATTTTTAGCTGAAGTTGTATTAAATTTAACATCTCAATTTCCACATAGTTTTTGCTTCAAAGAATTTTTTTTCCTCTATGAGCAGACATAGATAAAAAGGGGAAAAAGGAGGCACAGAACTTTCAGCCTCCAAGGCACTATGCGGCTGCTACTGATAGGTACAAATAGGTTCTCCAAGTATGAGATACTGACATTGGGTAAACTTACATTAGGTTTATATGTGTGTATAATTACAAAACAAAAATAATCCATTAATCCTCTAACAAACCTATGATTTTTTGCATCCATATTGGGATATCAAACACATAGAAATATTAATACATACAGAGGCAATATTAATATAGTTAATTAATATTGCCACTGAGTTTGATCATTGCCAAAATCTGTGCTCTGCATGTTTCTTACCCCATGCCTTGGGCTGAAAACCTCCCCGCTCCTCTCCCTCTGCCACGTCCAAACACTAGGAGAGAAAACACCATTTAACAAGTAACAGCAACAGCAGAAGAGCCACCAATCGCTAGTCTGTCACATTAGAAAATACCATGGTTGAAAAAGAAAACTTAAATATCATTTACTTCCCAAATTTCCTCACAGAAGAATTTTTCCCTAACACACGCAAGTAAACCACAGTTCATCTAGGAGAACATCTTCCAGGAGGACTTGAAAATTCTTTGCTATCTTTTCTGTATCTAGTGAAGTAGCTCCAAATGCCAAAAGGACTTACCTAAAGACCCACCCTACATGAAATGGCTATTGCAAAATCATTAGACATAGTTCAAAACTTAATCTATAATTACTCACTCTTGCTAAGATGCTCTAGAATCCCAGACTCCCTGTATACTCCCATCTATCAAGAAATTCCCCACCACTTTTTATCTATAAGGAGAAAGTTTAAATATCCCATTTGCTTCCTTCTGACTCAGCCCACCGGCTCACCCCTACCCTCCTGTGCTTTTGCAAACCTGTGACTACACATTCCTTCTGCTTCCCCCTTAATCAGTTACTGACATGAAAATTACCCAATTCAAATTACTCAAACCACCTTGTTATCACATGAAAGAACATTAATTTCTATTTCAACAAGTATTTGTTGCCTCCAATTTTAAGCTACCAGCCTGTTTACAAGCTTCTTGATACAATGAATGGCTTTATTTTCCCATGTTGCATAGCACCAACAAGGCAAAAAAACTTATTTATTAATCATCCATAAAGCACACGTCTACAGAAACTGTTAGAAACTATTTCTTATATGCAGCATTTTTCTATATAGTTTTTTGGTTTGGGGTGGGGTTTTTGTTTGTTTGTTTGTATTTTTTGTTTTATTTTTAAATCTCCTCCTCTTTAGGACCTCAATATCTGAGGTTTCTCCAGTTTGTTGATTTCTTTGAGGAAAACTATGAATAGTATTTTGTATTACAAGAAGCTGCAGACTGAGAGCAAAGTGATGCTTATTTTAATGACAAAATTATGTGGTAATTCATAGAATTGTTGCAGATTATCTTAAGTTTTATTGAATCTTTCTATATTATGTTTGTTTGTGAAACAGGTAGCTATAGGAACACCTTGATTTAAGAAGCTAGCTTTTATGTTAGCATGGGTTGCTGTGTTACTTGAAATCTGCCACTGTGTTGCTTTAAGTCCCTGTTCTCTGTTACATGTTAGCCTTAGTCCTTACTCTCTAGACCAAAACCAGAGCACCTAGGGTCTACTGTATATAGGATGAGTTATTTGACAACCTCGCAAGGTAAATATCTAGCCAGCCAACCTGGCAACAAACTAAGATTAGGGTGTCCTTTAGATGAACTATCCTCATTATACTCACATTATAATACTGAAAAATACACCCACAGACCGAGAAGACCCTTGCCCAGGTGAAGGACCCTTCCTCCATGCAAGCATAGTAACAGAAGAGAATGACACAGCAGATATTATAATTATATGCAAATTACTAACCAATCATCGTAACCAGGAGTGGACTAACTTGTAATTTTTGTGTGTAAATGTAATGACGAAATTGGCATGGAATGTGCTTGATTTGTGAAAAATTCACCTAGCACCCAGAGTTGCAATAAAGAAGTGCCTGCTTCTTAACTTTACATTGGTATTAAGGAGTTTTATTATCCTGACTTTCAGTGACAGAATCATAAAATACCAGGTTGGAAAGAACCTCAAGGATCATCTGGTCCAACCTGTCTTGGCAAAGCATGACCTAGGCTAGATGTCCCAGCACCCTGTCCAGGTAAATCTTAAAAGTGTGAAAAATTTTCCTCCTGTGTCCAACTGGAATCTCCCTGGGAATAACTTCTACCACTCATCCTTTCCATGTGATTCTTTGTAAAAAGGGAGCCTCCAGCTTCTTTGTAGACACTCTTTAAATACTGGAACATAGTGATAAGGTGTCCCGTGAGCCACCTTCTCACAAGGCTGACCAAACCCAGTTCTCTCAGCCTTTCCTCATACGGCAGTCTTCCCAGTCCTTTGATAATATTTGTTGCCCTTCTCTGAACCATCTCCAGCCTGTCAACAACTTTTTTGTACAGCAGGGAACAAAAGTAAACATGGTATTCCAGGTGTGGCCTGACAAATGCTAAGTAGAGGGGGATGACATCTTTATGCTGGCGATGCCCTTGTTGATTTAACTCAGCATCCTGTTGGCTTTCCTAGCTGCAGCTGCACACAGAATCATTACTGTTGGAAGGTACCTCTGGAGATCATCCAGTCCAACCCCCCCTGCCAAGGCAGGGCCACCTAGAGCAGGTTACACACTGTTGTGGTTTAAGCCCAGCCAGTAACCGAGAATCACACAGCTGCTCACTCACTCCGCCGCGCTTCTTCCCCCACACTCCTGGAGGGATAGGGAGGAGAATCGAAAGAATTTAAATCCCACAGGTTGAGATAAGAACAGTCCAGTAACTAAGGTATAATACAAAAATACTACTACTACCACCAATAATAATAATAATGATAAGGAAAATAAAAAGGGGAGAGAATATAAAACTAAGAAGAGAAAAGGAAAACAAGCACAAATGATGCACAATACAATTGCTCACCACCCACCAACCAATACCCAGACCCACCCAAGCACCAATCTGGGCCTTCTGGGTAACTCCCCCCAGTTTATATACTGGGCATGACATGCTGTGGTATGGAATACCCCTTTGGCTAGTTTGGGTCAGGTGTCCTGTCTCTCCTTCCTCCCAGCCTCCCATGCCCCTCCTCACTGGCAGAGCATGAGTCTGAAAAAGTCCTTGATTGGAGTAAACATTACTTAGCAACAACTAAAAACATTGGTGTGTTATCAGCACTGTTCTCAGACTAAAGTTGAAAACACAGCACTGCACCAGGTACTAAGGAGAATAATGACTGCTACTGCTGAACCCAGGACACACAGGAATGCATCCACGTAGGTTTTGAATGTGTCCAGAGAAGGAGGCTCCACAACCCCCCTGGGCAGCCTGTTCCAGTGCTCTGCCACTCTCAACGTAAAGAAGTTCTTCCTCATGTTAAGGTGAAACTTCCTGTGCTTTAGTTTATGGGCATTGCTCTTCATCCTGTTGCTGGGCACCACTGAAAAGAGTCTGGCACCATCCTCCTGGTACCCCCCTTTGAGATATTTATATGCATTAATGAGATCCCCCTCTCAGTCTTCTCTAAACTAAACAGGCCCAGCTCCCAAAATTTCTCCTCATAAGAAAGATGTTCCAGACCCCTGATCATCCTTATTGCCCTCCACTGGACCCTCTCCAGTAGCTAGCTAAAGGGGTATTCCATACCACAGCACATCATGTCCAGTATATAAACTGGGGGGAGTCACCCAGAAGACTCAGATCACTGCTCAGGATGGGCTGGGTACTGGTCAGCGGGTAGTGAGCAACTGTACTGTGCATCACTTGAGTTTACTGTTGGGTTTTTTCCCTTCCCTTTTTAGTTTTATATTTTATCCCCTTGTTATTTCCCTTATCATTATTATTATTGGTGGTAGTAGTAGTATTTTTGTATTATATCTTAGTTACTGGACTGTTCTTATCTCAACCTATGGGATTTACATTCTTTCAATTCTCCTCCCCATCCCTCTGGGAGCAGGGGGGAAGGAAGAAGGGGGGGAGCGAGCGAACAGCTGTGTGGTTCTGAGTTACCGGCTAGGCTTAAACCATGACACTTGGGCAGCCTGTTCCAGTGCCTCACCACCCTCACAGTAAACAACTTCTTCCTTATATCTGACCTAAATCTCCCCTGTTTAAATTTGAGCCTACAATGAACGTGAAGTTGTTAAACAGGTTCGTCACAAACGGTTGAGAACACTTCATTAAGATAATTTGCACACATGAATGCACAGTCTAAGATATTTGTTAGAGATACAGTAATTCTATGTACACTAAGCCACTGAACAGAAATTGAAGTTTTTTCTTTTTCTTCAGTCAGATATGTCAGTTTGATTTGATGATTAAGTGCTATGACATTAATCTAGAGAGCTACATTGTTAACAACAAAAGCAGTGTATAAGGTTACAAAGCAAATAATGGACTGCATTTGAGATTAGCCAAGTATTTAGAAAAAATCTGCCTTGATATTTATAATGTGAGTATAAAGGATTATTTTATACAGCAAATTCCAAAAAAACTTACATTCCATCAATTAACAGCACTAACATACCAAAAACTGTAGCTGTGACCTATACCACACCCTACTCTGCAATGTATCTACCTATCCGCACATCCCATTTGATTCACAGGCACAAGAAAGTCATTCTTGCAGCCCTCTGGAAGCTACATGTCCTTGCATAAGGATGTGCCTGTCTTTGACTGACTCCTTACTAGTCATTCATAAGAGAAGTGACTCCCCTGAATGCAAAATTTTTCCAAAGTCAAGTCACACATTACTTCAGTAACTTAGCTCTGCTGTGCACTGTATCAATTTAACTCATTTAATACCCACTTCCCTACACAATCTGCACTGTACCTAGACCACTCAATTTCATTCTTCCTGCTTTAAGAAAAAACAAGCCTCTTTCCACTCCAACCTGTGAAAATCCAAACCAACTACACATCCCTTGATTCCATATGAAATCCATTTTCAACATCTTTCCTATCTCTTCTACAGGATAGGGTCAGAGTTGTACCCAGTATTCCACAGTATTCTCTTTCCACACTTATCCTCATCAATTCTTCCATGCCAAATTCCTTCTCTTACCAAAAAGCTTCTAAGGTGACTTTTATTTTCTCTGAGTGGGTACCAAAACCAGAAGGCAAGCCTGACAACCAGATCCACCCCAAAGAAACAGCACAAGTACATATCAAATCCCTCCCCCAAGAGTCCTACAGATGAAATCTTGTACTCTCCTGCTGCCAAGGAACATCTTGAGGAGCCCAGTGCGCTCCCAATTCAGAGGAGGCTGCCATTAGTTGATCTGAGAAAGCAGCTCTCCATATCCAGAGCACACCAGCCTGCTACACAGGAAATTACCATAAAGATGATTTGGGTGAATTCTTTTAAGTTGTTCTGAGACCAAGAAATGAAAAGGGATAAAAGTGAGAGGAATGTACCTAAATCAAAGGTGGCTGAAGCACTTATGGAATTAAAGGATAACCAACAAATGCTTAAAAAGAAGCATTTAAAGAAATAAATGGGAGAGTTCCATTTCAGGACATGAAATCAGTACCAGTCCCACACCAATGGCACCATCTCACCTGCTTGGGCTTGGACTGGGAAGCAAATATAAAGATTTTTCAGATGGTTGACAAATATTGAATTTCAGTTTACAGAAAGAGACAAGCAGCATCTGGCTCTTGCAAAAATTTTGCCCCTCACATATATTTTGACTGATCCAATTTCAGTTTTTTCTAAGCATAGCTTAGATTCACAGTGTCTTCACTGGCACAATACTTTAATATATTCCAATAATGAATTAGAAGAGTTGGCTAATATTGTAAAAATTTTTCCTGCAATTAAGTGAAAAGCTAAACATATTTTCTTCATTTCCATTTCTCTGCTCATCTATCAGTGCTGTGTATGACCCTTACTGGCAGTGTATACAACTTTGATACTGCTGATAATACTTACAGAAAAAAGCAACATGCATTCAGTGGCAATCTAACATGATGCTACCTAACTTGGAAACATCAGATGCACCTGTATAAACTGTAGCAAGTGTTTAAACATTTCAACTCAAAGAATTTTCCCTGTTGTAGAAACTCGCCTTTGGTTGGCTTATGTGAGTAATATATGCTAGAGATTAATACTGATCCCAGTCTTCCTCTTATGAGAAGATGAGAACATCTTCAGGTTCTCCCACTCATAAAAGGAGATGGAGACAAAGCTGAATAATGTTTTCATTAAAAGAAACAAAAAGGTATATCAGCTGTGCAGGAACATACTTGCTCTCCAGCAGTCTTACAAAGACTAGATTCTAAAACTTACATAAAGAACAGCAATTTGTACAAGATAAATTACTCAAAAAAGGACAGAAAGTTAAATTGAGTGTCTGAACAAACACAGACCATCTCCAAACCAACTCATGTAGACAGATCAAGCATACCTGTCACAAAAACAAGTTATGATCCCTTCAGCACTAAGCATCTGCTCTCAGCCAGTTTCAGTTGCAAGAAGTGTTGGAATCTATAGACGTGAACCCCTATACGTACACTCTTGGCCATGGCTGCCTCCTCTTCCCCATCTGTTGGAACTTCCCCGTCCGTTGGAACTTCCCCGTCCGCGACTCACTTCTCTGTCCCCTCGTTTTTCTCTGTTCTCTGAACTTTCTTTTCCAAGGCTTTTCTTCTTTCCCCCTACAGTCTCCCAAGAAGTCTATTTGGATAGAATTAGATATAAAAGTCAAAAAGAAAGAGACAGGTCTCAATCCATACTTCCACCTCACACCACTCCAATTTGGGGGGCGGAGTATTTGCATAACATCACATAATGTAATGCCTTGCAAATGACACTGATGCAAATGGAAAAGAAAAACCAGGGTGTGTTTTATTTTTTTATATAGAAACATAGAATGGTTAGGGTTCAAAAGGACCTTAAGATGATGCATCATAGAGAGATGAGGCTATAACAGACTTTAACTAGTTCAAGGAACCACAACACAGAAAATCTGCAAAGCAAGCAACATTTTCCCTCTCAACTACTTCCATAAGTCTATAGCAAGGGAAGATGCACAGAGCTATCTTTTTCCCTCAAGGAAATGAAAATATGCTTATAAACATCACTGAACAAGAGACTGATGAGAATAAGAGAATAAGCACATGGCCTAGGGGGAAAAAAAATAAACAAACTGTTGTGGTTTAAACCCAGTCAGCCATAAATCAGCCATGCAGCCTCTCTCTCACTTCCCCCCTTCTTTCCCTCCCCCTGTTCCCAGAGGGATGTGGAGGAGAATCAAAAAGAATGTAACTCCCACTGGTTGAGATAAGAACAGTTTAGTAACTAAGGTATAACACAAATCACTACTGCTACCACCAATAATAATAATAATAAAGGAAATAACAAGGGAAGAAAATACAATACCACCCTCCGACGGACACCAAGCCCGACCCCACAGTGAACTAGCCCTTCCGGGTAACTCTCAGTTTACATCCTGGGAATGACATGCTGTGGTATGGAATACCTCTTTAGCTAGTTTGGGTCAGGTGTCCTGTCTCTGCTTCCTCCCGGCTTCCCCTCCTCCCTGGCAGAGCATGAGACTCACAAAGTCCTTGGTCAGACTAAACATTTGAGCAGTAACTAAAAACATCGGTGTTATCAGCGCTGTTCCCAGGAAAAAAGTCAAAAACACAGTGCTGCACCAGCTACTAAGAAGGAGAAAAAATGACTGCTACTGCTGAACCCAGGACACAAACAAACAAAAAAAACAAAACAAAACAAACAAACAAACAAAAAACCAAGAAAAAAACCCATATTCAGACAAAGTAGAATTCAAGCACCAAGAGAAAGAATTGCAGAACAAACTGGGAAAACTGGGGCCATAAGCCTGACCATCCACTCCTAACAGCTACAGCTCATCACATGCAGCAAAACACTGGAAAAAACCCTATGTTTAAACAAGATAAGGGACCGAGGTCCAATCATCAGGCTTCGGCTTTAAATTCTGTCTTTAAAATAAAATGATTCTACCTCTCGGCATGGGAATCCACCATAGACTATTGAAGCTGCCTGTTTTTGTAAGGGAGCTAACTGATTACAATTTCAGCTGAGGATGCCTGAAGCAACCCAACTGACAGTTCTGAGCCTGACCTCTGAAAATACGTAACAGAAGCTGCCTTGCAGGCCTGATCTTAGAAAGAAGAAAAATCTGAAAGGTCCCCTTTGTTCTATCTTCAAAGGTTTAGGAAGTAAAACATCATTGAGCATAAAATGGATCTCATGCCTGTATTCAAATTAAATGAATAGAAGTCTTGAGGGGGAAAAAAAAAAAAACATGTCCTTCTCTACTCTCATCCACAAGCCTCTGTTTATCCAAAGCCAGACTGGCACAACTGTTGCAAGTAAAAAGTCTTCATAAAGACTAACATTCATACAGCATAAAGCCTTAAAGATCAGAGCATTAAAAAATTAAAAAACCACCACACCAAAACCAGCAGAGTACCAAAGAAGTTATAATTAGACATTGTAGCTATTACTCCTTGCCCTGCAAATTCCCCAAATTGGATAGACACATCTTCTTCCAAATGAAGTTAAAAACCCCCAAACTTATAGTGTGTCAAAGCAGAGTGGAACTAGAAAGAGAGTTCTGGGAATCCACATTCACAACTAGTATCACCTCTATTTCCGACTTTACATCAGATCCACAGTTAAACTGTTCTGGAGTATACTGCCCTTAAAATAAACCCTTCAAGTTGGAGGCCCACAAACTTCCACGAAGAAAAATAAGTTTCTTCATGCTCTGATGAGAACCCCTTCTAATTAACACTCCTTCCTTGGGCCCTTTAAGTTCTCTGTATTTGTTTGAGTTTCATTCTGCCTATAGAGAGCAGTGGGTCCAGAGGGACTTGTCAAAAAAGCAGAACATACGGATACATTGCTTCTACTTGAATAAAGAATTCAGAAAGTTTCTTCCATGACATGATCACTTATAACAATTTGCTAAAGGAAGCATTTAGCATTCCCTATCAACCAGAAAACTATTTTCAACTAGAAAATAGCAAATCTGAGAAGTACAAGAGAATGCAAACCCAGCACATTACCAAGAGAGATTTAATCAGGGTGAGATGCTCTCTTCTACTCCCAACTCACCAGCTCACTCAGTATTATATACTTCTCTGTTTTAGATGACCTCGATTCTTAGAAACTAAAAGGGGATAGAAAAGAAAATCCTCCAAGTATAACAGTATGTATCCTAGATTTAGGGCGTGTCATGGTTTAAACCCAGCCAGAAAGCTCGTTCACTCACTCCCCCCCCCCCCTTTTTTCCTCCCTCTTTCTTTCCTTCCCCCCCCCCCTTCCCTGCTCCCAGAGGGATGGGGAGGAAAATCAAAAGAATGCAACTCCCATGTGTTGAGACAAGAACAGTCCAGCAACCAATGTACAACACAAATCACCACCTCTACCACCAACGACAACAATGATAAGACAAAATAACAAGGGAAGAGAATACAATACCACCCGCCAAAAAACGAGTCCGACCCAGAAGACCCCGTGTCCTTCTGGGTAACTCCCAGTTACACCCCACCCCGGGCATTACATGCTATGGTATGGAATACCTCTTTGGCTAGTCTGGGTCAGGTGTCCTGTCTCTGCTTCCTTCTGGCTTCCCCTCCTCCCTGGCAGAGCATGAGACTCACAAAGTCCTTCGTCAGGGTAAACATTACTTAGCAACAACTAAAAACATCGGTGTTATCAGCACTGTTCCCAGGCTGAAAGTCAAAACACAATGCTGCACCAGCTACCAAGAAGGACAAAAACTGACTGCTACTGCTAAAACCAGGACAGGGTAAATTTCTTCATTAACAATAAACCAGAGCACACATCCTGACAAATGACAGAAAAATACTGAATTTGCAGCATTAAGAAAGGAAGCCCAGGTTTCTTTCCCAATTTAGGTGAGATGGAATCTAGTTTAATACCCTGAATAAACTGTAAGAAGTCCCTCAAGCAAAAACTTAAACTGCAGCAAGACATTTTAATGATATCTCTTGGAGTAAAAAACTTCTCTGTGCACACTGTTTAGTCTTCTCTTTCTGTTTTTCACTATTCCTACAAATGAGCAACACAGTGAAAGGAGCATCTACTTGCTCTATCCTCTTCAGCCATTAGTAGCGTTCTCAGTTCAACTATCAGACAGAATCATAGAATCGTTACGGTCGGAAAGGACCTCAAGATCATCTAGTTCCAAACCCCCTGCCATGGGCAGGGACACCTCATGCTAAAGCATGCCACGCAAGGCTTCATCCAACCCAGCCTTGAACACTGCCAGGGATGGAGCACTCACAACCTCCCTGGACAACCCATTCCAGTGCCTCACCACCCTAACAGGAAAAAATTTCTTCCTTATAACCAATCTAAACCTCCCCTATTTAAGTTTGAACCTGTTACCCCCTGTCCTGTCACTACAGTCCCTAATGAAGAGTCCCTCTCCAGCATCCCTATAGGCCCCCTTCAGATACTGGAAGGCTGCTATGAGGTCTCCACGCAACCTTCTCTTCTCCAGGCTGAACAGCCCCAACTTTCACAGCCTATCTACATACGGGAGGTGCTCCAGTCCCCTGATCATCCTCGTGGCCCTCCTCTGGACTTGTTCCAACAGTTCCATGTCCTTTTTATGTTGAGGACACCAGAACTGCACACAATACTCCAGGTGAGGCCTCACAAGAGCAGAGTAAAGGGGCAGGATCACCTACTTCGACCTGCTGGTCACACTCCTTCTGATGCAGCCCAGGATATGGTTGGCTTTCTGGGCTGCAAGCGCACACTGCCAGCTCATGTTCATATTCTCATCAACCAACACCCCCAAGTCCTTCTCCACAGGGCTGCTCTGAATCTATTCTTTGCCCAACCTGTAGCTTTGCCTGGGATTGCTCCAACCCAGGTGCAGGACCTTGCACTTGGCATGGTTAAACTTCATGAGGTTGGCATTAGCCCACCTCACAAGAGTGTCGAGGTCCCTCTGGATGGCATTCCTTCCCTCCAGCCTATCAACCGAACCACACAGCTTGGTGTCATCAGCAAACTTGATGAGGGCACACTCAATCCCAATGTTTATGACACGGACAAAGATGTTAAACAAGACAGGTCCCAACACCGATCCCTGAGGGACACCACTCGTTACTGGTCTCCAGCAGGACATTGAGCCATTGACCACAACTCACTGTGTGTGGCTATCCAGCCAGTTCTTTATCCACTGAGTGGTCCATCTAACAAACTGATGTCTCTCCAATTTAGAGACAAGGATGTCATGTGGGACAGTGTCGAACACATTACACAAGTCCAGGTAGATGACATCAACTGCTCTGCCCCTGTCCATCAGTTCTGTAGCCCCATCATAGAAGGCCACCAAATTGGTCAGGCAGGATTTCCCCTTAGTGAAGCCATGCTGGCTGTCACCAAGCACCTTGTTGTTTTTCATGTGCCTTAGCATGCCATCCAGGAGAATCTGCTCCAAGATTTTGCCAGGCACAGAGGTGAGACTGACTGGTCTGTAATTCCCTGGATTATCCATTTTCCCCTTCTTGAAAATGGGGGTTATATTTCCCTCTTTCCAGTCGTCGAGAACTTCACCTGAATACCATGATTTTTCAAATATGATGGCCAGTGGCTTAGCAACTTCATTTCCCAGCTCCTTCAGGACCTGTGGATGGATTTCATCAGGACCCATGGACTTGTGCACGTTCTGGTTTTTAAGATGGTCTCAAACCAGATCCTCTCCTACAGTGGGCCCAAGGTCTTCATTCTCACAGTCCCTGCATCTGCCTTCCAAGACTTGGATGGTGTGGTCAGAGCCTTTGGCAGTGAAGACCGAGGCAAAGAAGTCATTCAGAACTTCAGCTTTCTCCAAATCCTGTGTAGCCAGTTCTCCTGAGAGCTTCCGGAGGGGGCCTACATTCTCCCTAGTCTGTTTTTTATTCGCTACATACCTATAGAATCCCTTCCTGTTATCCTTAATACCCCTAGCCAAGTTTAAATCTAACTGAGCCTTAGCTTTCCTAACCTGGTCCCTAGCTTCCCAGACAACATCCCTGTATTCTTCCCAGGCCGCCTGTCCTTGCTTCCAGCTTTTATAAGCCTCTTTTTTCCTTTGAATTTTTCTCAGCAGCTCCTTATCCATCCAAGGAGGTCTCCTGGCCCTCCTGCTGCACTTCCTTCTAGTTGGGATGCAACACTCCTGAGGTTGTAGCAGGTGATCCTTGAATATCAACCAACAGTCTTGGGCCCCCCTGCCCTCTAGAGCTATATCCCATGGAACCTTCCTAAGCAGGTTCCTGAAGAGGCCAAAGTCTGCTCTTTTGAAGTCCAGGGCAGTGAGCTTGCTGCATGCTCTTTTCACTGTCCTGAGGATCTCAAATTCAACCATCCTGCATCCAAGGCTGCCCTGGAGAGTCACATTTCCAATGAGCCCTTCCCTGTTGGTGAGCACGAGGTCAAGCATGGCACCTCTCCTTGTCGGCTCCTCTATTACTTGCAGAAGGAAGTTGTCTTCTACACAATCGAGGAACCTCCTGGATTGCTTGTGCTGGGCTGTACCTTCACTCCAACAGATATCAGGATGGTTGAAGTCCCCCATGAGAACAAGGCCCTGTGAGCGTGAGGCTTTTCCTATCTGACTGTAGAGTGCATCATCCTCAGGCTCCTCTTGGCCAGGTGGTCTTTAACAGATCCCCACAGTAATGTCTCCTATCACTGTTCTCCCTTTAACCCTGACCCACAAACTCTCTGTTGACTGATCACCTGTCCCCAGACAGAGTTCCATACTCTCCAGCCTATCCCTAACATAAAGAGCAACTCCCCCTCCCCACCTGCCAGGCCTGTCTTTTCTAAAAAGCCTGTAATCTTCCATTCCAACACGCCAGTCATAGGAGCCATCCCACCATGTTTCTGTGATGCCTATTATATCACACCCCCGTAGACGTGCACACAACTCTAATTCCTCTTGTTTGTTCCCCATGCTACAGGCATTTGTATAGAGGCATGTGAGCTGAGCTCCAAATGAAGCCAGCTCATTGGCTGGAGCAGCTGGAATATCACTACATTGCTCTGAGCATTTATATATAGATGCAGAAACCTCCTCCAATTTCAATACTGACAACGCAAAACCTACAGAAGTTACATAACTGAAAATATCTGCCTGCCCTTTAAGGTTTATAAAGACTGCCTTCTGTGCCAAACTCAGGTCTCAGGGTTGCAGAGGTGCTACAAAGTAAGTACAAACACTGCAGAAAAACCAGGCCTGTGTCTGACAGAGCATCGAGTTCTGCTGCAGATTTAAAACTGCTGCATGTAAATGAAAGCCAGAATGACTCTGCAAGAGACCAGCTGAACACCCATATTTTCAAGGTTCAGCCTATTCTAAAGCATGCATGCAGTAGAGAAGCTGCTCTAGTCTCCATTTCCCTCAGAAGAATTTTAATGGAAAGATGGAAATCAAAAGCCTCCAAAATATGACTTTGCCAATCACTTTTAAGAAGTAGAAAAGCACAGCAAACAGAGTGGTTTAATACGAAGGTAAAAACTTACCGTGTCTGAACTTCCTTCCAGCAGTATGTTGATTGCTCTGTTCACATCCCCATTACAGTCATGTAGTGCCACTATGCACTCATCCTGGTTTTTCCCTGTCACTTCGATAAGCTGGCAGTAAGAGTCAGACATGTTAAAATATCCAAATTGTCATTACAAAAAAAAAAAACAAATAGAGTTAGCACCGCCACAGATTCTAAAAAAGTACATAGTTACTGCATCAAAGCAAACTAAAATCCTAAATAAACACAAATTAAATGGTAATCAAGAAAGCACTCTCTCACACTTTTTTTTTCCCCTTTCACTTTATGCTCACAGCAAATGCTGTCACTCCTGGGACAGCAGCATATGAGGGTAAAGATGCAAGAGACCAGGATAACTCCAGTATCATCCTCTCTCTCCCCAAACATCACCCTCTTTATCCCACTGTGTGAGAACAGATATAAGGTATGCCATGGCAGAGAACAGATCCATCTGGAAAAACATCCAGATTAAGAAAAGAATTTATTTTTCAGCCAGATCAGTGCTCTCGATCCATTTCACAGCATAAGGCCACACAAAAGGCATAAGTGACAGCTGCTTAAGGAGACCTAGTATGGAATTATGCTCCATGGGCCTGTGGTACACATCCTGAGGTGTGTGGGATAGAAACAGTCTTGTCATGGGACATCCAGCAACTCCACCCAAAGAAAAAAAAACAAAACAAAACAAAAAACCCCCCACAAAAAAACATGAGCAACAGAACAAGTTTATTACAAGAACAAAAAGCACTTAATACTTCAGAGAAGATTTTACAAAGGAAATCAAAAAATCTGATCCTCTGCTGCATTAATGCATTCACAATACTTCTTCTCTCCTGGGTGTACTCCTTCATGAGTTGTGATGCGTTCGGTAGGACAAAATCACTGATATCCACAGCAGAACAGGGACCTGAATTCTCAATACTGCTGGAATTAATGGTCTCAGCTATAATTCAGTAATGGAAGCTCAAGCATCTACACCCAAAACTCAGCATGGTAGAGGAAATGATTTCATTTTCATAGTATAATGCTGTAATTTTAACACATATACAGATCTGGAAGGTCAGATTATTTATTTTTTTTAACAACACTTCAATTCACTTTCAAGATATTAGATTTTTACTTTTCCTGAAAAACAGCCAAGATATTGGCAAACTCAGTTTACACAGGTGACATTTTTTCCATGTGAGTGTACATGTGGACAAGCAAAATGCACTCTGTATTCTGACAAACATTAAGCATCAGGACCATACTAGAGTTATCTTTGCTGATGTCTCTTCCAGAAGGTATGAGCCTTGGCTTAAAGGCTTGTCTACAAAGGAAAATACACCAGTGTAACTATACAGCCAGAGATATATAACTATATATATGTGTGTGTATGTTTCCACACAATTTCTTGTAAACAGACTTTACAGTGCAATAAGAGCACTTTTTCCTACTTAAACTTATGTCCTTCTGAAAAAGGTTTCGTCTAAATCAGAAACAGACACTCTAGCTCCAAAATGTAAACCAACTTTGGAACACCTTATTATTGCAGGGCATAAGAACTCTGTACCATAACAAACATACTTGTTTCACTTTATCTTCAAAATCTGCATCGTTCTTATCGTAGATCATCTGAGCAAGGCGAATCTGTTCTGCTGTTGCCTGTAAAACCCAAACATCCAATAAAGTACACAGAAGGTAACAATATATTTTTTTTAAGTATCTCCTAGTGTCTTTTTTTTTTTTTTTCCCAGAGTCTCAAAAAGAACATATGCAACAAGCACAGAGGTGCTATGGGGAGGGGATTAACATCTCCTCTATGCCCATTTTATAGTCAAAAAGGTAGCTAGGATAGAAGCAACTTCAAAATGTTCTAACTTGTTTGAACCACAGTTAAAGGTCACCACATAGACAAGACAACCATATAATAAAGTAGAATTTATCACAGAAGCCTACACTTTGATATTATTACTTTTATTTAGTATCTACCACTCCAGAATTAGAGTTTTATCATAGCAAACTGGCACCGTATTTCTAAATTAACCACATCTGACAATTCCTGCTCCCATTACTTTCCACAACTCTCCCAATAACCTGACTCTAGTTTTACAAGCACTTAAGAAGAAATCAAGTCTTGCCTCAACATTTTGCCAGTGAACAGTTGCACTTATTTTCTTTATAAGCAAATACTGGTCTCTGAAAAATGCTAAAGGATCTTGCTACTGACGTAATGTTTCTGGACCACAAATCCATGCTGGCAACTTCTCAAAAACCTGAAAGACTAAAATAGATGGATGCAGTAAAGTGCCTGTCATGGTTTAAACCCAGTCAGGCAACTTGTTCACTCACTCCCCACCCCTTCTTTCCCTCCCCCTACTCCCAGAGGGAAATCTCCCGGAGAGGAGAATCAAAAGAATGCAACTCCCATGGGCTGAGATAAGAACAGTTTAGTAACTAAGGTAGAACACAAATCACTACTGCTACCAACAATAATAATAATGATAAAGGAAATAACAAGGGAAGAGAATACAACACCTCAGCACCAGCCAACCGATAACTTGCCCCCCCCCAGCCCAACCAAGCTCTGACCAATACCTCCTCCAACCCTGCAGTCTCCCAGCCCTTCCGGGTAACTCTCAGTTACATCCTGGGCATGACGTGCTGTGGTATGGAATACTTCTGGCTAGCTTGGGTCAGGTGTCCTGTCTCTGCTTCCTCCCAGCTTCCCCTCCTCCCTGGCAGAGCATGAGACTCACAAAGTCCTTGGCCAGACCAAACATTTGAGCGTTATCAGCTCTGTTCCCAGGCCGAAAGTCAAAAACACAGCACTACACCAATTACCAAGAAGGAGAAAAAATGACTGCTACTGCTGAACCCAGGACAGTGCCATAAATCCAAATAGGCCCCAGAGAGAAAGCAACTCAAGAACATTAACATCTCATCATACAGGCCACTCTTCATATTGTGGCATTTGCAGTCTAATTCAATTGCACTCCCATGAAAATACCAAAGATAACTGCTGGACCTAATTTGATTTGTGCTCAAACAGAAGAGGCTACCATCTCATACTAGAGAAGGCTGATACTGAAGAGAGCCAAGACCCAAAATGCGAGTTGATGTGCTGCAGATGACTTCTTCATTGAGAAGGGGAACTACTTTATCCACTGAAATTCTTGATGGAAAGGATTCATCCTGGGCAACTGGTTGATTTACACCTTTCAGTCTCACTTCACAGGATACCCACATGAAATTTTGTGCCTCATGAGTTCAGACTTAATCAGCCTCAAACTGCTTCACTTTTGGAGTTAAATAAATACAAGCTCTAGAGGAGGTAACTAAGTGTAAATCCTGAGAAGAGTCTAAAAATTACTCCACCATATACCACCAGCTGCTTATCTGCTGAGAAGTTACTGAAGCTGTCCCAGTTCCTTGAGAGAAGCAACATTTGCTGTGCTCAGAGGCTATGTTCCAAGACAATTAGCATTCGTAATGGAGTTAAGGACTCTGCACTACTTCACATTTTCAAAGTGTCATGCTGATAGCTTCATACATCAGTTGGTAACACAGGGAAGAACCTGCTCTGGAATACCCCATGACAGCCCTGGTACCACCCCTCCCACCCTCTATGAAAGCCTCCTGGCAAGCACAGTACTCTGTGCGAAGGAGCTCGCTCTTGGTGTCTGCTGAGAGCTCAGCAAAGAGCAAAAGCAAAAGGTCTGCTGGTTTCAGGACATTAAGCCCTGTTGATCTATCTTCTCACTCTGATTTAAGCCTCCTCAGGCCCACTGCAACTTTTAACCTAGTGAAGAGATTTCCTTTAAAGGTATCCAGAATAAAAACGTTTAGACAACGCAATTTCTGTAGACATGACAGCATATTTGACCAGAAACAGGAAACCGTTTTCATTTTTTTCTATAAACCAACTTTTTTCAAGTCAATGTTAAAAGACAAAAATATACCAATTTTATGACAATATCAAATGTTTGACAGTATCTTCAGTTTTCCTGTGTAAGGCGAGAGCTTAGAAACAAGTAGGTGCGATATCACTAATGTTTATGCCAGTGGATTACACCCAGATGAAAACTGAAGATTCAGAAGAAAAAAAGCCAACAAAGCCACAAGAGGTGTTTACTATACAAACACCAAATCAGTGTCACCAAGTTTTGGTTTCTTTCCCCAGCAACTGGTGGTTATTTTTAAGGCACCAGCGTTACAAGTAACATTGTAGTATCCTACAAAAGAGTATAATTAAGTTTTAATTGCAACTATAAGAAAATAGCAGCATCTTAATACAGCTAAAATTTTGTTCAACCTTACAGGATATATTATTTTTGCAGCATAACAGAATGCAGGAAATTAACAACTTCAAACTACCAGAGAACAGAAGTGTGCAAAACACAAAATTAAGTGACAGTAATAGGTCCAGATCTTATAATAAAATGGTATATTTATTATCCAGAAGCAATGCAAAAGAACTGTGATGCAATTTCTTAAATAACTGAAATGATGATCAATGAGACATTATGATATGAAATCTCCATTTGGGAAAGCAACATTATTCTACATTTGGAAAAATGAATCCATAGTAAGCGAATAGTAATAGTAAATAGTAAAAAAAAAAAAATGAATCCAAGTAATCGAATAGTAAACCCCCATACATTTCTGTTGATCTATCTGCCAATGTCTGCCTTGTTCCATGGAACCCCAAACTGGGCAGAACACTCCACTGCTGTTTTACAAATGTCAAAAAAGGGAAAACCACCACTTCTGTCAACCTGCTAACTGTATTCCTGTAGCCTTGTTATAAAACAAAACGAAATTCAATTTTATCTGCTGAAAGTTGCTTTCTAAATCCACACACATTCTTCCAAAAGAGTCTGTAATTCCTCCCCCATCTTTTCTCAGTTTTTATTGACTTATGAAGAAATACATATCATTACATGCACACTTTCAACTCAAATTATATAGTATTACATACCTGTACTACTTGCTTCTGTGGTTGTGCTGGCTGTGTGGCTGAAATTTGTGTTTTGTCCCGAGCGCCCCGGGTACGTTCACCGACCACTGAAGTCATCATATATAGTATATACAAAACAATGTATGTACAAAACAGAAAATCTGACAGGAAAATTAAAAAAAAAAAAGAGCATGAGTTAGGACAGGGTACTGATTCGATACCCAGTTACCATACAAACGCAGTAACTTGAACTCTTCCTGCATTTAACCCGAACCCCATGCAGAGACTCTCGAGAAAGCAGTTTTAATACACTATTATTGGATTTATCTCAGTCTTTACTATAAAGGGGGAAATGCAATGGATAAAACACATTTTTGTCAGCTGATTTGGATCTGCCTAGATCTGTACTTCCAGAGGACATCTAAATATCATAGCTTTTCACAGTGATTTAACATATAGACTTTTCCATCTACTGAAATTTCAGCTCCAGCTGTATCAATCTGTCAATTTCTGTAATGCCTGCTGTCTTGATTTGATGCCTGGAATTTAATCACTCTCATACCCTCTCAGAACACTAACGCAAAAAAAATCACATTCACAAACGTGTCAGTTCCTCTCTTCCCCATCATCAAACTGCTTTCCTGCTGTCCTGGGTTCAGCTGTAAGTTATTTTTGTCCTTCTTAGTAGCTGCTGCAGTGCTGTGTTTTTGACTTTAGTCTGAGAACAATGCTGATAACACACCAATGTTTTTAGCTGTTGCTAAGTAATGCTTACTCCGACCAAGGACTTCTTCTGTCTCATGCTCTGCAAGTGAGGAGGGGCACAGGAAGCCAGAAGGAAGCAGAGAAAGGACACCTGACCGGAACTAGGGTTCCATACCACAGCACATCATGCCCAGTATATAAACCTGGGGGAGTTACCCAGAAGGCCCAGATCACTGCTTGGGTCGGGCTGGGTGTCAATCAGAGGGTAGTGAGCAATTGTATTGTGCATCACATGTGTTTATTCTTTTCATTTTCCCCTCTTAGTTTCATATTCTCTCCACTTATTATTTCCCTTATCATTATTATTAGTGGTGGTAGCAGTAGTTTTGTATTATATCTTAGTTACTGGACTATTCTTATCTCGACCTGTGGGATTTACATTCTTTCGATTGTCCTCTCCATCCCTCCAGGAGCAGGGGAGAAGGGGAGGAGTGAGTGAGCAGCTGCATGGTTCTGAGTTACCAGCTGGGCTTAAACTACAACACCTGCACACATATGGAGGTCATGACTAACATCAAATCTACTTCTCGCCTCTCATTTATGAGATGATCCTTACCTTTAAATCCAGCTACTATTTCTCTTTTGTTCTCCCTCATATTTACAGAAATGACTTACAAAACTACCTATTACCTTGCTCTAAACATACCTTTGTTGCATGGCAACAAAGAAACCCTAAAGAAAACACAAATATCACACACATCACTGCTACCCAGTTTGAGGCAGTCAGCTTTTATTCTCTTCTATCCTCTAGCATGAAAATTACTTTGAAACAAGGAATTTATTATTTCCCCCGTGCTTGTACAGCATCTAACATAAGGCTAATTGATAAGCACAGTTTAGAATAGGTATGATAAGAGAAAACAGATCTCTCAGCTGATCAGAACAGTCACTCAACTACCTGACTTCTGTCACCATTACACTTGGAAGCAAAACTGCACATTTAGGGAATTAAGGACAACCTGCAAGTGGTGCACCTGGGTAGAAGGAGATGTACAAAGAAGCAGCAAAACGCTTCTACTGCAGCCCCAATGTATGAATGTGTCTCAGCATGCACCTTGTCAGGGCAGCAGCCTTGGTGAAGGCTGGCTATCACTGAGCTCAGTGCACAGTAACGCTGAACAATAAAAATTGAGCAAACTGCTGTGACCACATAGACGTGGATATGTTCAATACCCACCTGCTCACTACCACTCACACGTAATGGGTACTCAGTAATTGCAATGAGATGCTTCAATTTAAACACTGATTGTCAATACCTGTGATTTGGAGAAAACTCCAGGAACAAATTTGCCAACAAAGTTTTCAAGCTGACAAGCAGGTATTCTTTATTGCAGCGCCAGGAGATACGGGGGATAGCTCCTTGTAACGTGTGTCCCCATAGTGCTACACAAGCCGTCCTTATATAGTCCCTGGGCATACATATATATTCATGAGGCTACATATGGATTACATAATTTTCCAGAAAGTTCCCCGCATGCGCACAGAATTGTGGTGGTGGTCTCTGAGGGTCGTTTACTTCTTCCAACAATCTTCATTGCTTTTGGCAGCCTTTGAAGCACACGCAGTAGATGCTCATACCAGTTTAATTGGTTCGTTAGCACCAGAGACATAATAATCCTCCTGTCCTCCTACTTATCAGTTAGTTTAACTGTAGCCCATCCTGGACACCTGTGGTTCCCAGATACTCCTTATCCCTGTGTCCTGTTCTTCTAGACTGTTTTTCTTAAACTATGTCACAACTATAACGATTTATCTTGTACAAGAATTCTCAGTATGTTCTCTAGCTGCACTCTATTTTTTTCTATGTAACATGCACCTCAGTAGTTTTCCATTGCTACTGTTACAAAGCCATCAAACTTAACATTACTTAAAACTAATTCTAAAGATTTCTATATTCCATTTTGTGATTTTGTGCACCCCTGTCTCACTTGGGAACCTCATCTAGATTAAGACAGACCCATTATCATCTAAATCTCTTCTTCACTTTAGAAATACATTTTTGTTGGCCAAAATTGAAGCCCAACACTTAATTTCTTTATGTGCTAGTTAAGCATTCAATGAAATCTGAGAACACATATTTCCACAAACTCTTAAATATTTAACAAGAAAAGGCCTGCCTTTACCAGGAAGTAATTGTAGTATGAGCTGAATTGGAACACTATTACTCCACCTTTATGAATATGTTCACCAAAGCCAATCTGTCTCCTAGTCTCTCAAAGAAGTCTAACTTTGTTGCCTTCTAAGCCCCAGAACACACAGGCCTTCAGAGAATGGAGCTTGATGTGGAGATGGTCTGAAGAGCAAGTTCAACACTTATTGCTGGCTATCTGGTCATGGCTGTCCACTAATATTTTAAACACACTATGGACAATCTTGTCCTGGTTTAAACCCAGCCAGCAACCCAGAACCACACAGCCGCTCGCTCACTCCCCCCCCCCCCGCCCCATCCTCCCCCAGCTCCTGGAGGGATAGGGAGGAGAATCAAAAGAATATAACTCCCACGGGTTGAGATAAGAACAGTCCAGTAACTAAGGTATAACACAAAACCACTACTGCTACCACCAATAATAATAATGATAAGGGAAATAACAAGGGAAGAGAATACAACCACTCGCCACCTGCCAACAGATGCCCAGCCTGACCCGAACAGCGATCGAGCCCTTACAGGTAACTGCCCCCAGTCCACACCACGTGATGTGCTGCGGTATGGAATACTCTTTGGCTAGTTTGGGTCAGGTGTCCTGTCCCTTCTTCCTCCCAACTTCCCCTATTCCCTGGCAGAGCATGAGACTCAGAAAGTCCTTGGTCAGAGTAAACAATACTTAGCAACAACTAAAAACATTGGTGTTATCAGCACTGTTCCCAGGGTGACAGTCAAAAACAAAGCACTGCACCAGCTACTAAGAAGGAGAAAAATGACTGTTAGAGCTGAACCCAGGACAGTATCCAACCCTTATTCCATATCATTCACATCATGCTCAGATCCCACATTTTTCAATATACCATCATTCTTGTCTCTCATATATATATACACACACACACATACAGATATCATTCCTTAGTGCATGGACCAATCCCTATAAAGCTGCTGAGTTCATCTGGTCCATGATGTCGGGCTCCATCTCTTGTAACCGTCTTTTAGAGCAGGAGAGAAGGTGTGCAGTATTGGACTGTTGCCTGCTGATGACATCGTGGAACTCATATGGTCACTGCTGAGCTCGTCTGGTTTCATCAAAGTTCATTCTCTGCTGAAATGATGGTCGGAAGAAAGTCAGGGCCAGTCACTGGTGACCTGAAGACATCTAGTTGATGGGCTATAAAAGTGTTACATAGCAGGCAACAGCATACAGTTAAGTTCACTGGCTGTTTTCCCCTAAAATCAAATTCCCTTGAGGTATACAGCGGACTTCCCCATCTTCATACATTCCCCACCAAGTATATCTGGGTCCCTGAGCAAAAGCAATCCCATGAATGGGTTGGCCTTTATCTAAAGGAGGAATAACCCAGACCCTTTTCACCAGCAAATTCTTTATGTGCACCACAGGATTTATCCCCCTCTACAGTACGTAAAAGTTCTGACTGGGCTGGGCCAACCCTGTTGGTAGATCCTCTGGTGTTGACGGACCAGATGGCTTTTGGTAAATGTGTAGCCCAATGTTTGAAAGTCCCACCACCCATTGCTCACAGCCCACTGTACCATTCGATTTTCCCAGAGGCTGGGGCATGGTAGGGGATGTGATATACCCACTCAATGCCACGCGCTTTGGCCCAAGTGTCTATAAGGTTATTCCAGAAATGAGTCCCACTGTCTGACTCAATTCTCTCTGGGGTGCTGTGTCGCCACAAAATCTGTTTCTCAAGGCCCAGGATAGTGTTCCAGGCAGTGGCGTGGAGTACAGCATATGTTTCCAGCCATCTAGTGGTTGCTTCCACCATGGTAAGCACATGGTGCTTGCCTTGGCAGGATGTCGGCAGTGTGATATAGTCAATCTGCCAGGCCTCCCCATATTTATACTTCAACCATCGTCCTCCATACCAAAGAGGCTTTAACCGCTTGGCTTGTTTAATTGCAGCACATGTTTCACACTCATGAATAACCTGGGCAATAGTGTCCATTGTTAAGTCCACCCCTCGATCACGGGCCCATCTATATGTTGCATCTCTGCCCTGATGGCCTGAAGTGTCATGGGCACACCGGGCCAAAAACAATTCACCCTTATATTGCCAATCTAAGTCCATCTGAGTCACTTCAATCTTAGCAGCTTTATCCACTTGTTGGTTGTTCTGGTGTTCCTCAGTGGCCCGACTCAGGTACATGAGCATCGACATGGCGTACCTTCACCACCAGGTTCTGCACCCGGGCAGCAATATCTTTCCACAGTGCATCAGCCCAGATGGGATTATCTCTGCATTGCCAGTTGCTTTGTTTCCATTGCTTCAACCGCCCCCACAGAGCATTTGCCACCATCCATGAGTCAGTATAGAGGTAAAGTACTGCCCACTTTTCTCATTCAGCAATGTCCAAGGCCAGCTGGATGGCTTTCACCTCGGCAAACTGACTCGATTCACCCTCTCCTTCAGCAATTTCTGCAGCTTGTTGCTGGGGACTCCATACAGCTGCCTTCCATCTCCGATGCTTCCAAAGCACTGGAGGGGCCCACTGGACTAGATACTTGCCCATACTGTCTCACACACCCTGCCACTCATGACTGTCCATCCTCAGGGAAAATCTCTTGGTGGTCCTCCTATATCGTCGGCTAATCCAAGGTAAGACACGAGACAGACCCTGCTTAGCTTCCATTATCACACAAGATCGGGCATTCTCAGGTTGGTCACGCCACAGGCAAAACATAGAGAGCATATGCAGCAACAAGCTGGCTCCCAGCAAAAGGAGCAGGGTGCTTTCAAGGGCACTGAAAGGATATTCAGGATCTTCAAATCTTCCAGAATATACTGCCATTGTAATTAGTCTGGTGGGGAAGCAGAGGCTGTAAGGGAATGTCTCCTTCATAGGCTGACTACCCAAGGAGGGAAAAAGAAGATTTGCAATTGTTAATCACTTCTATTACACGCCTCCAAAAGTAAAGAGGTGATGACAACACTGGGAACACATACCAGCCCAGATTCATGATCAATGAGTCTATTGTATTACAAATCATTGCCATGAAGTACAGCAAAACAAGAACCTTAGCCCAGGGCCCCCATCTGAAAAACAATAAAACAGCAAATACTAGCCGTAAGGTATGACACGCTGAAACTCCGAGATCAAGAGCATCAACTTCGAGAGCCAATAAATCAGCATTGTGACGAGTGACTACTAATCCAAAACAATGAATGCTTTTCACAAATACAATTAGACACACTCCAGTCAGATGTGTCGTTATGTCAACCCTTCGCACCCCATGTTGGGTGCCACAAAGAACTGTCATGGTTTAAACCCAGCCAGCAACCCAGAACCATGCAGCCGTTTGCTCACTCCCCCCCTTCCTCCCCCAGCTCCTGGAGGGATGGGGAGGAGAAGAGAAAGAATGTAACTCCCATGGGTTGACATAACAACAGTCCAGTAACTAAGGTATAACACAAAACCACTACTGCTACCACCAATAATAATAATGATAAGGGAAATAACAAGGGAAGAGAATACAACCACTCACCACCTGCCAACCAATACCCAGCCCAAACCGAACAGCGATCTAGCCCTTCTGGGTAACTGCCCCTACTCTATATACTGGGCATGACGGGCTATGGTATGGAATACCTCTTAGGCTATTTTGGGTCAGGTGTCCTGTTTCTGCTTCCTCCCAGCTTCCCCTCCTAACTGGCAGAGCATGAGACTCAGAAAGTCCTTGGTCAGAGTAAACATTACTTAGCAGCAACTAAAAACATCAGTGTTAGCGTTGTTCCCAGGCTGAAAGTCAAAAACACAGCACTGCACCAGTTACTAAGAAGGAGAAAAATGACTGCTACTGCTGAACCCAGGACAAATCTTCAGCTGAGTTTGCAGTAGAAATTACTGTCTATTGCTCTTTGCATTAAAATCTGCTTTATCAGCCTTGCTGACTGGACTGCCAATATCAAAAAGCAAATTTAAGTTTATATACACTAATAGTGACCTTTGGATTTTTTGTCTTTGGCAGCATTTTTTCAGGTTTTGTTTGTTTGTTGGAGTGTTCAAGACCAGGTTGGACGAGGCCTTGGGTGATATGATTTAACATAACGTGTCCCTGCCCATGGCAGGGGGTTGGAACTAGATGATCTTAAGGTCCTTTCCAACCCTAATTATTCTATGATTCTAAATTATCAGTCAGGTCATCATGATTTGAGCCTAACACAAAAAGAAATGAAAAAAATACAGAACAGAGAACATGATAGAGAGCACTAACCTCTCTGAAAGACAAGCTAATAATTTCAAATATGATTGTCTGGAAATAGCCCACTGTGATTAATACCTGACTTTGTAGACACATTGCAATTCTAACAATCAGACAAAACAGCTGTATGTTTTAGCAATAGATACACATTAAATAAAACAGACCCTTAGAGCACTAGCAGAAAAGGAGGAGAAAGCATTAAAGAAAGAGACTAGACTCCCCAAAACTGTTGTGTAAAGAATGGTGGTCATACTTTCTTTCATGACAATTAAAAAAAAAAAAGTGCACAAGATAGCTGTAAGCATTTTTTTCCACTAATGTAGTCTAGCACCCCCACAGAAAGATCGTCTCTCAGTACACTGCATTTAAACACCAAAAACAAAAAAGAACCCCCTTGATCAATAAGTAGCTAAGAAAATTATTAATTGCAGCACTTCCTTATAAAGCAAATAACTAGACTTAAAAATGGAAAGTAGGTATTTAAGAGGAAAATCACCCCAAATCTCAAGGTTTTGTTTTAGTTTGTCTGTACAGAAAGTCTAGCCCAAGGACCTACGCTGCAATAGCAGATATAGTAAAGTATAATCAGCCATCACTAGACTGGTGATGGAATGGCAACAATATTTCTAGTTTCTAAAAGCTGTACCTATGTATTAGTATCTCAACACCCAACTTGCCTAGAAACCAAATCCCACTACCTCATAAAGTCTTCATACCATCTTATTCAACACAGTTGTTTTTTTGCTTTGGATTTTAGAAGGAAAAAAAGAAGGCAAAGAATCAAAGAATAACTGAATGCATATCAACACAAAAAGCAGGTTTTTAAAGCTACCATAATACTTTCTTTGATCTTGTGAGTTACATCAGAGTGATTCATGTCAGCAACTCGGGGGTCCTAGTGATCATTGCACTTTGTGTGTAGATGGAATCCCTTGTGATCATAGTGCTACGTGCAAAGGGTATGATAAGTGTCCCTGTCAATACCACAGTGTCCTGGGTTCAGCAGTAGCAGTCATGTTTCCCCTTCTTGGTAGCTGGTGCAGTGCAGTGTTTTGACTTTCGGCCTGGGAACAGAGCTGATAGCGATGTTTTGGTTTGGCCAAGGACTTTGTGAGCCTCATGCTCTGCCAGGGAGGAAGGGAAGCCGGGAGGAAGCAGAGACAGGACACCTGACCCAAACTGACCAAAGACGTATTCCATACCACAGCACGTCATGCCCAGGAGGTAACTGGGAGTTAGCCGGAAGGGCTGGGAGACTGCGGGGTTGGAGGAGGTATCGGTCAGAGCTTGGTCGGGCTGGGGGGGCGAGTTATCGGTCGGCTGGTGGCGAGGTGTTGTATTCTCTTCCCTTGTTATTTCCTTTATCATTGTTATTATTGGTGGTAGCAGTAGTGATCTCTGTTATACCTTAGTTACTAAACTGTTCTTATCTCAACCTGTGTGAGTTGCATTCTTTTCGATTCTCCTCTCTGTCCCTTTGGGAGTAGGGGGAGGGAAAGAAGGGGGGAAGTGAGTGAATGAGCCCTCTGCCTGGTTTTAAACCATGACACACAGTGAGGAGGAAGAAGAAACAAGGGAATAATTCCCCTGGGTCAACCGCAATATTGTGCAAAGAAATGTTTTGTTCATTGTTTAAATTGCATGAATGTTCTTAGAAAAGTAGGGGGGGGGGTAGGTAACTTAGAGGTATGTCCTGTTACAGAACGTTGTGAAATCTGTGCGCTGAACAAATAGACACATAAGGAGTGGAATTTATGGGGGCTAAGATGGCGGTCAGACTTGTGATAGACATCTTCCTGTTAATGCATTATCAAGACGCTTAGTAACCTTTCTAAGATATTTCTTCACCCGGAGACAAGACCCCAGCAACAGGTGGAGAAGCCCGGGAAAAGAAGACAACAGGATTGGCTGAAACCCAAGACCAAAAAGTATAAGAGACTATCCCCAGAAGTTCCCCTCGTGCGTCTCGGGCGGAGCGGAGACTCCCCAGCGCTGCTTTCTTATTGCCTCTTGATATTAATTATAATAAAAATCAATTAAAACAGATTGGCGATATTAGGTTCTTATAACAAAATTGGTGACCCCGACGTGATCTCTGTGTGGCTGCCTGGGACTATAGCTCTTACGAGGGGCGCCCCACAACTTGTGGCTCGGGAGCGGTAGCCCCGGGCAGTCTCGAGAGATCAATGAACAGAGAGGCAATAACCAAGGAATTCGAGCTCCCAGGAAAACTGCAGTATAAATTACCCGTAATTCTTGTGCATGAAGACCCAGACAAGAACAACGGACTGTAAGTATCGCTCGGTTGGGTGGGAGGCCGGTGTGTGCGTGTGACTGAGACGTTTTCTTCTAACCGTGATCCCAATCTCCCCTGAGAGAATTGGCCGGTGAAGAGACGGAGTGCTTGGAGATTTGTGTTTGTGCACGACTGAGACACGGACTAAGTATCCTGGATCTGTGAAATACGGGCCAGGGCATCGAGATCTGTGAAGCGAGTGTGGACCTCTTCTAAGCGCGTTTCCAATCTCCCACGAGGGAGTTGGCCGCTGAAGGAGGGAAGTGACAGTGATCAACTGGACTGAGACACACCCGCTAGGAAATGGGTGAGAGTGAAAGTCGTAGCTCTAGCCCAGGAAGGGGCCCACGGAGAGGTCCCAAGAATAAAGCAGGGAGTGAATTACCAGAAATACTCCCAGACAGTCACTTGGGGGTAATGATTAAAAACTGGGGCTTTTGGCCGTCCCAAGAAGGGAAGAGTAAGGAGAGAATGGTCCATTGCTGTATGGAAGTATGGACTAAAGAGGAAATTCAGCCTGACCATTTATATTGGCCAATATTTGGGACTTTTGATGATTGGATTTGTCAGGCTTTAAATTCATATGTAAATGACAAGGAACCCTTTAATTGGAGGAAAGTGATTATGCCGCATTGTGGAAAGGATCCTCTGTAGCGGTTTCGCTATTTCCCCTGAGGGAGAAGAAAGGGAAAGCAGAGAAAACAAACAAACCATCATGGGAGCCACTGGATAATTTACCACCCCCCTATCAAAGGCAGAACTCGAGAAATAGTGGAGACAATATTTATCCTTCGTTATCTCCCGATTCTATTCCAAGGGCTCCCCCTTCTCCCCCTCCCCCCAGTCATACTAGAAGTAAGACAAAAATATGGGAGGATAAAAATCCACAAGAGAAAATAGGAGAAGGAGAAACTTTGTTTCCCCTCCGAGAGGTTCCAATGGGAGGAAATGTAGGAGGGATTGGATTTGTAGCAGTAACTCTGAACACCGGCGATGTAAGATCCTGTAAAAAGGAAATGGGTTGGTTATTAGATGACCCTTTGGGGGTTTCTGAATGATTAGATCAATTCTTAGGTCCTAATATTTATACCTGGGAAGAGATGCAGTCAATATTGGGGATATTATTTACTGCGGAAGAAAGATCTATGATTAGACAAGCCGGAATGTGAAACTGGGAGAGACGACATCAGCAGGGTCCTCCCAGAGAGCAAAAATGGCCTAATCAGAATCCCCATTGGAATAATCAAAATGTTCAGGACAGACAAAACATGACGGACTTGAGAGAAATTATTATACAAGGAATTATGGAGGCAGTTCCGAGAGGACAGAATATTAATAAAGCTTTTAGTGAACATCAGGAGAAAGATGAGTCTCCTACTGATTGGTTAGACAGATTAAGGAAAACGTTGCAAATGTATTCCGGAGTTGATCCGGCTTCCCTGGTAGGAGAAGCAATTTTAAAAACCCAATTTGTAGCACGATCTTGGGGGGATATCAGAAGAAAGTTAGAGAAATTAGATGACTGGCAAGATCGGGGATTGCAGGAATTGCTGAGAGAAGCCCAGAAAGTCTATGTACGGAGGGATGAGGAGAAACAGAAAGCAAAGGCAAAAATATTTGTAGCGGCAGTGCAGGAAACTCAGAAACGAGAACAGCCAAGATCAATACCCAAGGTTTCAGGACCTGGGTATCGAGAAAGGAAACAGAACAGAAGGAAAAGGCTAGGACCCTCTCTGAAGAGGTACCAGAATGTTATTATTGTGGAAAGAAGGGACACCTTAGGAGAAATTGTAGAAAGCAGATGCGGGATGAGAAGATATTTAAAGATGAGGAATAGGGGTGTCAGGGGCTATATATTCTGGGGACAAGAACATCATCAGAGCCCTTGATAAATTTAAAGATAGGTCCCCAGGGAGAAGAAATAATATTTCTAGTTGATACTGGAGCCGAAAGATCTACAGTTCGGCATATTCCTATGGGATGTCAGATAAGTAAAGATACCACCTTAGCAGTAGGCGCAAAAGGGGAACCCTTTAGGGTCCCTGTTATCAAAAATGTAGAAATAGAATCTGAAAAGAAAATTTGTATAGGAGATTTTCTGCTAGTGGAGGAGGCAGAGAGTAACCTATTAAGATGAGATTTAATTATAAAGTTAGGAATAAATTTAGAGGTGGAAAAGGGAGCAATTACTGTAAACTTGTATCAATTAACAGAAAAGGATGAAGAACGGATTAATTTAAAAGTCTGGCATAATAAGGGAGAAATAGGAAAATTAGACACTGAACCGTTGGAGGTGGAAATAACAAACCCAAAGGAGCCCATTAGGGTCAGACAATACCCAATCTCCTTGGAATGAAGGAAAGGATTGAAACCAATAATTGAAGAATTAGTACAGAAAGGAACCTTAGAACCCTGTATGTCACCGCATAACACTCCAATTTTACCGGTCAGGAAATCAGATGGGAGCTATCAGTCAGTGCAAGATTTAAGGTCAGTTAATCAGAGAACTGTTACCAGGTTTCCAGTGGTGGCAAATCCGTACACCTTATTGAATCAGGTATTGCCAGGACATACCTGGTACAGTGTAATCGATCTAAAAGACACCTTCTGGGCCTGTCCTTTAGCAGAAAAAGAGCAGGGATTATTTTGCTTTTGAGTGGGAGGATCCGGAGACAGGTAGAAAGCAGTAACTGAGATGGACAGTATTACCCCAGGGTTTTACTGAATCACCAAACTTGTTTGGACAGGCTCTGGAAATATTGTTAAAGTCCTTTGAAACTGAGGGCAATGTAAAACTCCTACAATATGTGGATGATTTGTTGATAGCTGGAAAATCAGAAGAGGAAGTCCAGGAAAACACTATGGGTCTATTGAACTTTTTCGGAGAAAAGGGATTGAAAGTTTCAAAATCTAAATTGCAATTTACAGAGCCAGAAGTGAAATACTTGGGACACTGGATTAGTAAAGGGAGAAAGAAATTATATCCAGATCGAGTGGCAGGAATCATAACCTTACCTGCCCCAAGAACAAAAAGGGAGGTTTGACAGCTGTTAGGATTATTAGGTTCTTGTCAACAATGGATAGAGGGATTTAGTGAGAAGGTAAAATTTTTATATGAAAAACTTACACTAAATGTCATAAAGTGGTCTTCAGAGGATGAAGAGAAATTCCAATATATTAAAAACACTTTAATGAGAGCTCCTGTGTTAAGCCTTCCGGATTTGGATAAACCATTTCAATTATTTGTAGATACGAGTAATCAAACTGCATATGGGGTATTAACCCAGGACTGGGCAGGAAGTAAAAAGCCTGTTGGATATTTCTCGAAATTGTTAGATCCTGTAAGTAGAGGCTGGCCAACGTGTCTACAAGCAGTAGTAGCAGTAGCCTTATTAGTTGAAGAAGCTAGGAAAGTAACTTTTGGAGGATCCCTAGTAGTTTATACTCCACACAATATCCGGGGAGTCCTCCAACAAAAAGCGGATAAATGGCTCACTGATAACAGACTATTAAAATATGAAGCTATTTTAATCTATTCCCCCAATCTGGAATTAAGATCAACAACAGCTCAAAATCCAGCACAATTCCTATTTGGAGAATGGAAGGAAACTTTAACTCTTGCTCACAATTGTATAGATATGGTAGAATTACAGACAAAAATTAGACCAGACTTACGAGGAAGAAGAATTTGGATAGGGAGAAAAATTATTTGTGGATGGATCTTCACGGGTAATTGATGGAAAACGAAAATCCAGATATGCAATTGCAGATGGGAGAAAATGGGAAGTAATAGAGTCCGGACCATTGAGTGAAGTTGGTCAGCCCAGGCATGCGAGTTCTATGCCTTGTTGAGAGCGTTAAAAAGACTAAGAAATAAAAAAGGGACTATATTTACAGACTCAAAATATGCCTTTGGTATAGTCCACACCTTTGGGAAGATATGGGAAGAAAGGGGTTTGATAAATACATAAGGTAAAGGGTTAATATATGAGGAATTAATAAGACAAATATTGCAAGCAATAAGAGAACCTGAAGCAATAGCTATAACTCATGTTAGAGGACACCAGAAGGGGCTCCAGTTCAGAACCAGAGGAAACAACCTGGCAGATGAAGAAGCCAGACGGGCAACTCTTTTAGTTTTAACCGCTGGTGAACACCTAGAAACAGGGGGAGAACAGATGAACGAACCAAAAACATACTCTCAAAGTGAGATAAAGGAATACGAAAAATTAGGAGCCAAATTCAAAAACAATAAATGGATATTACCAGATGGGAGAGAAATGCTACCTAAGGGTTATGCTAGAAGAATATTGCGTAGGTTACATCAGCAAACACACTGGGGAACAAGAGCACTTGCTGATCAATTTTTAAAATTCTATGGTTGTATGGAAATTTTTGATATGGCAAAACAAGAAGTACAAGGATGTTTAACATGTCAAAAAGTTAATAAGAAACAGATGAGACAGGCTCCCAAAGGGGGAAGACCTTTGGCCCACTGACCTTTTGAGAGGATACAGGTTGATTTCACCGAACTACCAAAAGCGGGACGATATAAATACCTTTCAGTGATAATAGATCAATTAACACATTGGGTCGAGGCCATTCCCACTGCAAGGGCTATGGCTCAGGTAGTGACAAAACAACTACTTGAGAATATTATTCCTAGATATGGGATGATCAAAGTAATAGATTCAAATCAAGGATCACATTTTACCTCTAAAATCCTTAAAAATGTTGTATCAGTCTTGGGAATCCAATGGGATTATCACACTCCTTGGCATCCCCAAAGTTCTGGGAGAGTAGAAAGGATGAACCAAACCTTAAAACATCAATTATCAAAATAAATGATTGAAACTAAAATGACATGGATAAAATGCCTCCCTTTGGCGCTGTTAAATATTAGAACTATGCCAAATTCGACAACTGGAATCTCACCTTTTGAGATGCTATATAGGATGCCCTACATTCAAGGGCTACCAGTAAGCCACCCCAAATTGGAAAATATGACTATCCAACGCTATATCACTATTTTGAATGAAAACATGCAAGAACTCAGAGCCAAAGGAATGCTATCTCAAAGCACTCCTTTGGAATTTTCAATACATAAAATCCGACCAGGGGACAGGGTATTGATAAAAAGTTGGAAGGAGGATAGTCTAACCCCTCGTTGGGAGGGACCACTTCTTGTTCTTCTAACGACAGAAACAGCGATAAGAACTGCTGAAAAAGGGTGGACACATGTGTCACGAGTAAAAGGACCCATAAAGGAATGGAGAGTTGTGACTGAACCTGGGGACACCAAGCTAACCCTCAAGAGGACTTAAACAGGTAACTGGGGGAATCCATATTGACTCCTATAGATATTATATGGGAAAAACAGGTGTAACTGAAAACATTTCCATAAATAATAGAATAAGGGCCAATAACAGTCCATTTCCTATCTGTAAATGTTGCAACCTATATATATATTAGGACAAGGTGTCCCAATTGTTCAAAATATTATTACTTGGAGAGGAGACCAGGAACAATTTCTGAGCTTCGTTAGCGCAGTAAGTAGCGGGTCAGTCTCATAATCTGAAGGTCATGAGTTCGATCCTCACACGGGGCAAGGAAGGTGTCCTCGTTTTTTTGTAAAAGGATGTCTCCTTCACAGGTTGAGCACCTGAGAAGGAGAAAAAAAGATGTGTAATTGCTAAGCACTTCTATTATATACCTCCCAAAGTATAAAGGTGGTGACCACACTGGGAACATAAGCCAGATCAGTTTCATGATCAATGATTCTATTGTATTACAAGTCATTATCATAAAGTACAATGAGACAAAAACCTTAGCCCAAGCCCCACACTTGAAAAACACTAATACAGCAAATACCGGATGGAAGTAAGATACGATATACTGAAACTGTGAGATCAAGAGGAACAACCTTGAGAGCCAATAAATCAGCATTGTGATGAGTGACTATTAATCCAGTCAGATCAGTCGTTATCTCAACCCCTCTCGCCCCACGTTGGGCGCCAAAAAGAACTGTCGTGGTTTAAACCCAGTCAGGCAACTTGTTCACTCACTCCCAGTGAGTGGTGCCGAGCTGACAACAATCGAGGCCCCCCCCACCAGGGCTCTCCCCTTCCCTGCTCCCAGAGGAACGGGAAGGAGGATCGAAAGGGTGCAACTCCTACGGGTTGAGACAAGAACAGTCCAGCAACCAATGTACAACACAAATCACCACCGCTACTACCAACTACAACAATAAGAGAAAATAACAAGGGAAGAGTATACGATACCACCGGCCAAGAAACAAGTCCCACCCGGAAGCCCATGTCCTTCCGGGTAACTCCCAGTTACCCCCCACCCCGGGCATGACGTGCTGTGGTATGGAATACCTCTTTGGCTAGCCTGGGTCAGGCGCCCTGTCTCTGCTTCCTCACAGCTTCCCCTCCTCCCTGGCAGAGCATGAGCCTCACAAAGTCCTTGGTCAGGGTAAACATCACTTAGCAACAACCGAAAACATCAAACCAACATTGCTCCCAGGCTGAGAGTCAAAACACAGCACTGCACCAGCTACCACAAAGGAGAAACATGACTGCTACTGCTGAACCCAGAACAGGAACCAATTACAGTTCTTTTGTATTCAGTGTGAAACTATAACCTCATTAGAACAGTTGTTGTGGGTCAAATATTATTGCTATAATAGCTGACGGGGAATATACCTCTGATCTACCAGAGAGAGCAAGACCAGAGGGAATCGGTGCTGCAGAGGTCTGCCAAGGGCGGCAACCCCTAGGGCTGTGACCGCTGAGCGCTATGATCCTGACCGGACCTCTTTTGGTGTTGGTTCTGATAGGAACCATACGGGGAAATGCCGTGGCTTCTAAGGACATTCACAACAACTGCAGTGAATGCACTACCACAACTAGACGAGGGAGAGTAACCTCTCAAACACTGACCTATCACACCATGTATGAATGTAAAGGAACAATAACCGGCTACTGCATACATAACCAAACCCAATATGGACTTCGTAAAGAAGAGACTAAAACGGTATGTTTTGATCCAAAAGAACTCCCTTACCTATACTGGGTAGAATTGAATTGAGTGCACCCCTTGGCAGTAGTAATAGAGTCCCTAAACTTAAGTCTCCAATATGTGTAGATATAGGGTGGAGAAGATATGGAAGTCTAACAAAATATATATGTATGGCAAATGGAAATCCTGGTTGTACCCCAATATTGGGAGGCCACCTTTGTGGATACGGATGGGACTGTGCATGTTGGGCCACCACAAATTGGGGTTATGAATACCACTGTCCTGACCCAAAAGATTCTATTCAGAATGTCCCAGTAAACTCAAATTGTGGGCCGCATGAATGTACCCTACTCAATCTAACTATCACGAACCCTGAAAAATGGAAGGAGAAGAAAATTAAAGAATTTGGAATTAAGATATGGGCTGCTGGAAAATATCATAGAATCATAGAATAATTAGGGTTGGAAAGGACCTTAGGATCATCTAGTTCCAACCCCCCTGCGGTGGGCAGGGACACCTTACGCTACATCATATCACCCAAGGCCTCATCCAACCTGGTCTTGAACGCTGCCAGGGATGGAGCACTCACAACCTCCCTGGGCAACCTATTCCAGGGCCTCACCACCCTAACAGGAAAGAACTTCCTCCTTATATCCAGTCTAAACTTCCCCTGTTTAAATTTTAACCCATTACCCCTTGTCCTATCACTATAGTCTCTAATGAAGAGTCCCTCTCCAGCATCCCTATAGGCCCCCTTCAGACACTGGAAGGCTGCTATGAGGTATCCACACAGCCTTCTCTTCTCCAGGCTGAACAGCCCCAACTTCCTCAGCCTGTCTTCATACGGGAGGTGCTCCAGTCCCCTGATCGTCCTCGTGGCCCTTCTCTGGACTTGTTCCAACAGTTCCATGTCCTTTTTATGTTGAGGACACCAGAACTGCACACAATACTCCACGTGAGGCCTCACAAGAGCAGAGTAAAGGGGCAGGATCACCTCCTTTGACCTGCTGGTCACACTCCTTTTGATGCAGCCCAGGATATGGTTGGCTTTCTGGGCTGCAAGCGCACACTGCCTGCTCATGTTCATTTTCTCATCAACCAACATCCCCAAGTCCTTCTCCATAGGGCTGCTCTGAATCTCTTCTCTGCCCAACCTGTAGCTCTGCCTGGGATTGCTCTGACCCAGGTGTAGGACCTTGCACTTAGCATGGTTAAACTTCATGAGGTTGGCATCAGCCCACCTCACAAGAGTGTCAAGGTCCCTCTGGATGGCATTCCTTCCTTCCAGCCTATCAACCGAACCACACAGCTTGGTGTCATCAGCAAACTTGCTGAGGGTGCATTCAATCCCACTGTCCATGTCAGCGACGAAGATGTTAAACAAGACCGTTCCCAACACCGATCCCTGAGGGACACCACTTGTTACTGGTCTCCAGCCAGACATTGAGCCATTGACCACAACTCTGTGTGTGGCCATCTAGTCAATTCTTTATCCACCGAGTGGTCCATCCATCAAACTGATGTCTCTCCAATTTAGAGACAAGGATGTTGTGTGGGACAGTGTCGAATTCAGCAAACGTTACAGGGATGATCTATATAATAGAAATGATATCTCTCTCATTGTGTGTGTACATATATACATACACGAGACAAAATGCTATGGCATATTGAAAAATACATGGTCTGAGATGTCACGGGTTCAGCTGCCGCAGTCATATTTCTTATTCTTAGTAGCTGGTGCAGTGCTGTGTTTTCAACTTCAGCCTGAGAAAAAAGCTGATAGCACACCAATGTGTTTAGTTGTTGCTAAGTAATGCTTACTCCAATCAAGGACTATTTCAGTCTCATGATCTGCCAGTGAGAAGGGCACTAGAAGTCAGGAGAAAGCAAAGACAGGACACGTGACCCAAACTAGTCAAAGGGGTATTTAATACCACATCACCTCATGCCCAGCATATCAACGGGGGGGAAGCCACCCTGAAGGCCCAGATGGCTGCTCAGGTTGGGCTGGATATTGGTCAGTGGGTAGTGAGTAATTGTTTTGTGCATCACATGTGTTTATTCTTGTCCCCTCTTAGTTTTATATTGTCTCCCCTTCTTATTTCCCTTATCATTATTATTATTGGTGGCAGTTATAGTAGCTTTGTATTACACCTTCGTTACTGGACTGTTCTTATCTCAACCCACAGGATTTACATTCATTTGATGCTCTTCCCCATCCCTCCGGAAACAGAGGGGAAAGAAAAGGGGAAATGCATAAGCAGCTGTGTGGCTCTGACTTACCAGCAGGCCTCAAACCATGACAGAAAAGAAACATTAGCTAGCAGTGTGCACTCACAGCCCAGAGAGCCAACTGTACCCCGGGCTGCATGAGAAGGGGCTTGACAGGCAGGACAAAGGAAGCGATCCTGCTCCACTATTCTGATCTTGCGAGACCTCACTTGGAGTACTGTGTTCAGGTCTAGTGACTTCAACATAAGAAGGGGACAGAGCTGTTGAAGCAAGTCCAGAGGAGGGCCACGAGGATGATCAGGGGACTGGAGCACTTCCCATACGAAGACAGGCTGAGAAAGCTGGGGCTGTTCAGCCTGGAGAAGAGAAGGCTGCGTGGAGACCTCATAGCAGCCTTCCAGTATCTGAAGGGGGCCTACAAGGATGCTGGGGAGGGACCCTTCATTAGGGATTGCAGTAATAGGATAAGGGGGAATGGGTACAAAGCTAAGCAGGGTTAGATACAGGGAAGAAGTTCTTTACTGTGAGGGTGGTGAGGCACTGGAATGGGTTGCCCAAGGAAGTTGTGAATGCTCCATCCCTGGCAGTGTGCAAGGCCAGGTTGGACAGAGCCTTGGGTGACATGTTTTAGCATGATGTGTCCCTGCCCATGGCAGGGGGGTTGAAGTAGATGATGCTGAGGTCCTTTCCAACACAAGCCATTATGGAGGGAGAGTGGAGACTAACAGTAGACCAATGAGGAGACTAAGAAGGAGAAAAAATGACTGCTACTGCTGAACCCAGGATAGTATGAATCTATGAAATTTATCTCCAACTTCCTAGTTAGTGCTTTAATTTTTTTTAAAGATGATACCAAAGAGTGATGTTACTTATTTTGTCAAACTGTCTAAGATTTTATTGCACTTAATTCAGGATTTATTTTCTCTCCAATCTAAGTGGGGGGGTGAACCACCCTTAGGCTTCTAGACCCTCAGTCACTGTTCCAGCTCCCCATCTTTACCTTTCTCTGCAAGTATGGACTGACTTAAATGTTGTTTGGCTGCCATGTTTTTTTTGTCTCCAGTAGGAGGTTCTTGCTCTCCTCTACCATTTCTTTCCAAGCCAAATTATTGTATAATTAAAATAATTTTGTACATTCTTCAAATTTGATAAACCTGAATTAGCAAATCAAAGTTTTCTTCAAAACTTCCTTCCTATTGATAGACCATTAAGAAATTCCTTCCCACAGGAATTTATTCACTCATTTCATAAAGCTAACATATGCCTTTAAATATATTTTTGTAATCTTCCAGTTCATTCATTACTACACCATACCAAACTAACAGCCCCTGATTCCAGACATATGCCAGATTTATACACTGCACAACACATTAAAACACCCAAGTAGAACATCCGTTTACTAAAATATCTCAAGAATATATTAGTCACCTATTTCACCATCAATCTAAAAGACCAATCACTCTGATGATAACTCATTTTGAAAGAAAAGGGACTTGCACTCTTCACATGTTTGTTAGTTTCTGAAACAACTCATTTTTATTAACTGCAGCACCTCACTCTCGGTACACGTGAATTCTGAGATTGTCTGGAATACATTTTTTGCTAACTACAGTGTTCAATTCTAGTAACAGTATTAAAGTATTACAGGTATTCAGCTTTAGCGATCATACTGCAACTATAAAAACTTCACTGAACAAATGCTTTGGCAATGGCAATTTTTAAAATCATTTCAGCAGGTATTTTGTAAACATCAATTTTCTCCTAGCAAACCAAAAAGGTGTGTCTACACAGAAATCAAGCAAGGCATGGCCAAGATAAAATATTACAAGTTTTTACAACTGTATTACAAACTTAAGTAACAGCTTTGCAGTCACAATAATAATTTTCAGTAATTTACAGAATGTTATGTAAAAATTCTAGCACAACAGGGGACTGTTAAACACATGCTGTAAAAACAGAGATGACACTGTAAGCTAACTGAGAAAGCAATGGTATGCAAGTTTAAAATGCATAACAGTATGATGATTTAAATGTGTTCTCAGTTTAAACAAAGACAGTTTTTCAAGTTCAATGAGTATACTGCCCAAAACATGGCTTTTTGAAAACTAGCAAGAAGACCTGATTCACCATAATGAGGTGAAAATAAAAGTCGTAAAAGGAAAAACTGAACTTATTCTACATGCCTCCTCTGATAAGAGCCAAAAGTCCAAGACACATACCTGGTTAAACCAACAGCATTCACCCAAAGCTTTAATCAGCAGTAAGTAAACTGCTGAAAGGCTGCTCACTGTCTCACCTTCAGGACACTGAAACTTGCAGGGGGTTTAGGTGTGTTTTTCTGAAAGCATACAAGCCTCAGATAAGTTGTTATTGCCCTTTTGGTCCCTCCATTTTCCCATGTCTGAAATTTGGAAAAATGCTACTTACCAACCCTGTTGCTGTGCTCCTAAACTTTAAGGCAGAAGGTGCTAGCATGACCTTAGTTTTGATATCCCAAAAGAAGTCATGAAGCCCGAGTTTAAGACTTGTCATGGAAGTTACTGTGAGATCACAACTACATCACAGAAATTTCTTTACAGGATCAAAGGCAAGAGACTGATAGAATGGGATAAAACAGCTCTCTGTACACTGCATTTAAACATCACAAAGTAGACATGAAACTGCTGAGAACAGCAACTTTAAGGAGTAGAATTTTTATTTCCACTTATTCATGAAAGTCAATTTGAAGAGTTATGTATACATCCAAGAAAAACATTTTGTGCTCTTTTCAGAATTCTTTGTCAGAGGAATAAGAAAAGGAAGGAAAAAGCATGTTTAAATAGATTACCTCATTCCCAAAGCCAGAGACATAACTTCCCTTAAAAAGCATTCTAAGTTCTCCAATGTTATATACATAATGAAACCTAGAAAATTCCCAGAACACAAAGCACCAAGAGTAAGGCCTTCCCTATCACAGATCATCAGTTAGACTTTAATGTATATTTTAATATGCAAGTACATTTGAGAACAAAAGCCTTTGTCCAACTGAACTATCACAGTTCCTATCAAATTAAAAAAAGAAACAAAAAACAAAACCACAACCAAAAACAAAACCAAAAAGAATAAAACAAAGAGCCCAAGGAACACAATAACTTTAAGTGAGAAGAAAAATTAGGATTAAATCTGGTCAATAAAAAAGAAAAAAGTCAACTTTATACACTAATGTGAATCCACAAAAGGCTATAATTTTACTTCAGAAGCAACCAAGAATAAATAAATGTCTACCTGGAACTCACATGTCAGCATAGATTTTAACATGACTGAAATGCAAGTTGTTGAAGAATTAGAAGTACACCGATGTCCATCTAAAATTCAAACACTGGTTCAAAAGACAAACACAGTTGCAGTGTCAAATAATTCACCATGTAGATTTAATAGCCAAAAGGGATGCAGAGAACAGAGACCCCTTCCTCCTCCCCAAATATTCCACCAGGCCTCATCATTCCCAGTGTTCTTTCATTACTCACTTTCAGAGAAGTAATGAGATTCCCCAGCATTAATGACTTGATTTCTGCTGCTATGAACCAGACTCCAGATAATTTGAATAAACAATTCAAAGTAGCAACCCCTCATATCAGTGATTAAGAATACCATACTCAAGCCACATCCTCCACCTGCTCTTCCACAGGCAACTTATTCTGTCCCTCTACATACTGCACTAAGACCTGTCTATTGAGTCAAGGAGACAACATACCATCAAAAGAACATGCTAACAACTGATCCTAACTTTTCTCCAATACCGTGGAGCAACTGAAAGGGGAAGAAGAGTTGCATGTCAGATTTTCAGTCAGGGTGTGTCAATAAAGGGGGCCCACAACCATAAAACCAGTTCCTGGCCACTCACCACTCCTTAACAAAGATCTGATGAGGAAAACAATGCCGACTCCATTTCCTAAACTCTTTAATTTGTTCTCTTCTACATTCAGCTCCAATCCCAAACGGCTACTTGGTTTTTGCTCCTTTCAAAAGATTTTAGTTACCACAGGTTGTTTTTTGTTTGTTTTTTTAATTACAGTCAACATTCAAAACCTGCTTGTTCTGGCTTGCAAGGTAAGATGCGTCAATCTATATGCATCCCCTGAAAAGGGATGGTTCTGCAGTTTCTTGCCCTGTGTTTTATCCTATTTTATAACAGTTGGGTCATTTCATAACTAGAGAAATGCTTAGGATGCCTTCTGTTGACCAGTTATTTTAATGGATTTGTTTATCGAGAATATAAAAGTTACACATTTTCAGTTCCCTCTCTCCCATGACTGAAGTACTCAAAAGCACTCCCTAGCAATCAACAGCATCAGCAAGGGAGATAAGCCATAAATATTTGAGGTAGGTTTTCCAAGTAGAAACTAAATCTTACTGATGTTTAATTTTAGAGGAATATACTAGAAGAGTCATCCCAGCACTTCCCAGATTCAGTACCCCTAACTGTGAAATAATTTTAACCATTTAACTTTATTTTAACCTTTGTCTACAATTGGGGGGGGGGGGAGGGTGTCCTGGGGTTTTAGGGGAAGGATGATGAATTTTCAAAGAGAGGAAAAATAGGCCAATACAGTTCACTTCTAATTTAACAGAACGCAAAGTTTTGGCTTTAATCTCATTAAAAGTACCCTTAAAAATAATTTTGATGCACATAGCATCATGAAATTAACTGCTCAATATGCAGAAGTACAATAAGGACTACCTGCTGTAGGTGGCCCTGCTTGAGCAGGGGAGACAAAATTATCTCCAGAGATCCCTGCCAACCTCAGCTAGCCTATGATTAAATGAAGTAAAAAGAGAAGGAAGACCTATAACAGAAAAGCTGTTATAAAAAATGCCCCACAAGCTTCATTAGGGATAACTCTTAAGCTCTAGCATTTCTGCTCAGACAGTCGCTTAATGTGAAAACAGAATGAATGCCTACCTTCAGACCAGGAAGTGCAGTACTACTCCCCCTCATCACAGTTAGTCACCCATGGTTAAAATCACTAACTTAGGTCCCTCTTATGTCAGTCTCGGAATGGATCGCAATTCAATGATCTAAAGAACATGTAACTGAAAGCTGAAATAAAAGCCCAGTAACAGAAGACATCTGTCCCTTGGGGTACAACCCATCAAAAGCACGGACAGAATTTCTCAAATACAATATATTAGGTACAGCCCAACAGCAGAGGAGTGTTTGGCACCAGGATTCATTTCAGATTCAAATTGCTGAAACTGCATGTAAGACAATATGCAAATTTGAAAACCAAGGAAGAATGTAAATGCAGAAAGAGTAAAAATCAGCAACAGCCCTCAAATACAGGGAAACATGGACAATGTGATGTCGCAGTTTAAACCCAGCCAGCAACTCAGAATCACACAGCTGCTCTCTCACTCCCCCCACCTTCCTCCCCCAGCTTCTGGAGGGATGGGAAGGAGAATCAAAAGAATGTAACTCCCACAGGTTGAGTTAAGAATAGTCCAGTAACTAAGGTATTACACAAAACCACTACTGATACCACCAATAATAATAATAATAATAAGTGAAATGACAAGGGAAGAGAATACAACCACTCACCACCTGCCAACCAATACTCAGCCCAACCCGAACAGCCCTTCCAGGTAATTGAAAAAGTCCTTGATCAAAGTAAACATTACTTAGCAACAACCAAAAACATCAGCATGCTATCAGCACTGCTCCCAGACTAAAGTCGAAAACACATCACTGCACCAGCTACTAAGGAGAAAAACGACTGATAATGCTGAACACAGGACACATGATAATAAAATATATTGGTCAAGTGTTTACTATAAAGTAGCCATGATTCAGTGTCTATTTGGTTTTAAATGTTAAAGGGAAAAAAAAAAAGCTTTCAGAAGCCAGCCATATGCTTCATTTTATATTATATCCACTATCCTCAAAACACCAAAACAAATACAGTAGGGGGAAAAAAACAAAAACAACAAAACAACAACAAAGACATTTCTTTGCTCAAAAGCAATCTCAACATGGTCCCTAAGGCATCATCCTACTTCCAGGAACAGTATTTTAGTCATAAGAAGTACAACCAAAATGTTTCTTCCGTTAATTTTGGATTCAAATACCGAATGATTCTGTAACACAAATTCCACTGAACCTGCGTCTTCTGCAGATCTGGAGTAAATAGTTTCCTGTATGATAAAGCAAAAAACCCCAAACCCATCAAGTTCATCACAGGAGTACTACTTCAGCAAAACCTTAAGTTGCAAGAAAGATCAAAGCTCTCTCAGTATGGGAAACATTCCATTGTTTTTAATGAAAAATTATACTCTCAGCCAGGTTAAGGACTCCTCCAAGCTCATATGCTAGAAGATTGATTTAAGACACAAAAAAAAAATTTCAAGAGAACCGAGAGTAGAAACAACCCCATCCAAAGGAACTAGACAATGTTGTTCACATAACCTATCTTGCAAGTTTTGGAATGTAGAAAAAGCATAAATAAAATAATATGCAAAACAGTTACAATGTGGTATAAGCAAGCTGAACAAGCCTTAGGCAAGATCTTAGGCATCAGACAGTATCACCTCTAATCTGTCTTTAGTCACTGTTTACTCCCTGCAGTATTGAGAAGTAGCAGGGGAAAGGATAGGGCTGAAGATACCACACCTGTGAAACTGACTGTAGGTGCCTAAGGAGTTCCAACAAGCTGTCAGTTTAGATGGCAAAAATTAAGGAGCGTGGACTTCCATGTTAGAGCAAAATGGAGAAACCATTTATAAGATTATTGCAAAGTATGAACCTTAAGTAATTGCAAAGGAGCTACTTGCACAACCTTTCATCCTGGCTCTCACTTTAATGAGCATAACCTGTTTAGGGAAGTTATATGAAAAGCAGTACAAGTCCAAAATAGGTCTCTGAAAAGCAAAGAGGATTCAATAGGCTATAAATGAGCAGATTGTATCAGATTCTACCTTCTTCATGAAAAACCTATTCCAAGTCCTGGTACTAAAACATTACTGAAATTACAAGCAAATATTATTATTAATAGTAATACTATCAATACTAATTATTAACAGAGTATTAATAGTCTACAATACATACATTTCTCAAACACTATTAATCAGCATACTATTTTGCTATTCTGCGTATGCTGTGCCTCACCTAAAAAATCCACTGCACAGCCTGGAAGGGTTTACTCTCACTTGTCAGTATGGACAGGTGAGGGTCAAAACAGCAGGTGCCAAGGTGCATTGGAAGCTGCAGATCCAACCTTGCATGCGGGTGGATCAGGGCACTGGTCACTCAAGATTGCCCCAAAAGATGACAGTCCTGGCTGGAAACTTCCCAATTGCCTAAGCAGCCATTTTCCAACCAGATTTGCCTATCACACATGCCCTTGGTTCTCGTGCTTGTAGTAAGTGTGGGTAAAAGCCCTTCCCAAATCTTCACTCGTGAACCCAAGCTATCAATTTTGCTATGATCAGTATCACTAGGAGGACACTAGCAACAAATGTAAAACATACCGAAACATGGCATTCTACAAGGAAAGCATCACATAAGCATAGAAGTCCATGGAAGAAATGTAAAATACCAAAAATCTGCTTCTGAAAGGGTTCTAGTTTTTAGAAACCTTCTAGAAATGTTACTGAGTCAGTGACATAGGAATATGCTAAAATGGCCTAGTAAATATTGGGGGGGAAGGCAAAGAAAGCTGACTCGCTGCCATTTTCTGTGAAGGGCTCCATTTCATACAGCAAGCACTGCTCCTCCAGGCCTGCATATCCTCCCCCTCCCTTCTTTTCATACACATCCAGCTTCAATTTCTCTCCTTGAAAAAAAAAAAAAAAACAGCTGCTCTCAGGGTACCTCCATTTCAGCAGCCACCACCACTGCAGAGGCCTTAATCTGCTGCTGTGTGTTATAAGCATTCAGCATTTACTCTAATTGAAATGACTATGAACTGATTACTGCTTGGTAGCTAGAGATAGCTAGAGATGAAGAGAGTTGTCCTTGTGAGCTTCCCCTTACACATAGCTTCACACCAAACCCAAAGTTTCTGTTCCACAAAACTCTGGTCTTTTGAACATAACCAAAAGGGTTCTGCATGTCTATGCTCCTGATGTTAACACACCTACAAGAGAGAAGCTTCAAACTAGGTTCACCCCGAGCAACTCCCAGGTAGCATTCAACATCACTGCAGACATTTCAGCACAGATTTTAACTATTTCACATAGCAGAATTCAGATCCTTGCCATCAGGCTCAAAGGTGCACCAGGTCCCTTCCTACATCCATTTTCTTACAGAAGGGTTTCTACCAGTTCACTTTCCTGCTGTAGCTTTCTTCAGCAGCAACAGCAAATGCAGAAGAGCTATTATTTTAAATGCAACATAAGCCAGCCCAAAAGCAAAACCCTGCCCTGCCTTCCAATTCACAGCAAGAACACATAATCATGGGTGAGGAAAGACTAGGTAGAGAAGGTTAACAAAGATAACAGTTCATCTATGATTCTACGATTTGTCACCATCACTTCAAGTAACCTACTGCTGCTACTGAGATCATAGAATCAACTAAGTTGTAAAAGACCTTTAAGATCATTAAGTCCAACCATTTCCCCAGCACTGCCAAGGACACCACTAAACCATGTCACTAAGGGCCTCATGTACAGTTTTTGAACACTTTGAGGGACAGTGATTCCACTACTTCCCTGGGCAGCCTGTTCCAATACTTGATCACCCTCTCAGTGAAGTTCTTCCTAATATCCAGTCTAAACCTCCCCTGGCACAGCTTGAGGCCATTACCTCTTGTCCTATCACACTTGTTACTTGGAAGACAAGACCAACCCCCACCTCACTACAACCTCCTTTCAGGTAGTTGTAGAGAGCAATAATGTGTCATGTCGTGTGTGTCGACCCCGTCCCCCCCCCAGAGCCCTCACTTCTCCAGACTAATCAACCCCATTTCCCTCAGCCAATCCTCATAAGGCTTATTCTCCAGACCCTTCACCAGCTTTGTTGCCCTTCTCTGAGACCTGCTCTTTAATGTCTCTCTTGTAGCGAGGGGCCCAGAACTGAGCACAATATTCAAGATGCAGCCTCAGAAATGCCAAGTACAGGGGGATGATCACTTCCCTGGCCCTGCTGGCCACACTATTTCTGATACAAGCCAGGATGCTGTTGGCATTCTTGGCTGCCTGGGCACACTGCTGGCTCATGTTCAGCCAGCTATCAATCAGCACCCCCAGGTCCTTTCCCTCCAAGCAGCTTTCCAGCCACTTTTCCCCAAGCTTGTAGTGTTGCATGAGGTGGTTGTGGCCCAAATATAGGAGCCAGCACTTTGCCTTACTGAACCTCATGCCCATCGATCCAGCCTGCCCAGATCCCTCTGCAGAGCCTTCCTATCCTTCAGCAGATCAACAGCCCCACCCAACTTGGTGTCATCTGCAAATTTACAGAGGGCGTACTTAATCCCCTCATCTAGATCATCAATGAAGATGTTAAACAACACTGGCCCTAATACCAAGCCTTAAAGGACACCACTAGTGACCAGTCCCCCACTAGATGCGATGCCATTTACCACCACTCTCTGGGTTCAGCCATCCAGGTAGTTTCCAACCCAGCAAAGAATCCTCCTATCCAGGCCATAAGCAGACAGTTTCTCCAGAACTATGTGGGAGACAGCATCAAATGCTTTACTAATGTCCAAATGCACAATGTCCACAGCCTTTCCCATACCAACTAGGCAGGTCACCTTATCGTATGAGATCAGGTTGGTCAAGCAGGACCTGCCCTTCACGAACCCACGCTGACGGGGCCCGATCCCTCCATTTTCTCTCATTTGCTCTGTGATCTCACTCAGGATGATCTGCTCCATGACCTTCACTGACACTGAAATCAGGCTGACAGGCCTGTAGTATCTGGTGTCTTCCTTCCTGCCCTTTTTGTAGGGAGGTGTCACCATTAGCCAACCTCCAATCCTCTGGGACCTGCCCACTAGACCAGGACTGCTAATAAATGATAGAGAGTGGCTTAGCAAGCCCTGTGCCAGCTCCTTCAGCAGTCTTGGGTGGAACCCATCCAGCCCCATAAACTTGTATACTTCTAAGTGGAGCAAGAGGTCACTAACCATTTCTTCCTGATGTTACTATCACTGACTTTTGTAGCAGTGACTGTAACACAGCTGCCTTACCCCACTGGGGAGGAAGCACCAGGGAAAAGATCGGAAAGGCAACTGTCATAGTTTAAGCTCAGCCAGCAACTCAGAACCGCACAGCTGCTCACTCACTCACCCCGCCTCCTCCTCCCCCCCCCCCCCCAGGGATGGGGAGGAGAATCGAAAGAATACAACTCCCACGGGTTGAGACAAGAACAGTCCAGTAATCAAGGTATAATACAAAACTACTACTACTACCACCACCAATAATAAAAATAAGGGAAACAACAAGAGGAGAGAATACAATTGCTCACCACCTACCAACTGATACCCAGTCTGACCTGAGCAGTGATCCGTGCCTTATGGGTAACTGCCCCCAGTTTATATACTGGGCATGACATGCTGTGGTATGGAATACTCCTTTGGTTAGTTTGGGTCAGGAGTCCTGCTCCTGTTTCCTTCCAGCTTCCCGTGCCCCTCCTCACTGGCAGAGAATGAGACTGAAAAGTCCTTGATCAGAGTAAACATTACTTAGCAACAGCCAAACACATTGGCATGCTATCAGCACTGCTCCCAGACTAAAGTCAAAAACACATCCCTGAACTAGCTACTAAGGAGAAAAATGACTGCTACTGCTGAACCCAGGACAACAACACAGAAGTAAAGCCCTACACAAGGCACAAAACAATAGTTATTCAGCCACTTGCTCCCTTCCTGTTGTGCTAGCCCTTCATTGGCCTCACTCAAGATTAGGAAGGGGCCCAAAGGCACACACCCCTCCAACCAGACCCACTTATCCTCTGAGGGGTACAGCTGCACCCTGACTTCTTCACACCCCCAAGTCCCCAAACCCATCAGGGGATAAACCTCCATTTCTAACAAAATGAGAAACAAAGAGGCTGGAGTGCAGGACCCCAGAAAATAATAGGGCAGAAAGCCAACCCACTTCTCCCAGCACCCACTGGGTGTCAGCTCAGCTACCTCTAGCCACACGAGCCAAGGCTGGGGCAGGGCATGAGCTGCCAGCAACCGCGGTCTACTCAGCAGCCCCTACCTGCGCCCCTAGAAGGGGGAGGAGAAAGAGATTGGACAGCAATTTAGAACAGGACGAAGCTTCCCCTAGATGGCCGCCAAGAAAAACAGGACAGAGCCACCTCCCCTCACGCCGCCGCTACCACCCCCCTCACATCCGGGAAGGGGCAGCGCTGGCAGACACCCACCACCGAAAAAAACCTCCCACCAGGACAGGGACTCAGACCACTGAGAAAACAACGACCATCCCCAAATCAGTAGGCGGGAATAGGCGAAATAGGCGCCAGGCTTACCCTGAACGCGCGAGACCAAGTTGTTATTGTCGCCCATGCCCACTACCTACGGCAGCAACAATCCTCAACCCCCCCTGCGCAGTACCTACCCAATGTGCTCACAAAACAGCAGAAGGAAAAGGAAAAACAGAAGAAGAAACCACCACCATCACGTAACCACCACACACCTGCGCACCCACCAATCTCGATCCCCCCCTCCACACACGCATGAAGCCGCTTCCCGTCACGTGACGTTACATAACGTGATCGCTTACCAGCTTCCTTCCCCGCCTCTTCCGCGTGCTTAGTTTCTCATGCATGATTAACGCGTGCATATCCATCTACCCTTCCCCTTATTTCAGCACTACGTGAGCAGGGTGGAGGAAAGTGGTCCTTTCATTCTCACGTGACAGGGCTTCGCGCACCCCCTCTTTTTCTAATGCGCGCGTCCTGGAAGCGGATGGTTGGTTCTGTCCATGACCCCGGTGAGGGGAGATAGTGCGGGGAGTGTTTCTATTAAGGACCGAAGGGCCCCCTCGCTCTCAGGAAGTGGCAGTGCTGCTTCGTTGCCGCCAGCTGTTCCGCAGGAGGTCTTGGGGGAGCGACGCAGCCGGTCTTGGGGTCACTCTGGAGGGTTGACGCGCTGGTGGAGCCCGAGCAGGCAGGGCCTTAGGGTTCTGTCAAGTCGTGGGGAGACAGAGGCCCAGCAGCCCCTGGCATGACTTGGGACCTGGCTGAATGTGTTTAGCAACAGGGTGAATGTTCAGAATCATGGCTCAGTTCCTTTATTGCTGACTGAAGAAGCGGTTTGAACCAAGAGCTCTGGGGTTTTGGGAGGTTTTTTACATTTTCTTATTTTAAGGTGGCTTTTATTTTCTGCCCTACAGGGTTTTGGCAGGAGTGGTTTATGCCACAGGTTAAAGCCTGTTCTGGTTGCCAAATTATGTTCATTATATTTGGTGTCTCAGTCCCAGATAATATTCAAGTTGAGCTGACATGGGTTCTGGGTTTTCTAGGGTTCTCTTGGAGACTTCATCCCAGACCTCTTTGATATTCCAAGCAATCTGTGCGACTAGAGGCTCTACATATTCTCTCTGCAGTTGCTGAGACCAGTGGCCTGAGTGGTCAGGAAATTGGAACCAATTCTGTGGTTGCATCTTTTGCCAGGCTGGACACAGGGAGGCACCCCCTTGAAGGGGAGGAATACCTGGACAAAGGAGAGCTGCACCACAGGAGGAAAAAGGCAAGGAGCGTTTGCTAGGGACTAAGGGAGAACAGTAAGGGGATGCCACAGAAAAAGTATGTCAGAGCATTTGGTGCAGTTTCTGGCAATCTAAACTGAACAGTGACAAGACAGATGTTGAGAAAGGAATGTTGCTTGACTCCCGAAGAAGAGTAGTTCCAGGCTGTGAGCCAGAAAAAAAAATAAAACAAACAACAGAACTTTTTAGGCTTTTTCTTGCTGTGCATTTTTCCCATTCTGTACAGCACCTCTGGTTGCCCCAATGTCGTGGTTTAAGCCCAGCCGGCAACCTAGAACCATGCAGCTGCTCACTCACTCCCCCCCCCTCCTTCCTCCCCCTGCTCCCTGAGGGATGGGGAGAAGAGAAAGAATGTAACTCCCATGGGTTGACATAACAACAGTCCAGTAACTAAGGTATAACACAAAACCACTACTGCTACCACCAATGATAATAATGATAAGGGAAATAACAAGGGAAGAGAATACAACCACTCACCACCCAACAACTGATACCCAGCTCGACCGGAGCAGCAATCTAGCCCTTCCGGGTAACTGCCCCCAGTTTATATACTGGGCATGACGTGCTGTAGTATGGAATACCTCTTTGGCTATTTTGGGTCAGGTGTCCTGTTTCTGCTTCCTCCTGGCTTCCCCTCCTAACTGGCAGATCATGAGACTCAGAAAGTCCTTGATCAGAGTAAACATTAGTTAGCAACAACCAAAAACATCAGTGTTATCAGCGTTGTTCCCAGGGTGACAGTCAAAAATACAGAACTGCACCAACTACTAAGACTGAGAAAAATGACTGCTACTGCTGAACCCAGGACACCCAAATGTAGCATTGTACTTTCCTAGCATCCCTTCTTTGTAAGGCCTGGCATTTTAAGGCATGGCTTTCTTAGCCTATATGGAATTGGTCCCTGCTTGGCATGCTACTGAACATCTAGGGTTGGTGAATGGTGATGGGGCCACCAGATAGATAGCAGATTCTTGTGCCTCCAATGATACATCCCATATTTTTTGATCTTTTTTGTGGTCTTATTTCCTTTACTTCTATTTGCTCATCCTTTGTCCCTTGACTTCATACTCTCCACATAAGTAGAGAGGGCATGAAATCTCATTTTACTCTAAGCAATATCTGAGAACTAATGTGTTTGTGTTTCTGCCTTCTCTGCTTAGACAGAGTAGACCTATATAACTAACCTGTGTCCTGGACTGACCTTGATATTTATTACATGGATGAGCAGGAGCTATGACAGTTCCTACTGCTTGGAAGCAGTAACACCTCCCTATTCCCATCCTTTTCCAATAAAATAGAGGGTCCTTTAGAGCTAAATTGAAAATCAGACCAAACAGTGCATAGGTAGTGTTGATTTTCTTGAGGCAGCTGTTGATATTTTGGTTTATTACTATTGGGAGGAGGGAATTAGTTATAGGTCTAAACAAAGTTTCACAAACTTCACATGCCTGCGGATCCATAATCTGTGCAGATTTAATCAGTATTAACATTCTTTCATCATATTTGGCCATCCTTTGCTAATCAAGATGGATATTTGATGCATGCAACAACAAAGGCTAAGGGCTCTTGGGATGCTAGAGTCAGATGGTGTGGTGCCAGCTACAGTGTCTCCAAATATCACACAGAATGCAGCCCAGGAGCATTTGGAATAGGGGAAATTTAAACAAGGATACCAGGACAAAAGCACCATAGACTCACTGCTGTACATGGTGTAAATAATAAATGAGGAAATGGCATATTTCACTGCCAGAGCTTCCAGAGGAGAACTAAAGGAATATACTGATGGAGGCTTGGGGACACAGACCCTCACTCCAGATGTTCAGTATGTCAAGTTTGGAGAGGAAATCCCACATTAAACGCAGCGAAGGTCTGACCAGGCCTGACAGGCAAATTCTACCTATTGCCTGTGTCAGGACTTCCTCTGCCGTTACAAGGATTTGCAACCATTTCAATTATCCAACTACTAAAGAATAATCCAGCGCAGGTGCAAAACCCACCAGACTGTATGTTAAAGGATTGCTTCAGGACTGCTTTTCTCAGTCACCTACTGCAGATTTCTTAAATAGTTTGCGGTCCATGTACCACAAGCTAGAAACCACCATTCTGGTGGTTGCCAGTAATATTTGGGAGTGGCACTACCACTGTTGCTGAGTGGCTCAGCCTTGGCCAGCAGCATCTTGGAGCTGGCTAGCATTGGGTCTATCAGACATGTGGGAAGCTTCTATCAGCTTCTCACAGAAGCCACCCCTGTAGCACCCCCACTAACCAAAACTTTGCCACACAAACACAATACAACAGACTAAGTATATGGACAGTGAGGTGGATTGAAAACTGGCTGAACTGCTGGGTTCAAGAGGTTGTGATCAGTGGCACAAAGTCAAGCTGGAGACCAGTAACTAGTGGTGTACTCTAGGGTTTGGTCCTGCCACCAGTGCTGTTGAATACCTTCATTAATGACTTGGAAAGTGGGGCAGTGTTGCCTCAGCAAGTTCACAGATGACACAAAACTGAGACGTGATTTGGAGAAATCTCCAGGAACAAACTTGCCAACAAAGTTTTCAAGCTGGCAAGCAGGTATTCTTTATTGCAGTGCCGGGAGACATGGGGGATAGCTCCTCCTAATGTGTGTCCCCGTATTGCTACACAAGCAGTCTTTATATAGTCCCTGGGCATACATACATATTCATGAGGCTACATATGGATTACATCATTTTCCAGAAAGTTCTCCGCATGCATACAGAATTGCGGTGGTGGTCTCTGAGGGTCGTTTATTTCTTCCAACAATCTTCATCACTTCTGGCAGCCTTTGAAGCACGCACAGTAGATGCTTATATTGGTTCGTTAGCACCAGAGACATAATAATCCTCCTGTCCTCCTACTTATCAGTTGGTTTAACTGTAGCCCATCCTGGACACCTGCCATTCCCAGATACTCCTTATCCCTGTGTCCTGTTCTTCTAGACTGTTTTTCTTAAAACTATGTCAACTATAACGATTTATCTTGTACAAGAATTCTCAGTATGTTCTCGAGATGTACTCTACTTTTTTTTCTGTGTATCATGCACCTCAATAGTTTTCCATTGCTACTGTTACAAAGCCATCAAACTTAAAATTACTTAAAACTGATTCTAAAGGTTTATATATTCCATATTGTAGTTTTGTTCTCCCCCTTGTCTCAAATCCCCCCTTCTCCGTCCTTTTGCAAATTCTTTTGCAACACTTTATATGCTACCATTGCTGTCTAAAGTATTTTTGAAATCATTTCCCATTTCTACTTGATGCTTGATTTCATTTCTCTTCCAGTCTTCATAATTTATCATAGACCATTTACAACACCAGAGGGAACATTGTATCATACTACAAGTAATCAATATTAAAACAATTAACATCAATATTCCTGCAACCAGTTGCCTCAACCAGGAGAGATTAAGTAACTATGAAGTCAACTTTTTCCGTATTTCTTCAAAACCCCAGGAGGTGTCATCCATGGCCATTTCATGAAATATCTTAGTTTGTTTCCAAATTTCCTCAGGATCTGTTTCAATTCTGTCACTTTGGTCTATATAGGAACAACAACTTTCATTGATTATGGAACAAACCCCTCTTTGTGATGCCAGTAACATGTCTAGAGCCATTTGGTTTTGTAATATCACCTTAAATAGGCTAGTTATCTCTTGTTGTTCTGCCTGGATTATATCAATGTTTTTACTTTCCATTTCCTCTATGGTTGCTGAGATATTTACGATTGCCTTCTCTAATTCACTTACTCCCAAAGATGGAATTAGCCCTCTTACAAAACTATGAAATGTGGTGTGCCATTCAATAATAGGGTTAAACCCTTGCTTAATTTGTTTAGCAAAACTTCTAATCCAGGTCCCGGAAGGATACCTGTTGATAATAGTAAAATTGGGTATTACAGCACCTAAAGTGCATGCCCCCTTCCAGTTGGGGGGTAGAGTCTTATAAGCATTTTCTCCACATAGCCAATACCATCCTTTCCTTTTAGGAACGGGCCACCACTGAACTACGATACCATCTATATTAATAGTATGATTGCAATTTGAATGGTGACCTACATCTGTGGCATTTAAAGAAGCATGATCTCCAACCCTGGTTCCTGGTGTAATACATCTTTGTGCTCGGGTATAATATTTATTACCTGGATTAGGATTAACTATTCCAAATTTTAATCTTTCCCTCAGACGTAGATTGCTAGTGTTCACCCACAAATTTGTCCATGAGACAATGTTAGGAACTGGAACTCCAATTAATGGGAGATCCAGGATTTCTCCTGATTTAGGCAACTGTGCACACACCCAACAGTCACTACGATTAAAACCTTAGCAACATTCTGCACTAATTTCAGGTATAAATTCTGGTCCCAAGTTTGTGCACCAGTTATCATATGAGTCCAAATTATGACCGATGCAATTTCATGTGTAAGGGTCCTGAAGGTTCGATCCGCCATGTCTTCTCTGGCTCTGGTGCTTTCTTTATTCTTGAATAATGTATCCAAGCAGGTTGTTCCTTTATCTTCACTGCTGTAAAGGTGGTCAGTAATATCTGGTACGGTCCGTTCCACTTCTGTAGAGGATCTCCTGAAAAATTCTTAACATAAACCCAGTCTCCAGATCTGAAAGGGTGAATTGGATAATCCAAACCTCTTGCTCTTGTCCCTATTATTCTCTCATTTATCTCCTCCAATTGTTTTCCCAGATTGATCAGAAACTGTCAGAGATAGCCTTCTCCCACTTCCTGAAGACTTTCTCCTTTAAACTGGGACTGATATGGTCTTCCATGTAAAATTTCAAAAGGGCTAATCTCTTCTTTTGACCGAGGTTTAGGTCAAATTCTTAATAGAGCCAGTGGTAAACCTTGGTACCAATAGAAATTCATTTCCTGACATATTTTACTAATCTGTTGTTTGATCAGATGGTTCATCTTTTCTACTTGCCCACTGGCCTGAGGCCCATATGGAACATATAGTTGCCAATCAATTTCCAATTTTTTGCTAATTTCTTTGTCCTGGGTTCAGCAGTAGCAGTCATGTTTTTCCTTTGTGTTAGCTGGTGCAGTGCTGTGTTTTGACTTCCAGCCTGGGAACAGTGTTGGTGAAGCCGATGTTTTTGGTTGTTGCTAAGTGATGTTTACCCTGACCAAGGACTTTGTGAGGCTCATGCTCTGCCAGGGAGGAGGGGAAGACGTGAGGAAGCAGAGATGGGGCACCTGACCCGGGCTAGCCAGGGAGGTATTCCATACCACAGCGCGTCATGCCCGGGGTGGGGGGTAACTGGGAGTTACCCGGAAGGACACGGGCTTCCGGGTGGGACTCGTTTCTTGGCCGGTGGTATCGTATTCTCTTCCCTTGTTATTTTCCCTTATCATTGTTGTCGTTGATAGTAGCGGTGGTGATTTGTGTTGTACATTGGTTGCTGGACTGTTCTTGTCTCAACCCGTAGGAGTTGCACTCTTTTGATCCTCCTCCCCCTTCCTCTGGGAGCGGGGAAGGGGAGAGCCCCGGTGGGGGGGGGTAGCCCTTGATTGTTGTCAGCTCGGCACCACTCATTGGGAGTGAGTGAACAAGTTACCTGACTGGGTTTAAACCACGACACTTGTAACAATTTTCCACTAAACTCTGAACCTCGGTCGGAAGAAATTGCCCCTGGTACTCCAAAATGAGGTATTATGTCATTAAATACTGTTTTAATCACTTGTTTTGCATTATTTATCCTACAAGGGAATGCTTCTGGCCAGCCTGAAAAAGTATCCATTAACACCAACAAATATCGATAACCCCCTTTTCTTGGTAATTCAGAAAAATCTGTTTGCCACTGCTGTCCCGGATAACTTCCACTCCCAATTCTCCCGATTTGATTTCTATTTTCAGTTTTAGGATTATTCTTAAGACATAGCTGACATTGTTTTGTCACTAATTGAACTGTGGTGTATAGATTCCTTCCTACAATTTGTTTTTTTAAGTATTTATACAAAGAGTTGCTACCCCGATGAGTTTTATTATGTTCCTCCTGAACTAACTTCCAGACCTGGTTATAGGGGATTACAGTTCGCCCATCATGTATCTGAACCCCACCCTCTTTATTTTCCTGTTCTTTTAGATCTTCAATAAATTTCCTATCCTCTTTTGAATACCTAGGTTTAGATTTTTCAATTGTTACTTTGCCATCAGGGATTAAGGGCATGATTTGAGATTGTTCAGCAGCTCGTTTGGCTTCAAAATCAGCCAAATTATTTCCATTTTCCTGATCAGAGTCACCTTGTTGATGTCCTTTAGAGTACATAACAGCTACATCTTCAGGTAGCTGAACAGCTTCCAGTAATTGTAGAATTTCTGTAGCATGTTTAATCTGTTTCCCTTGTGTGTTCAGAAGTCAGCTGACAAAGATGTTGGGGAAGCTGAGAGTAAGCAGGAATGCTTGCTCCTGGCCCAAACTGTGCAGGGGCCTCAAGCTTCACCTCTAGCTCATGAAGGAAAGAAGGAGTCTGTTAACCTGGGAAGCTGGGAATTAGTGACAAAAAAAAAAAACAAAAAAAATGGAGGAAAAGGACAACCAAAAGCAAGGGGCTTCCCCCTAAATCCCCTGTCCCCACGCAGAACAGCTTTGCTGTCCTGCAGGGGGCTAATGAAGAAACGCACTTGAGCCAGAAACAGCCGGCTGATGCCCTGGTAAAGATCTCTACTGGTGCTGCTAGGCAAAGGTAGCGGGTCGTAGTAGTAGGGGACCCTACACTGAAAGGGACAGAAGCACTCGTCTGCCGGCCAGAGCCCATCTCAAGGGAGGTGTGTTGCCTACCAGGGGCATGGATCAGGGATGTGGCAGAGAGGCTGCCTGCTCTAGTAAGTCTCACGGACTATTACCCACTCCTGGTGATACATGTGGGTGCTAGGGATATAGATAGTAGTAGCCTGGGGAACATAAAGAAGGACTACAGAGCCCTGGGGGAGGTGGTTAGGGGCTCTGGAGCTCAGATGGTCTTTTCATCAATTCTCCAGGATACAGGGGAGGACATAAAAAAAGCTAGGAGGATTGGCCAGGTTAATAAATGGTTAAAAGGGTGGTGTCATAGTCAGGGGGTTGGGTGTCTTGAGCACAGGACCCAAGCTTGTAGGCCAGGTCTAGTGGGGGCTGGTGGAGCTGGTCTGATGATAAAGAAGGGAAAGAGCAGTTTTGGTAGGAGGCTTGCCAGACTGGTCAAGAAGGCTTTAAACTAGATGTGTTGGGGGAGGGGAGCATCATTCCATTCCAACACACCCAGTCAGTTGCCAGAACCTATAATAAATGCTTGGAGCAATGTAGAGATATCCCAGCTGCTCTACTCAATGAGCTGGCTTCAGTTGGAGCTCGGCTCACATGCCTCTATACAAATGCCCATAGCATGGGGAACAAACAAGAGGAATTAGAGATGTGTGCATGTCTACGGGGGTATGATATAATGGGCATCGCAGAAACATGGTGGGATGGCTCCTATGACTGGAGTGTTGGAATGGAAGGTTACATGCTCTTTAGGAAGGACAGGCCTGGCAGGCGGGGAGGGGGAGTTGCCCTTTATGTTAGGGATAGGCTGAAGAGTATGGAACTCTGTCTGGGGACAGGTGAGCAGTCCACAGACAGTTTGTGGGTCAGTGTTAAAGGGAATATAGCTATGGGAGACATTACTGTGGGGATCTGTTACAGACCACCTGATCAAGGAGAACCTGCAGATGGAGCACTCTATAGACAGATAGGAAAAGTCTCACGCTCACAGGGCCTTGTTCTCATGGGTGACTTCAACCACCCTGACATCTGTTGGAAGGACGGTACGGCCCGGCACAAGCAATCCAGGAGGTTCCTCGATTGTGTAGAAGACAACTTCCTTCTGCAGGTAATAGAGGAGCTGACAAGGAAAGGTGCCATGCTTGACCTCATGCTCACCAACAGGGAAAGGCTCGTTGGAAATGTGACTCTCCAGGGCAGCCTTGGATGCAGCAATCATGACATGGTCGAGTTTGAGATCCTCAGGACAGTGAGAAGAGCGTGCAGCAAGCTCACTGCCATGGACTTCAAGAGAGCAGACTTTGGCCTCTTCAGGAAACTGCTTAGGAAGGTTCCATGGGATATAGCCCTAGAAGGCAGAGGGGCCCAAGACTGCTGGTTGATATTCAAGGATCACCTGCTACAACCTCAGGAGTGTTGCATCCCAACTAGAAGGAAGTGCAGCAGGAGGGCCAGGAGACTTCCATGGATGGATAAGGAGCTCCAGAGGAAAATTCAAATGAAAAAAGAGGCTTATAATAAGTGGAAGCAAGGACAGGTGGCCTGGGAAGAATACAGGGATGTTGTCTGGGAAGCTAGGGACCAGGTTAGGAAAGCTAAGGCCCAGTTAGAATTAAACTTGGCTAGGGGTATTAAAGATAACAGGAAGGGATTCTACAAGTACATAGCAAATAAAAAACAGACTAGGGAGAACGTAGGCCCCCTCAGGAAGCTTTCAGGAGAACTGGCTACACAGGATTTGGAGAAGGCTGAGGTTCTGAATGACTTCTTTGCCTCGGTCTTCACTGCCAAAGGCTCTGACCAAACCATCCAAGGCTTGGAAGTCAGATGCAGGGACTGTGAGAATGAAGACCTTGCGCCCACTGTAGGAGAGGAACTGGTTCGAGACCATATTAAAAATCTGAATGCGCACAAGTCCATGGGTCCTGATTAAATCCATCTGCGGGTCCTGAAGGAGCTGGCGAATGAAGTTGCGAAGCTGCTGGCCATCATATTTGAGAAATCATGGCAGTCAGGTGAAGTTCCCAATGACTGGAAAAAGGGGAATATACCCCCCATTTTCAAGAATGGGAAAGTGGTTGACCCAGGGAATTACAGACCAGTCAGTCTTACCTCTGTGCCTGGCAAAATCTTGGAGCAGATTCTCCTGGAAGGCATGCTAAGGCACATGAAAAACAACAAGGTGCTTGGTGACAGCCAGCATGGCTTCACTAAGGGGAAATCCTGCCTGACTAATTTGGTGGCCTTCTATGATGGGGCTACAGAACTGATGGACAGGCGTATAGCAGTTGACGTCATCTACCTGGACTTGTGTAAAGCGTTCGACACTGTCCCACATGACATCCTTGTCTCTAAATTGGAGAGACATCAGTTTGATGGATGGACCACTCGGTGGATAAAGAACTGGCCTGATGGCTGCACACAAAGAGTTGTGGTCAATGGCTCAATGTCCTGCTGGAGACCATTAACAAATGGTGTCCCTCAGGGATTGGTGTTGGGACCGGTCTTGTTTAACATCTTTGTTGCTGACATGGACAGTGAGATTGAGTGCGCCCTCATCATGTTTGCCGATGACACCAAGCTGTGTGGTTCCTTTGATAGGCTGGAGGGAAGGAATGCCATCCAGAGGGACCTCAACACGCTTGTGAGGTGGGCTGATGCCAACCTCATGAAGTTTAACCATGCCAAGTGCAAGGTCCTACACCTGGGTCAGAGCAATCCCAGGCACAGCTACAGGTTGGGCAGAGAAGAGATTCAGAGCAGCCCTGTGGAGAAGGACTTGGGGGTGTTGGTCGATGAGAATATGAACATGGGCCGGCAGTGTGCGCTTGCAGCCCAGAAAGCCAACCGTATCCTGGGCTGCATCAAAAGGAGCATGACCAGCAGGTCGAAGGAGGTGATCCTGCCCCTTTACTCTGCTCTTGTGAGACCTCACCTGGAGTATTGTGTGCAGTTCTGGTGTCCTCAACATAAAAAGGACATGGAACTGTTGGAACAAGTCCAGAGGAGGGCCACGAGGATGATCAGGGGACTGGAGCACCTCCCGTATGAAGACAGGCTGAGGAAGTTGGGGCTGTTCAGCCTGGAGAAGAGAAGGCTGTGTGGAGACCTCATAGCAGCCTTCCAGTATCTGAAGGGGTCCTAAAAGCCCCCTCTGCTGAATCAGTCCATTCTAAAGAGGGAGTGTTTCTTTTCAACAGTTCATATAGTGGTCTTACCAGAACACCATAATCATGGATCCTAAGTCTGCACCATCCTGTCATTCCCTGGAATGTCCTGAGTTCCTTGATGGTCGATGGTCATGGAGTCTGACAGGTGTCTTCTTTTCTAGCAGCTCCAAGTTCTCTCTGTCCTCCTGTTATTTCATATCCTAGGTAGGAAACTCTGGTTTGTATTATTTGGGCCTTTTGTTTTGATACCTGATAGCCATTCAGTCCCAGAAAATTTAATAATTCCACTGTCCACTGGATACATTCTTACTTTGTTTCTGTGGCAAGTAGTAGGTCATCCACATATTGTAACAGAGTCCCCATCTGAGTAGGTGGTTTTCATGATTCTAGTTGCAGTGCTAACTGATTTCCAAAAATTGCTGGCCTGTTTTAAACCCTTTAGGTAATATTGTCCAAGTTAATTGATTTTTTCTTCCTGTGTCAGGATTTTCCCATTCGAAAGCAAATAATTTTGGCTTTCTTTGGCCTATGGTAAGCAAAAGAAAGTGTCCTTTAAATCCAGGATGGCAAACCATTTCTGATTATTATTCAGTTTAGTCAATAAGTCATACGAATTAGCTACTACTGGACAAATATCCTCTGCAATTTTGCTGATTGCCCTGAGATCGTGAACCAATCTGCAACTTTTCCCATCATATTTCTTTACTGTTCAGATACGAGTATTATATTCCAATTCTCATTCAATTAATAATCTATATTTTAAAATTTATCAATGATTTTTTGATTCCCTTTGATCTTCTGATTTTAAGGGATACTGTTTTATTCTAATTGGGCAGGCCCCCCTTTTTTATTTCCACTTTAACAGGCAAAGCATTTTTCGCCTTTCCTGGAACTTCAGATACCCATACTCCCAGATATACCTGATTAAGGATTTCTTCTATTTCAGGGAGGTCCTCCTTTTTGCTTTTCTGTTGAATTAAAGATAAACTCAAAATGGCAATTAATTGATTGTTTTTAACTCTAAATTCCATTTTGCCTTCTTTAAATGTTGCTTCTTGCCCTAAAAAGATTTTTGAGAATTTGGCATGCATAAAAATTTATGCATTCCTATTTGTTTTCCTAATTTGTACTTTAATGTTTTCAGAAAGAATGCCTCCTTTTTTTTTCTTTTTTTTTTTTTCTTTTTCTTGGTGGCCAGTAGCTCCCACATCTGTAACAAATTCTTTTCTCTCTGATTTAAGACTGAATAAGTTGCTCCTGTATCCACTAAAATTCTGGTTTTAATTTAACCAGTGGATCTGCTAAGGTAGATTCTCCAGGTCCCTGTCATTCTAGTTCCAATTCAGTCACCGGAGCCACCCCATGGCTCTCCCCCTCCCCCCCCCCTCCCCCCCCGGGCAGTCTTACTTCCAGCGTCCCAACTCCCCATAGCATAGCACGCACACCGATCCGGTCCCACAGAAGAAGAGCCCACTCCCCCACCTCCACCCGACATTCCTCCTCCACCAGTTTCAAAGCAACCACCGCAGCCGTGGCTATAGCACGACCCAGCTTTTTCTTTTCTACCTCTCCCCTATTCCTATCATGCTTCCTCCTTCACTCTTGTCCACATTTATTCAACAACCCCTTAGTCCTGTCTGTCAACATATCTGATACCACTTGTTTGCCTGCCCCAGCACCCATCCCATGCTCAAACACAGGAGGCGCGTGAGCTCCCCTCCTTTCCCCCTTGGTTTTCCTTTTTTTTTTTTTCTCACAGCTGCTCACCCTGCTCTGCAGGAGCTGCAGATGCCTGCCTCTGCAACAGCGCTTCTGTTTTAACCCTTTCTTAACTCTGAATGTGAATGTGCTGCTTGTTGCCGGTGACAGCAATCTCTTCCTCCTTATCAATATCAGATAGGACAGATGCAGAGGGTGCTCCTCTCTGTATGTGATGCATAATTTTCCTACCTATCTTCCTGATTACTGTTTTTTAACTTTAAACATCTTTCCCCAATATCACAGGCTGAACAACATCTCTCCATCTTAACTTTCAGTTTTTTCCCTGTCCTTTTCCAAAGCCAAAATTAAGGAATCTAGCAGAGCTATATTAATTTTTCATTCAGTCAGTCACTCCACGTGGTTTCTTAAAGTGAAAACCATATCTGCATACATTACTTCATCCCATTTTCCTTGCCCCCTCAAAACAACATTAATTGTAACAATGTATTATCGTTCAGAGTTCCATTTTAGGCCATTTTTCCTGATCTTACAAAGGCCACCACCAGTTACAATATTTTACCAATGTTTTCTTATTTACCGAGCCCCCAGGAGACCCTCCAAGTTCTTTCCAGTGTGCCAAAATGCACCCAAAAGACTCTTTTTCAAGATGTCTTCACTCTGCTGATTTTCCATTGTCAATCTTTCAGTCACACACACTAGGGATCCCACAGACACGCTCCACACAGTTACAACACTTGAAACAGAGACAGAGACTAAAATTCTATGGAACAAACCACAATTAATAACACAGTTATAACATCCTGTCACCGATACCAAAATCACAAGACCTATATCCTTAATGTAACAAGCCACAAAATAAATGAAATACCAACAAGATCCAAAACCATTTCCACAAGACACCCCCTGCGTCTTATTTTAACTCCATGTATCAGCTAAGTACCACACAGGTGCTTGCTCACCCATCCCCTCCAGTTGGATGTGGAGAAGAATTGAAAGAATGTAAAACCTGCGGGCTGACATAAGAACAGTTTAATAACTAAAATAAAGTACAATATAGTGGTAATAGAAAGAATACCAACAATAACAGGGAACAACTAAAAAAGGAGAAATAAAAATTCAGAAAATACAAGTGATGCCCAATACAATTACTCACCACCTGCTGACTGATACCCAGCCTGACCCGAGCAGCGATCCATCCTTTCTGGGTAACTCCCCCCATTTTATATACTGGGCATGACGTATTGTGGGATGGAATGCCCCTTTGGCTAGTTTCGCTCAGGTGTCCTGTCTCTGCTCCCTCCTGGTTTCTTGTGACCCTCCTCACTGGCAGAGCATGAGAGACTGATCCTTGATCAGGGTAATTATTACTTAGCAACAACTAAAACATTGGTGTGTTATCAGCATTATTCCCAGACTAAAGCCAAAACACAGCACTGCACCAGCTACTAGGAAGAAATTTATCCCAGCTGAAACCAGGCAGTATCCACCCCTTATTCCATACCATTCATGTCATGCTCAGATCCCACATTTTCAAATATGCCATCAACTTTTCTGTTTCTTGAGCTAGATATGTCTCCACACACACACACAGAGATATAATTCCCTTAGTTCATGGACAATCCTTTTAATAGTCAGTTGACTTCATTCAGTTCATGGCATTGGGCATCATCTGTAGTAACAGTCCTTCAGGGAAGGAGAGATTGTGTGTGGTATTGGATTGTTGCTTGCTGAAGCCAGTTCCGACTCATAGAAGGCCACCAAATTGGTCAGGCAGGAGCTGCCCTTAGTGATGCCATGTTGGCTGTCACCAACCACCTTTTTGTTTTTCATGTGCCTTAGCATGCTTTCCAGGAGAATCTGCTCCAAGATTTTGCCAGGCACAGAGGTGAGACTGACTGGTCTGTAGTTTGCCAGGTCTTCCCTTTTCCCCTTCTTTAAAACGGGGCTATATTTCCCTTTTTCCTGTGGGTGATGAGATAGAAATAGTTAATGAAACGGATCCAGTCATTATTGCCCTGGTCTGGCTTTAAGCCTTGGGAATGGTAAAGAAAATACCAGGTCCTGTTCCCCTGGTTGGGCTTAAGCCTTGAGAACTGTGAAGAAAACACCTGGTGTTGTCCTGGTCAGGCCTAAGCCTTGGGAACTGTAAAGAGAACAATGAAGGGTAAAGATTGGTTAGCAAAACAATGCAGGGGGTTTGCAAGATAAAGCAGGATTTGCATCTCAAAGACAGGCCAAACAGTGTGAATATTTGTAACCCTTAGTAGTTTTGCTAAATCAGGATGATAAGGAAGCAAGTGTGGAAAGTTACTGCTTAGCACTTAGTAGACTCTAAAAGGGATGGGAGACACAAAATAAAGGTCTTCAGATTTCACCAGAACTGGAGTCCATCTTTGACATTCCACATTTTCCAGTCTTCGGGAACTTCACCTGACTGCCATGATTGTTCAAATATGATGGACAGTGACTTAGCAACTTCATTCATCAGCTCCTTCAGAATCCATGGATGGATTTCATCAGGTCCCATGGACTTGTGCACATTCAGGTTTTAAGATTATCTCGAACCTGATCCTCTCCTACAGTGGGCCTAAGGTCTTCATTCTCCCAGTCCCTGCATCTGCCTTCCAAGACTTGGGTGGTGTGGTCAGAACACTTGCGGGTGAAGACTGAGTTAAAGAAGTCATTGAGAACTTCAGCCTTCTCCAAATCCAGGTGTCCTGGGTTCAGCAGTAGTTGTCATTTTTTCTCCTTCTTAGTAGCTGGTGCAGTGCTGTGTTTTTGACTTTCGGCCTGGGAACAGCGCTGATAACACCGGTGTTTTTAGTTACTGCTCAAATGTTTAGTCTGACTAAGGACTTTGTGAGTCTCATGCTCTGCCAGGGAGGAGGGAAAGCCAGGAGGAAGCAGAGACAGGACACCTGACCCAAACTAGCCAAAGAGGTATTCCATACCACAGCATGTCATGCCCGGGATGTATCTGGGAGTTACCCGGAAGGGCACTCACTGCTCGGTCGGACTCGTTTCGGCTGGTGGTATTCTCTTCCCTTGTTATTTCTCTTATCATTATTATTATTGGTGGTAGCAGTAGTGATTTACATCTCTAAGTTATACCTTAGTTACTGGACTGTTGTTATCTCAACCCATGGGAGTTACATTCTTTTGATTCTCCTCCCCATCCCTCTGGGAGCAGGGGGAAGGGAAGAAAGTCGGGGGGGAGTAGACTGCATGGCTGACTTGCCAACAGGGTTTAAACCACGACAACAGGGTAGCCCAGTTCTCCCATTTCATTCCCGAGAGGGCCCTAGACTTTATTTTGGTGGCACTATACCTATAGAAGCCCTTCCTGTTAGCCTTGACATCCCTGACCAGACTCAATCCTATCTGGGCCTTGGCTTTTCTGACTTGATCCCTAGCTTCCCGGACACTGTCACTGTATTCTTCCCAGGCTGCCTGTCCTTGGTTCCCTGTTCTGTAAGCTTCTTTTTTCCTTCTAAGTTTTCTCAGCAGTTCCTTATTTGTCCATGGAGACCTCGTGGCCTTCTTGCTCCATTTCCTTCTTGTCGGGACACAGCACTCCTGAGCTTGGAGCAGGTGATCCTTGAATATCAACCATCATTCTTAGGTCCTCCTGCCCTCTAGGGCTTTATCACATGGAACTGATTTGGAGAAATCTCCAGGAACTCGCCAACAAAGTTTTAAGTTGACTAGCAGGTATTCTTTATTGCGGCGCCGGGAGACACAGAGGATTGCTCCTCCAAGCATGTCTCTCCCAAGCATCAACCAGGCTGTGATTATATTGTCCCTAAATATACATATTCATTAGATTACATACATTACATCATACTTTTAGAGAATGCCTCCTGTATGCACACAAAAATGTGGTAGTGGGCTTTGGGACCCCTGGTGGTTATTTCTTCATCACTTTGTTTTAGGATCCTTGTCATATCAGTCATATCGGTAACCACCAGGCAGTTCTGGCAAAGCTTATCTTAGTAATTTCCTTTTCTCTATAGTTGCTAACAAAGCCTAATGTTCTTGAGGTTACTTATTTGCAACCCTATTCTTCATTCAACTCCATTCTTCAATCTGCCCTATTCTTCAATCAACACCATTCTTCAGAACCTTACTGAGCAGCTTACTGAAGAGGCCATAGTCTTCTCTCTTGATTTCCATGGCAGTGAGCTTGCTTTTTGCCTTTTTAATGTTAAACACACAAGAAGAGCCTGGATGACTTTGTGATGAATTGTGTGGAGAGCACTTTATTTACCTCCTCCTTTCTAGCGTGTCGTATGTTTGAAGTTGTAAAGATAGCTAATCATTCATCTCTTGGATAGTTCAGTATTGTTTTGGTGTAGATTGGATAGACCTGTCCTTGTGGGATATTCTAGATCAATGGAACAAGAATAAGTGAATTTGCACCTGATACCAAGTTGAGATGTTGTGATCATGAAAAAAATAACGCTCAAAATTAAGTAGGGAAACCTGGTGTAAAATCAAGTTTTCTGACTGAAGCAGGTCAAGATTAGGCTTAGTATCAAAGGAAATTAATAGGAGTTGCCTTGTTTAAAGCTAGACAAAATGCTAACACTGGTTGTGATAGTAGAAGGAGCAATCCAGAGTTGGCAGAGAAATAAAAATGATGTCTTACAGCTTTCAGTTCTTGGTACTGTTTCTGTGGCTGCTTGTCTTCGAGCACCTGACAAAATTTTGTATAAGGGCTTCTTTTTGCAAGGTTGCATTTTGGAAAGCTGAACTGAACCAAATGGCCATGAGTTTTCTTCAAGATTTTATACACAGTAAAAGCATAATATTTTGAAGGGAGGAAACATTTAATACTGCCTTTGAAACAATTGTTTCTTTTCCTCCTTCTGGAACTTTATATCCAAGAGTTTTATATGTCACTGTAAAAAAAAAAAATAGGGTTTTATTTTGGTGCATTCTCTTCTTGCCTAAGATTAGCCTTGAGAAATATCATTATCTGGGTGAAAATTATAGAAAGATAGTCTAGGTTATCTTGTTTTATTTAAGAGAGGTTTTTTTTTCCTGCAAGACTCCTGATTTTCTCTGGTTTTCTGAATATGTGAGCATATCACAAGCAGTGATCTGTACCGGTGTAAGCGGCGAGGAGAAGCAGACAGGCCAACACAATATGGGTGATAAGCAACTCCTAGTTTATTTGTGACGCAGTTCACACATACACAGGAGTGGTATTCAGCCACTCCTTCTTGGCACAACAGTATTGGTTAGCCCCCCACAGCTTCCTCCACACTCTCCTCCCATGTCCGGTCTCTAGCTACCTGTGGGGGCCACCCCCTGCCTTGCTTGCAGTCCTCCAGAACTTTATGGTCCTGCTCTTAGAGTCATTCTGCAACAATTCCCCCCTTTTCCTTTGTGCAAGCAAGGCATTATGGGTTATTCTGTTCACCTGTTTTATCACACAACTATAAACAAGTCTAATAGCTACGATGATTAACCTAATCAATGATACATAAGTGCAATACTTCAAACAACAGTGTTTGACTCAACCTGTAATGCCCCGTGAAGACAACCATTTAGTTATTCTTAGGATATTGCTCATTTACTATTGTATCAGCGATCATGAGATGGTCGAATTTGAGATCCTCAGGACAGTGAGAAGAGCGTGCAGCAAGCTCACTGCCCTGGACTTCAAGAGAGCAGACTTTGGCCTCTACAGGAACCTGCTTAGGAAGGTTCCATGGGATATAGCCCTAGAAGGCAGAGGGGCCCAAGACTGCTGGTTGATATTCAAGGATCACCTGCTACAACCTCAGGAGTGTTGCATCCCAACTAGAAGGAAGTGCAGCAGGAGGGCCAGGAGACTTCCATGGATGGATAAGGAGCTCCAGAGGAAAATTCAAATGAAAAAAGAGGCTTATAATAAGTGGAAGCAAGGACAGGTGGCCTGGGAAGAATACAGGGATGTTGTCTGGGAAGCTAGGGACCAGGTTAGGAAAGCTAAGGCCCAGTTAGAATTAAACTTGGCTAGGGGTATTAAAGATAACAGGAAGGGATTCTACAAGTACATAGCAAATAAAAAGCAGACTAGGGAGAACGTAGGCCCCCTCCGGAAGCTCTCAGGAGAACTGGCTACACAGGATTTGGAGAAAGCTGAGGTTCTGAATGACTTCTTTGCCTCGGTCTTCACTGCCAAAGGCTCTGACCAAACCACCCAAGTCTTGGAAGGCAGATGCAGGGACTGTGAGAATGAAGACCTTGTGCCCACTGTAGGAGAGGAACTGGTTCGAGACCATCTTAAAAATCTGAATGTGCACAAGTCCATGGGTCCTGATGAGATCCATCCGCGGGTCCTGAAGGAGCTGGCAAATGAAGTTGCAAAGTTGCTGGCCATCGTATTTGAGAAATCATGGCAGTCAGGTGAAGTTCCCAATGACTGGAAAAAGGGAAACATTTTCCCCTTCTTGAAAAAGGGGTTATATATGACTCGGGGAATTAGAGACCAGTCAGACTTACCTCTGTGCCTGGCAAAATCTTGGAGCAGATTCTCCTGGATGGCATGCTAAGGCACATGAAAATCAACAAGGCGCTTGGTGACAGCCAGCATGGCTTCACTAAGGGGGAATCCTGCCTGACCAATTTGGTGGCCTTCTATGATGGGACTACAGAACTGATGGACAGGGGTAGAGCAGTTGACGTCATCTACCTGGACTTGTGTAAAGCGTTCGACACTGTCCCACATGACATCCTTGTCTCTAAATTGGAGCGAGATTAATTTGATGGATGGACCACTCGGTGGATAAAGAACTGGCTAGATGGCCACACACAAAGAGTTGGGGTCAAAGGCTCAATGTCCTGCTGGAGACCAGTAACGAGTGGCGTCCCTCAGGGATCGGTGTTGGGACCGGTCTTGTTTAACATCTTTGTTGCTGACATGGACAGTGGGATTGAGTGCGCCCTCAGCAAGTTTGCCGATGACACCAAGCTGTGTGGTTCAGTTGATTCCCTGGAGGGAAGGATTGCCATCCAGAGGGACCTTGACATGCTTGTGAGGTGGGCTCATGCCAACCTCATGAAGTTTAACCATGCCAAGTGCAAGGTCCTACACCTGGGTCGGAACAATCCCAGGCACAGCTACAGGTTGGGCAGAGAAGAGATTCAGAGCAGCCCTGCACAGAAGAACTTGGGGGTGTTGGTTGATGAGAAAAAGAACATGGGCCGGCAGTGTGCGCTTGCAGCCCAGAATGCCAACCATATCCTGGGCTGCATCAAAAGGAGCGTGACCAGCAGGTCGAAGGAGGTGGTCCTGCCCCTCTGCTCTGCTCTTGTGAGACCTCACCTGGAGTGTTGTGTGTAGTTCTGGTGTCCCCAACATAAAAAGGACATGGAACTGTTGGAACAAGTCCAGAGGAGGGCCATGAGGACGATCAGGGGACTGGAGCACCTCCCGTATGAAGACGGGCTGAGGAAGTTGGGGCTGTTCAGCCTGGAGAAGAGAAGGCTGTGTGGAGACCTCATAGCAGCCTTCCAGTATCCGAAGGGGGCCGATAGGGATGCTGGGAGGGACTCTTCATTAGGGACCGTAGTGATAGGACAAGGGGTAATGGGTTAAAACTTAAACAGGGGAAGTTTAGCTTGGATATAAGAAGGAAATTCTTTCCTGTTAGGGTGGTGAGGCTCTGGCATAGGTTGCCCAGGGAGGCTGTGAATGCTCCATCCCTAGCAGTGTTCAAGACCAGGCTGGACGAGGCCTTGGGTGATATGATTTAGCGTAAGGTGCCCCTGCCCACCGCAGGGGGGTTGGAACTAGAGTATCTTAAGGACCTTTCCAACCCTAACGATTCTATGATTCTTTGAATATGTTCAAAGGCCTGTTGTTGCTAAGGGCCCCATTTGAAATCATTCTTCTTCCAGGTTACATAATAGACAGGGCTTACAATCAGACTGTCAGTTGGGATGTGCATTCTCCAGAACCCGCCATTCAGGAGAGTGGGAATCAAGTCAGTTTTGAGACAAGAACAGTCCAGCAACCAATGTACAACACAAATCACCACTGCTACTATCAACTACAACAATGATAAGGGAAAATAACAAGGGAAGAGAATATGATACCACCGGCCAAGAAACGAGTCCCACCCGGAAGCCCGTGTCCTTCCGGGTAACTCACAGTTACCCCCCACCCCGGGCATGACGTGCTGTGGTATGGAATACCTCCCTGGCTAGCCCCATGTCTGCTTCCTCACGGCTTCCCCTCCTCCCTGGCAGAGCATGAGCCTCACAAAGTCCTTGGTCAAGGTAAATATCACTTAGCAACAACCGAAAACATCGGCTTCACCAACACTGTTCCCAGGCTGGAAGTCAAAACACAGCACTGCACCAGCTACCACAAAGGAAAAACATGACTGCTACTGCTGAACCCAGGAGAGCTAGAGACAGGCATCCAGCCTCTGAGGGAATCGGCTATTGTAGAGATGATGTGTCGCAGGCTGGATGCCGGGAATGCACCCGCAGATCCAGATGAAGTCGAATGTACGCGACCCATGTGGCAGAAATTTACCTGGAGTGCACCACCATCATATGCCCACTCATTGGAAGCAGTAACCTGTCATGATGTAGCACCACCAACTGTGGATGAACTGATTCGTCAACTCCGAGAGTTCAAAGCCAATCTCATGGAAGGCAGCTGAATGGAATCCCCTACAACAAGTTGCAGAAACTGGCAAAGGAGAGGGTGAGTCAGTTTGCCGAGGTGAAAGCCATCCAGCTGTCCTTGGACACTGCTGAACATGAAACGTGGCCAGTACTTTATACTGACTCACGGATGGTGGCAAATGCCCTGGGGGGGTGGTTGCAGCACTGGAAGCAGAGCAACTGTTTCTGCTGAATTTTGGCTTTAATCTGAGGACAATGCTGATTGATAACACATTGATGTTTTAGTTGTTGCTTAGTAACGCTTACCCTGATCAAGGACTTGTCAGTCTCATGTTCTGCCAGTGAGGTGGGGCATGGGAAGCAGGAAGGAAGCAAAGACAGGTCACCTGACCCAAACTAGCCAAAGGGGTATTCCATACCACAGCACATCATGCCCAGTATATAAACTGGGGGGGGAGTCACCCGGAAGGGACTGATCGCTGCTCAGGTCGGGCTGGGTATTGTTCGGCAGGTGGTAAGCAATTGCACTGTGCATCACTTGTCTTTACTGCCTTTTCCTTTCCCCTTTTAGTTTTATACTCTCTCCCCTTGTTACTTCCCTTAGAAGTAGTAGTAGCATAGGTACTTGAGTCATTAAACTGTTATCTCAACCCCTGGGGTTTACGATCTTACGACATGCTGAAACTCTGAGATCAATAGCAACAACTTTGAGATCCAATAAATCAGCATTGTGACGAGTGACTATTAATCCAAAACGATGAATTCTTATCACAAATACGATTAGACGCACTCTGGTCAGATCTGTCGTTACCACGTTGGGTGCCACAAAGAGCTGTCGTGGTTTAAGCCCAGCCGGCAACTCAGAACCACGCAGCCCCTCGCTCACTCCACCACCCTTCCTTCCCCCTCTCCCAGAAGGATGGGGAGGAGATTTGAAAGAATGTAACTCCCATGGGTTGAGATAAGAGCAGTCAAGTAACTTAGGATATAACACAAAACCACTATTGCTGCCACCAATAATAATAGTGATAAGGGAAATAACAAGGGAAGAGAATACAACCGTTCACCACCGGCTGACCGATACCCAGCCCAACCCAAGCAGCGATCTAGCCCTTCCGGGTAACTGCCCCCAGTTTCTATACTGGACGTGACGTGCTGTGGTTTGGAATACCCCTTTGGTTAGTCTGGGTCAGGTGTCCTGTCTCTGCTTCCTCCTGGCTTCCCCTTCTCCCTGGCAGAGCATGAGACTCAGAAAAGCTCTTGGTCAGAGTAAACATTACTTAGCAACCACTAAAAACATCAGGGTGTTATCAGCGTTGTTCCCAGGCTGAAAGTCAAAATCACAGCACTGCACCAGCTACTAAGACTGAGCAAACTGACTGCTACTGTGGAACCCAGGACACTAGGCCGGTGGGCCCTTCCAGTGCTTTGGGAATTCACCCCTGAGCAAGCGTGAAATCTGGAAAAACTAGTAAAATGCTTGGGAAAAGGTATGCTGTCATCCTGGCAATAACAGAGAGGTACAAATAACCACTATGGGCTGGGGCCTGGCCTATGCCTACAGAGCCCTGCTCAGCACTCTCCAGTGCCCTCAAGGGAACAGAATGTCTCTGGTTCTGATGCAAAGTAACAGACACTGCAGCCACTCCAACCCCAGTAGGAGACCCTGCAGCTGAAACAATCTGTGCCACTATCAGTCGCCCCTGTACAGAAGAGGAAGTGGACACAAACGACAGCTCATGTAGTGAAAGGGGACAAAGCAGGGCCAGCACACAGAACCAATGAAGAAGCAGAACCAGAGAGAATCTTTCGATCCCTGTCCCTGAGTGAGCTGCAGGATATACAAAAAGATTTTGGCCATCATCCGGGTGAGCACATTATCACCTGGCTGCTCCGATGCTGGCATAACGGAGCTAGCAGCCTGGTCTTGGAGGGTAGGGAAGCCAAGCAGCTGGAATCACTTTCTAGGGAAGCAGGCATTGACAAGGAGATAGGAAAAGGGATACAAACCCTCAGCCTCTGGAGGTGACTCCTATCAGCCATGAGGAAAAGGTATCCCCTCAAGGAAGATGTTGTATGCAACCCGGGGAAGTGGACAAAAATGGAGAGAGGTATCCAGTACCTGGGGGAATTAGCTGTATCGGAGCTGATTTATTTTGACCCAAACAATGCAGTTACCCACATATCTAGACAGAGTCTAGTGTGCACAAGTCATGTGGCAGAAAGTGGTACCAAGTGCACCATTGTCATATGCCAATTCACTGGCAATATTAACCTGGAAAGGCCCAGGCACACCAAAGGTGAATGAAATAGCCTGCCAACTCCGGCAATACAAACAAAACCTCTCTTCCTCCCTACAGACTTATATCTTGGCTGCGGAAAAGCTGTCCAAACATTATGAGAAACTGCTGCAGGCATTCGATGTGGATACATCCTATTCCCACCTTGTACGGGCCAGCATCTCAGCCAGTGTGAAAGTCTAATGTGGATTGAAGACCAACAGTAGACTGTTGTGGCCCTAATGAAGTCAGACTACCATTGAGTTCCGCCGTAACGGACATGCTGGAACTTCAGTATGAACTGGAGTCCAAGGCAGCCAAGTGGTATGCCACAATTGATATTGCCAATACATTTTTCTCAAGCCTTGTGGCAGCAAAGGGCAGGCCACAGTTCGGTTTTCCTCGGAGGGGCGTCCAGTACACTTGGAATCGACTGCCCCAGGGGTGGAAACACAGCCCTACCATCTGCCATGGACGGACATACACTGCACTAGAAGAGGGGCAAGCTCCAGAACACCTGCAATACATTGATGGCATTATCGTGCGAGGCAATGCAGCGGAAAAAGTTTTTGAGAAAAGGAGGAAAATAATCCAAATCCTGCTAAAAGCCGGTTCTGACATAAAATGGAGTAAGGTCAAGGGACCTGCACAAGAGATTCCATTTTTGGGAATAAAATGGCAAAATGGACGTCGACACATCTCCACAGATGTGATCAACAAGATAATAGCTATGTCTCCACCAAGTAATAAGAAAGAAACACAAGTTTTCTTAGGTGTTGTGGGGTTCTGGAGAATGCACATCCCAAATTACAGTCTGATTGTGAGCCCTGTCTATTATGTAACCCAGAAGAAGAATGATTTTAAATGGGGCCCTGAGCAACAACAAGCCTTTGAACATATTAAATGAGAGAGTTCACGCAGTAGCCCTTGGACCAGTCCGGACTGGGACAGATGTGAAAAATGTGCTTTACACTGCAGCTGGGGAGAACGGTCCTAGCTGGAGCCTCTGGCAGAAAGCTCCACATGAAACTTTGAGGTTGACCCCTCGGCTTTTGGAGTCGGGGATACAGAGGATCTGAGGCCAGCTACAGTCCAACTAAAAAAGAGATACTGGCAGCCTATGAAGGGGTTCCAGCTGCTTCAGGAAAGATTAGCACTGAAGCACAGCATTGGAGATGGAAGGCAGCTGTGTGGACTCCCCTGTGCCAAGTTGCAGAAACTACTCAAGGAGAGTGTGAATCAAGTCAGTTTGCCAAGGTGATAGCCATCCAGCTGTCCTTGGACATTGCTGAACGTGAAACGTGGCCAGTACTTTATACTGACTCACGGATGGTGGCAAATGCCCTGGGGGGGTAGTTGCAGCACTGGAAGCAGAGCAACTGGCAACGCAGAGGTAAACCCATCTGGGCACAGCACACTGCGGCAAGATAACGCTGCCCGGGTGCAGAACCTGGTGGTGAAGGCACACCACGTAGATGCTCGTGTACCCAGGAGCCGGGCCGCTGAGGAACACCAGAACAACCAACAAGTGGATAAAGCTGCTAAGATTCAAGTGGCTCAGATCAACTTCGACTGGCAACATAAGGGCGAGTTATTTTCGGCCCGTTGGGCCCATGACACTTGAGGCCATCAAAGCAGAGATGCAACATATAGATGGGCTCGTGATCGAGGGGTTGACTTAACAATGGACACTATTGCTCAGGTTATTTGTGAAAAAGCCACTCTGCTATGTAGGACGATGGTTGAAGTACAAATATGGGGAGGCCTGGCTGGTTGACTGACTGTATCTCTCTCCCACCATACCTCCGAGGCAAGTGCCATGTGCTTGAAATGGTGGAAGCAACCAACAGATGATTGGAACTAGATGATCATAAGGTCCTTTCCAGCCCTAACTATTCTATGATTCTATGACTACAAACATAAGCTGTGCCCCACACCACTGACCTGGAACACTGTCCTGGGCCTTAAAATAAGTCTTGTGGTGACATGGCATCCCAGAAAGAATTGAGTCAGAGAATGGGACTTATTTCCAGAATAACCTTACAGACACTTGGAACAAAGAGCATCGAATCATAGTATGAACTAAGTTGGAAAAGACCTTTAAGATCATGCTGTGTTTTAAACCCATCCAGTATCTAAGTATCATGCAGCCACTTGCTCACTTCCCACCTCTCCCCTCCCCCCCCCCTCCCGCCACCCCCCATGCTCCCAGATACATGGGGAGGAGAACTGAAAGAATGTAAATCCCACAGGTTGAGATAAGAACAGTCCAGTGACTAAGGTATAAGACAAAGCCACTACTACTCCCACAAGTGGATGCACAATGCAATTGCTCACCACCCAGCAACCAATACCCAGCCCAACTGGAGCAGCGATCTAGGCCTTCCAAGTGCCTAACCCCAGTTCATATACAGGGCATGACGTGCTGTGGTATGGAATACCCCTTTGGCTAGTTTGGGTCAGGTGTCCTGTCTCTGCTTCCTCCCCGGCTTCTTGTGCCCCTCCTCACTGGCAGAGCATGAGACTGAAGAGCCCTTGATCAGGGTAAATGCTACTAAGCACCAACTAAAACAGCGGTGTGTTATCAGCGTTGTTCCCAGACTAAAGCCAAAACCACAGCACTGCACCAGTTACTAAGAAGGAGAGAAATAACTGCTACAGCTGAACCCAGGACAGCATCCACCCCTTACTCCATACCATTCATGTCATGCTCAGGTCCCATATTTCTCAACACGCCATAGCTTTCTGTCTCTATATTTGTATATATACACACACATACATATATGTATACACACACGGACAGGTATCATTCCTTAGTTCATGGACGGACCATCCCTATAAAGTTTGCCGAGTTCATTCAGTCCATAATGTCAAGCTCCATCTGTTGTAGCAGTCTTTCAGGGCAGGAGAGACCGTGTAGTGTTGGACTGTTGCCTGCTTACGACACCGCTGAACTGAGCAACAACGAGCCTTTGAACATATTAAACAAGAGAGAGATCATGCAGTAGCCCTTGAACCAGTCCGGACCTGGAAAGATGTGAAAAATTAAACGAGAGATAGAAGATGAACCTTTTATAAATTCACATTTAACTGTTGTAGGAATTAGGTGACCTTTTTAAAACAGACTCTATTTCTGTAACAGTCCTATCACAAGCAAAAAGCATTTGCAACTAACATCTAAGGACAGCCTGCCTTCTAAACTCAGCAAATAAGGCGATAGCCCAGGTTCTGTTCACTCCAAGAGCAGATATGGGGGTTTAGAGTGTAGTTCCTATGCATGACTGTTACCCAAGTTATTCAAAACAGCATCTAGACAGGAAAGGGGGGGGGGGGGGGGCGGGGGAAGGACACACACCCCAAATAACCAAAACCACACAAAACCAAAAAAAAACCCAACACACCAAATCATCTGTGTTACTTCTTGAGATCAGCTTCACTAATCTAGAAGCTACTTCAGCAAGAAAAGGGTGGTCAACTAGGAATAAAAACACCATCTGCCCATCCTTAATTTACAACAGAAACAAGACAGAAATTTGTATGATAAATCATAGCAGAAAATATAAATATGCTGGGCAGCTCCTACATTCTAGGAAAAAAGTGAGGAACGATGACCCAGCACTCGTACCACCAGTGAGGGAAATAATAGTCTCACAACCATAAAAATCACAGAATGGTTTGGGTTGGAAGGGACCTTAAAGCTCATCCAGTTCCAATCCCCTGCCATGGGCAGGGACACCTCCCACTAGAGCAGGTTGCTCCAAGCCCTGTCTAACCTGGCCTTGAACACTTCCAGGGATGGGGCAGCCACAGCTTCTCTGGGCAACCTCTGCAAGTGCCTCACCACCCTCACAGGGAAAAACTTCCTTCTGTCTAATCTAAATCTCCCCTCTTTCAGCTTGAAGTCATCCTCCCTTGTCCTGTCCCTTCAGGGCCTTGTCCAAAGCCCCTCTCCAGCTTTCTTTTCGGCCCCTTAAGGCACTGGAAGCTGATCTAAGGTCTCCCCCGGAGCTTTCTCTTCTCCAGCCTGAACAACCCTTTTTGAATGGGAAAAACTGCTAGCTAGAGGAAGCTGCTAGCTTCTGCAACATGATATGCCACTTAATTCTGTTCTTTTAGTAAAGATGTATGAAAACCAGTGGAATATGCTGCTCACTTAAAATGTATGTCTGGAACCCTAAGCAGCATAAGCTGATTAAAATGCTGCTGTATTTGTTGCAGTTATACTTCAATAACAAGCTGACTTGCCGTTTTATATATTTGAAGTAAGTCAGCTAAAATACATGTGTACTGCACTGTACAAGAATAATGGGACCAGTGTTAGACTACTACCGATTCATCAATTTTTCCTCTTATACTAGGGTCACATGCACTACCTACTCTTACCACCCATTTAATATTTTCCCAGCAAAACTCGGTACGGTACTGACAGAAAATACAGCCTATTAACTATTCCACCTACAAACAACTCTGTTTGCCCTGCAGGAAACAGGCTAAAACCTTGAACTTGGCATAGAAGCTCCTGCTTCAAATCCCAATTGCACCCTCAGTCCAAGCAGTTTCAATACACATAAGGCCACCAACAGACTTCTCACACTCCCTACAGGATATCTCCCATAATGTGGTTAAAAATGCTGAACTTTGCCAGCCATCTGACATTCCTGTTTTCCACTAACATACCTCATTTGTCTCAACTAAGAGCCACAATCCGAGAACGCAAGTTCCCCGCATATTCACTTATTTTTGAAGCCACTAATCATGCAATGGTTTGGGTTGGAAGGGACTTTAAAAGATCATCTAGTCCAGCCCCTGTACCACAAAGACATCTTCCACCAGATCAGGTTGCTCAAAGCCCTGTCCAACCAGGCTTTGAACACTTCCGGGAATGAGGCAGCCACAACTTCTCTGGGCAACCTGTGCCAGCCTCACAACCCTCATTGTAAGGAAGAAGTCATAAGCTTGGTTTGCCTTTGTTTTGACAGCACTAATGCAAGAAATATGAATTCCATCTTAGTTGCTGCAGATATGAAATTCTTCACACACTTGACTATTTTTTTTATGTATCTTCTTCCACCCATCAACGTGCGTCTGATACAGTTTCAGCTTTGGATGCTAGCTCATTTTGTCCTTAATTCACGTGTCACTCTTACTAAGCCAATAAGTACCCATCTTCATCCAACTCTTCTTATCAGGACTGAGACAAGAAAATAAGCATATACAGAAATACAAGTCTGAAAAGATCCTAGGTTTTGCTGCACTGAAGGATAAAACTTGCAGACAAGGGGGACATAAAAAAAAAAAAGGCACACCAAATAAAACAGACTATGAGACTAACTCAACAGAAGAAACAAATGTAATATAAAAAAAGTTAATCAAGCTAATAAAAATATGGTCCCATGGCAGTAATACGTAAATAAGAATCAATCTTGTTTCATCTCCAGATATACTACCAGTTAAGCCTGCTTTCATGGTTTTCCACTCAGTCCATACAGGACTGAATGACTGCATTAAAAAGATTACCTACGTGGGAAATACTATCGGTAAACACTGAATTAAATTTCACTACCTGAAGTCATATTTTAAAAGAGCAAGTTCTACTCATTTTAATTAAATGTGGAACTGGTGCATAACAGAGCATAAGGAGCAGGAGACAATTTTAAAGTGAATACTTACACCTTAATTATCTCCTGAAAAGCCTTGTTAACTTTAGAGAAAACCAGAGCTTGTAACAAAGATTAAATTCTGCTCTTTAAAAACACATAGGAACAGAAGTATCATTACCAGCTATCAAAAAAAAAAACAACCCAAAACCCAAAAATCTCTAACATGAAAACAGCAGCAGACACCTGAACAGGCTCAGCAAAGTGGTGGTACCCACATCAAGTACACTTCCGGAACTGAATGCATCAGGAACACAGGAAGTTAAGTTGCCTTGAGCAAGGTCATCTGCAAGGTCATCTAGCATAGAAAAATAGAAATTTATCTTTGTGCAGAGAAGTCAAACTGAGGTTGCCCTCAGCTACAGTGGATATATTACAAAACCAAAACATAAGCAAATGAGCTGCTTGCTGCGTTGTATGGTAGAAAACTTCAGTGACCTACACCACCTGAAGACAGCACATTCAAATCCTGAGCAGAAACATCTTCCTTGCAATCTCTTGATTTTTTTTGAGTTCTCAAACAGCAAAGGCCCATCTACTTACGGCTGCTTAAATGGAAATACGGTTCAGCCTATAATCCAACAATGGACTGAAATGTTCAGGAACGGAAGCCACAAGCAAAAGGGAACAACCAGAGAGTCAGTACATCTGTTAAACAACGTTATTTCTATGTGTGCAGCTGCCACAGCTGAGGTGACTAACAGTGAAGATACACAAACACGCAAAGAATCCTCACCTTCTGAGAGGGAAACCAGAGTAGATTACTGGATGAGATGGCCCCACAACCATCCAACAATCATACCTACAGCTTTTCCCTCTTCAAACATCTATCAGACTGGCAACAACATGGGACTGCTAACAGTACAGATATCTATCTTAGTGGACCATCATTAATATGACGAAGCAGCAATTTTATTTTTTTTTTTTTTTTAAAGACGTGGAAAGACTACGAGTTGACCATTCCTCAACTGAGGTATCAGATTTCCTCCTGTAACCTGAGAATCGGTCCCAGCCTGCCTCTTTTATAACCCATTTGTCCAATTCAATTCAGCTTACTTTAGTAAATAAATCCAGTGCTGCTTAACAACAGAAGAGGAGCATCACATTTACATTCCTGCAGTAACATAAAGTTACAGGAGAACTATGCCTTGAAGAAGGATTGTAGTAAAATAGATACACAACTTCTCTCTTTCCCTTCAAGCTGGGAAAGACCACCTTTACATTACTCAGTAGAATCAATTTATCCAGAGTATAGCTAGATCCCTGCACTAAATACTGGTGTATTTCAAATGTTCATCTCCTTGGGAGAGGGGAGAGAAGGCAGTGAGGGAAAAGATAGAACTTCTTCATTAGTCCAGTATCATAACACATACAGAACATCCCAAGAGACAGGCAGACCTTCAGAACTGTATACTACTTGCGTACGCAATATGGAAGCTCAGGTATGAAAAGGATGACGTTATCATGTCACACAAACAGATGCAGCACAGCCATTCTGTCAACTAAATATGTCCATCCCCAGCTCCAAAAGCAGCTTAGACCACCTAGCCATTCATGCCACATCCAACTTCACCTTGGTCTACTCTCATTTATCTTGCATCTTACATGCTTGTGCATTCCTTAACCTGTGTTTCTTAAGGCTTTTCCAGTTGAAGACCTTCACATAGAAGAGATTACAGAACATAACAGCAACCTGATCTAGTCGAAGATCATAGAATGGTTTGGGTTGGAAAGGACCTCAAGATCATCTAGTTCCAAACCCTGCCATGGGCAGAGACACCTCACACTGGACCATGTTGCCCAAGGCTCTGTCCAACCTGGCCTTGAACACTGCCAGGGATGGAGCATTCACAACTTCCTTGGGCAACCCATTCCAGTGCCTCACCACCCTCACAGTAAAGAACTTCCTCCTTATATCTAACCTAAACTTCCCCTGTTTAAGGCTGAACCCATTCCCCCTTGTCCTGTCGCTATAACCCCTGATGAAGAGTCCCTCTTCAGCATCCTTGTAGGCCTCCTTCAGATACTGGAAGGCTGCTATAAGGACTCCACACAGCCTTCTCTTCTCCAGGCTGAACAGCCCCAACTTTCTTAGCCTCTCTTCATACAGGAGGTGCTCCAGCCCCCTGATCATCCTCATGGCCCTCTTCTGGACTTGCTCCAACAGCTCCATGTCCTTCTTATGTTGAGGACACCAGAACTGTACACAGTACTCCAAGTGGGGTCTAATCTAATAATTTAAAAGACAGAAAACCCCCAGTGCTCAGTTCCTCTTAGGAGACCTCAACGCAAGACTACACTGACTGCAGAAGTTCACTAGGGACACAGAATATGAGCTTATTCAAACCAAGTCAGAGGGGCAAAGCATTAAGCAATGCACTTGCAGACCAGAGAGGATTACCTACCTAAGTAGGTAGGTAAAGTATAACCTGTGAGTTCAGGCTTGTATTGATCAACTGCAAGCCTAGTGATCAACTGTAGTGGTACATGCTGTGAGATCAACAGCGCTGCCTTCCTAGTTATCAGAGCAAGCAGACGCAATACAGGTAAGAGAAACTAACCTTCAATACACCCTAGAAGACCTACTTTTTCAAACAAACAAGGTTTTTATAATTTGTCAAGAACCTTTTTTTGTCTTTTCTTCAAACAGTAGTTTTCAAAAACATCTCCCGGAGCTTTTCAATTACAAACTCCACTAGACTTCCTTCACGCTGACATGGATCTGAACTACACTGATCAATTTAAATAGATAGTAATACCTTTAGGTAGAGATCCCTGTAAAATGACAGCTGAAGCTCTGGAATTTATCATTGAAAAGACTGGGAGTGTATGTTAGAAATAAAATGCCAGAGAATGCTGGATAGAAGTTCTGTCTAATAAGCAAAACTAAATTTCTTGCAGATCAATTTATCAAAATATTCAACCCAGCACCAACTGTAAAATACAGGAACAGACTGATGGCAAAGACTTATGAAATAGAGACTGGACAATGACAACAATATTGAATGTCCCAACTTATCAATACCTAAAGTTTGTGGAAGCAGCACAAAACCATAAGCTTATACAATTAAAAAGGAGGAGGACAAGAAAGGTGATGCCTTCTATGGCATTACAGCACTTTTGCCATCAGGATCAGCCAAAACAGCTCTAGCTGACAGTGTGACAAAATTAGATGAGGTGGTCTGCTAGATTGGTCCAGAAACCTGACTCCTATTCCGTTAGATATTTTTGTCTCTAGGATAAGCACTAGACACTACAGAACACCATGGGAACAATATAGATGCAGCTCTTCCATGTGGTTTTGATGATTTTTAATCATTAAGATTTTTCTGTCTACCAACATCAACCATAAAATAAGTCTCCCAGTTGATCAGTATATTCTCGATACTGACATCCTGGTTTACAGACTGGGGTTAAACCATGACAGCTGAGCGGTATACTCTTAAAATATTCTGAAAATTTAAGTTCAACTCATTAGAGAGAAACTAACATTTATTCATTCACCTATCTTATAACCTGGCATTTCCTTGATTTTCCCTTTGACGTTTCAGGTTATTGTGCTTTAAGCCCAGCCGGTAACTCAAAACCGTGCAGCCGCTCGCTTACTCCCCCCCTTATTCCCTACACTCTCCTGGTGGAGTGGGAAGGAGAATCTAAAAAACTGTTCTCAGACTAAAGCCAAAACACAGCACTGCACCAGCTACTAAGAAGGAAAAAAATAACTGTTACAGCTGAAACCAGGACACAGATACTTTAGTTTCAGCTTAACTTATGCAGAGGGATGTATCAACAAGAGACCAGTTCTTCCTGACAAATCATTATTGGTTTTAACACCATTCCCACAGATGCCCTTCCGCATAACTGTTCTGGAGTCTGGAAATCGTGCATGACATGCTGTGGTATGGAATACCCCTTTGGCTATTTTGAGTCAGGTGTCCTGTCTCTGATTCCCCCCCGGGCTTCTTGTGCCCCTCCTCACTGGCAGAGCATGAGACTGAAAAGCCCTTGATCAGGGTAAGTGCTACTAAGCAACAGCTAAAACAGCGGTGTGTTATCAGCGTTGTTCTCAGACTAAAGCCAAAAGCACAGCACTGCACCAGTTTCTAAGAGGAAGAAAAATAACTGTTACATCTGAACCCAGGACAGCATCCACCCCTTACTCCATACCATTCATGTCATGCTCAGGTCCCATATTTCTCAATACGCTATAGCTTTTTGTCTCTTTATATTTTTATATATACACCCATGTATGCACACACAGACAGGTGTCATTCCTTAGTCCATGGATGGACCATCCCTATAAAGTTTGCTGAGTTCATTCAGTCCATGATGTCAGGCTCCATCTGTTGTAGCAGTCTTTCAGGGCTGTGTGTAGTGCTCGATTGTTGCCTGCTTATGACAACACTGAATTGGTCTCATTTTATCAAGGTTCCTTCTTTGTTTGGGTGTTTACTGGAGCAAAGTCAGGTTCCGTCGATGGCGAGTTGACGACAGCTCTCGGAGATTCCCGCTGCTGCTGCTGGCTTTTCCCATGACTTAATTTTCTGCTGATATTCATGACAGCCCACATCTTCTTTTTCAAGTCCAGAATGGCTGAGATGGGCGTTTAGCTGATGAGCTGTAGAAATTTTCTATAGCAGGAGACAGTATATATTTGACTTCATTGGGTGTTTTCACCCAAAATTAAATCACCTTGAGGTACGCACTAGACTTCCCCAGTTTCCCGCATTACCCACCAGGTACACCCAGGTCCCTGAGCAAAAGTAATCTCACCATTGGGTTTGCCCTTACGTGAAGCAGGAATAACCCAGACTGTTTTCCCCAGCAAATTATTTATGTACACCACAGGAACTTTATCCCCTTCTACCGTATGTAAAAATTCTGGTTGGGCTGTGCCAGCCCTTTTGACGGATTCCCTAGTGTTGACCAACTAGGTGGCGTTTGCCTGAATGTGTATCCCAGTGGTTGAAAGTCGCACCACCCATTACTCTCAGTGTAGTTTTTAACAGCCCACTGTACTGTTTGATTTTCCCAGAGGCTTATGCATGATAGGGGATGTGGCATACCCACTCGATGCCGTGCTCTTTTGTCCAGGTGTCTATAAGGTTATTCTGGAAATTAGTCCCATTTTCTGATTCAAATCTGTCTGGGCTGCCGTGTTGCCACAAGACTTGTTTCGCAAGGCCCAGGACAGTGTTCCGGGCAGCGGCATGGGGCACAGCGTATGTTTCCAGTCAACCAGTGGCTGCTTCCAGCATTGTAAGACCATGGTGCTTGCCTTGGCAAGTTGGTGGGAGTGTGATATAGTCCATCTGCCAGGCCTCCCCATATTTGTACTTCAGCCATCGTCCTCCATACCAGTGAGGCTTTAACTGCTTGGCTTGCTTAACTGCAGCACGTTTAACACTCGTGAATAACCTGGGCAATAATGTCCACTGTTAAGTCCACTCCTCGATCACGAGCCCATCTATATGTTGCATCTCTGCCTTGATGGCCTGAAATGTTATGGGCCCGCCAAACTAAAAATAATTCACCCTTATGTTGCCAATCCGAATCCATTAGAGCCATTTCATTCTTATCAGCTTGATCTGTAGGCTTAATTATATGTTTAAAGTTACAATAGCGTGTGTGGCTTTAAACTAACATAGTAGAATAAAGTAAACTGTTCTAATTCGCTAACACAGAGAGAGAATGGAATGTCCGGCTGATGGGGGAAGGAACATCACGGGATTGATAAAAAATATGGAGACAGTAAAAAGGACCAAGGGTGCCTGTCTTCAAGATAACACAGTGGCGCCCATTGTGGAGAGAGAGATGGGACAGAAGCAAGGACATGCTAGTGCTGACTTAGCAATAGGACTTTGCAAGCATGCACAATCACTGAGGTAATTCAGTAAACACAGTGAGGAAGACTATTGAGGACCACCAGAGACTCCTGCTCAGCATGAAAGCGTATGCGTAATTAGAATGTAAATATTGTCATTGGTTCCTGCAAGTCTCATGATTATGTAAAATGTTTCCTGGAAAAGCTGTAAATGTGCAAGAGTATGCTAAATATATAGCTGCTGCTGGCAAGTAACAGGTGCACTCACTTTTGAGAAACGACTCGCGTGTGTGCCCAGCACTGCATTAAGGAATGCCTCCTTTCTAAAATTCCTACTTAAGTCTTAGGGAGCTTTTTATGCAGAGCGTCCAGTCTTAGAAGCAACTTCTTCCCCAGTTCATTTGTTCTGTAGTGCACGCAAAGGGGATAAATAAGTAGTATCAAACTTGCAGGCCAGATCCAGCTGGTGAGATCAGAAAGGTGGAAGCAAACCTCAAAGTGATTGCAATACTAAACCCACGAGCTTGCAAAAGCTAGCTTTAAAGATTACGTGTTTTGTTTCCTCCCATCCACAGAATTAAAGTTTTACCTAAAATTTTTAAGTCACGCAATTGCAGTGATTACCTACAGCATGACTGACACTTACAAATCACAGCTTTGAGCGTACAGAAAACTGAAGCCATTAAGTAGCAGTACTCGGGTTGTACTGCAACCTAATACCATCCTGCACATGGCCTTGAATAAATTGGTCCAACTTTGCTATGCTGCTACCACATACACCATCTCAGCCCCATTCTCTTCTGCATAGCTAGTAAAGTACTACACATATGGAGAGTTCTGTATGGAGAGGAGGAAGCCATAACAGTTTTTACCCCCCACTTCCCTGAGCAATACTGCTGCAGAGCAGAAATGCGAGGGATGTCAGCCCTAGAAAATCAGCACTTGCAGGAGTGCCTGCACAGGGGCAGAAAGTCCCATGCACTGAAGATAAGGGAAGGCAAGGAAAGGGTCTGCTAACTGCAGTAATGCCTCTTCCTCTTTTTCCTTAACACCCTAGATCACACTTGGTGTAAGATCCCCACCCCAAGCTCCTGCAAAAGCCTCTTAACCCTATAACATACTGTGAGATGCAGTATGCCTTCTGAGTAGCACAGCTTTTCTTTTTTATTTTTTTTTCCTCTCTTCCTTCTTATCAATTTTTAAGGGATATGGGGAATAAAAACACTTGATTAGGTAATCACTCATTTAACATAATCACAAAATCATTAAGGTTAGAAGAGACCTCTGGAGATCATATAGTCCAACCCCCCTACCAAGGAAGGGCCACCTAGAGCAGGTTACACAGGAACATGTCCAGGTGGGTTTTGAATGTCTCCAGAAAGGGAGACTCCACAACCCCCCTGGGCAGCCTGTGCCAGTGATTACCTAAAGCATGACTGACACTTACAAATCACAGCTTTGAGCATACAGAAAACTGAAGCCATTAAGTAGCAGTACTCGAGTTGTACTGCAACCTAATACCATCCTGCACATGGCCTTGAATAAATTGGTCCAACTCTGCTATGCTGCTACCACATACACCATCTCAGCCCCATTCTCTTCTGCATAGCTAGTAAAGTGGCTGTTATCAACTTTATCCTTTTAGGAATTAAAAGCATGTTGTAGAATTTCTCAGAATAGTCCTGGCAAAGATACCTGTCAGTCTCATCTCTGACACCATGTACTGTATGATATTCCTGGCCCAAGGATCTATGATGAGATTTCTCTGCACTTCAGCATAATGCAGAAATCACTGGCAAACTCCTAGAAAGTGTCCTCCAGTTTGGTAGCAAAATGGAAACATTTCAGATAACCCCAGTTACGAGTTATGTATGGGGAACAGTTTTGAAACAAAGTAGAACTTATTTGTTGACACGCAAGCCACACATAATTTTCAGAAATTGTAGTTAAGTTGTATATCTTTCAAGTTGTATAGTGACTGACAACACAAAAGCAATATTAATGTACTGTGCTTAGTATAATCTGCACTTTTTGTGCAGCAGATGAGAGCTGCATTTCTAGATGCCACTAATTACTACAGTTTCAGCTTGAACTGCCAATTATTCAAATGACAAGAGGGCATTTGAAGTTACATGTTTAGGCATAGTTATACGCATATGCTAAGAATACTTTTCAAGACAGGAAAGGAGTTCCTTCCTCTCCATCCATGCTTTATGTTCCCATTTTCATTGCCATCTGGACATGGTTCTGAGCAACCTGCTCTAGGTGGCTCTGCTTGAGCAGGGGGTTTGAACATGACTATCTCCAGAGGTCCCTTCCAAGCTTAAACATTCTGTGATTTCTGTCCTCTAACCTCCAACAAGCAGCTCAACAGGAAGTACAAGAGATGCATCAACTTTGTAGACTGATTTCATCAGCCCACAGGAGACACTGAGATGAAGGTAGCTCTTGGGCTAGATGCTTTACAGTAAGCCAAAATTTACTTGGTGGGATTAATTCCTAAAAGTCCTGGAGAAAGTGGAAAAAACTGCCCTGCTGATTTCTTAAAACATAAGCCAAGGAAGTTGCTCCACTCCTCAGAACCAGTACTGTGACAGTATGTCCTGGGTTCAGCTGCAGCAGTCGTTTTTCTCCTTCTTAGTAGCTGGTACAGTGCTGTGTTTTTGACTGTAGCCTGAGAACAACGCTGATAACACATTGATGTTTTTAGTGGTTGCTAAGTAATGTTTAATCTGATCAAGGACTTTTTCAGTCTCATGCTCTGCCAGTGAGGAGGGGCATGGGAAGCCGGGAGGAAACAGAGGCAGGACACCTGACCCAAACTAGCCAAAGGGGTATTCCATACCACAGAACGTCATGCCCAGTATAGAAACTGGGGGCAGTTACCCGGAAGGGTTAGATCTCTGCTCGGGTCGGGCTGGGTATCGGTCAGCGTGTGGTGAGCAGTTTTATTCTCTTCCCTTGTTATTTCCCTTATCACCATTATTATTGGTGGCAGCAATAGTGGTTTTGTGTTATACCTTAGTTACTGGACTGTTCTTATCTCAACCCATGGAAATTACATTCTTTCAGGTCTCCTCCCCATTCTTCCAGGTGAGGGGGAAGGAAAGGGGGGGGGGGTGTGAGTGAACAAGTGACTGCGTGGTTCTGAGTTACCATTTGGGCTTAAACCATGACAGTTCTTTGTGGCACCCAACATGGGGCACAAAGGGTTGAGATAACAACAGATCTGACCGGAGTGTGTCTAATCATATTTGTGATAAGCATTCATCGTTTTGGATTAATAGTCACTTGTCACAATGCTGATTTGTTGGATCTCAAAGTTGTTGCTCTTGATCTCGGAGCTTCAGCATGTCGTACCTTACTTACAGACGGTATTTGCTGTGTTAGTGTTTATCGGCTGGGGGGCTTGGACTAAGGTTCTTGTTTCCTTGTACTTTATAGGAATGACTTGTAATACAATAGACTCATTGAACATGAAACTGATGTGGCTTGCGTTCCTGGTGTGGTCATTACCTCTACATTTTGGGAGGTATATAACAGAAGTGTTTAGCAATTACACATCTTTTGTTTCCTCCTTGGGTGGTCAACCTTTGAAGGAGGCACTCCCTTATGTTCACAGCTCCCTCACCAGACTATTTACAGCATCATTTGAGAGTTCTGAAAGTTGTGCATGGCCTTTGGATACCCTTGAGACCTGCCTGCTGATTGTTATGAGGATCACCATGTTGGCACACATACAGAGTGTGTTCTACCCACGACCGTTCTCAAAAGTTAAGCAGAGTCGGGTTTGGGTCTTGTCTAGGGTTAGATGACGATACAGAAGGACCAAGAGATTTTCCCTGAGGCTGGACAGTCATGAGTGGCAGGGTGTGTGGGATAGTATGGGCAAGTATCTAGGCCAATGAGCCCCTCCAGTGCTTTGGAACTTCAGCACTGAACAAGCGCAAAATCCAGAAAAATTAGTAAAACACTTAAACTAGGTGTGTTGCCATCCTGGTCATACCAGAGAGGGACAAATCATGGCAATGTGCTGGGGCTTAGCCTATGCTTACAGAGCCCTTTTCTACACTATCCAGCACCTGCAAGGGGAAAGAAATGTCTCTGGATCTGATGGCAACGCAACAGGTAATGCAGCTAATCCAATTCCACGCACAGCAACTACACCAAGCCTAGCGACAAGTACAGCAGCTACTCAAACCCCGACTAATAAAAGACAGCGCAGCTGCTGGTGCTAGTCAAACTGCAAGCACAGGAAATGCCTCGCTTAATTACATTGTTACAGTTTAATTAAAATACCTTACCAAAACTTAATTTTTAGATGGTCGTTTTTGCTGTGGCCCAGTGATCCTGCTGCTGGACTCATTTCTTTGTTAGATACCTGCTAGCACTTCAGCAGTTTTTATTGTATATCTATCACTGCATTAAGGAATGCCTCCTTTCTAAAATTCCTACTTAAGTCTTAGGGAGCTTCTTCAACCAACTTTTGTGGTAAGAGATCCACCTGTTGATGGCTCTCATGTTCCTCAGTTATCCGACTCTTGGATAATTTGTCTTGTATTTGGCATACCTTCACCACCAGGTTCTGCACCCGGGCAGCGATATCTTGCCACAGTGCAACAGCCCAGATGGGTTTACCTCTGCATTGCCAGTTTACCTCTGCATTGCCAGTTACTCTGCTTCCATTGCTACAACTGCCCCCACAGGGCATTTGCCACCATTCATGAGTCACTATAAAGTACTGGCTGTTTTTCTTGTCCATCAATATCCAAGGCCATCTGGATGGCTTTCACCTTGCAAACTGTCTTGATTCACCCTTTCCTTCAGCAGTTCCTGCAAGTTGTCGTAGGGCACTCCATGCATCTGTCTTTCCCACAATACGGAAGGACCCATCAGTAAGCGAGACATATTGCTTACTTTCGGACAGTTTATTGTACAGTGGCGTTTCCTCAGCATGTATCCTCTGATGATATTCCAAAATCTTTGCCCTCTGGCCAGTCCACAATGACTTTTACGTTTCCCAAACACCTGGGATTTCTTATTCGAGTTCATTGTCTGGCCCTCTTAGTCCATATAGCATTGGTTGCAAGATGCGTAGAGGAGACCCTGCCTTTGAACATCCAGCCCAGGACGGGCAATTGGGCTGCCAGGAGGACCAGTGTCAGTCAATTCTGAAGCAGTTTGAACTCCTTCATAGGCTGCCAGTATCTTTTTTTCAGTGGGAGCATAGTGGGCCTTGGATTCTCTGTATCCTCGACTCCAAAAGCCTGTGCAGGTCCCTTGACTTTAGTCTGTTTTATGGCATAATGGTTCTTCAAATGGATTTGGATTGTTTTTTTCCCTTTCTCAAAAACTTTTTCTACTGTATTTCCCCGCATAATGATGCCATCAATGTATTGCAGGTGTTCTATAGCTTGCCCCTGTTCCAGTGCAGTCTGCATGTGTCCACGGCAGATGGTAGGGCTGTGTTTCCACCCCTGGGGAGGTTGATTCCAAGTGTACTGGATGCCCCTCCAAGGAAAAGCGAACTGTGGCCTGCACTCTGTTGCCAAAGGAACTGAGAAAAATGCATTGGAAATATCAATTGTGGCATCCAATTTGGCTGCCTTTGACCCCAGTTCATATTGAAGTTCTAGCATGTCTGGTAGGGCAGCACTCAAGGGTGGTGTGACTTCATTAAGGCCACAAGAGTCTACTGTTAGTCTCCACTCTCCCTTACTTTTGCACCGGCCAAATGGGGCTATTAAAGGATGAGCGGGTCCTCCTGATCACTCTTTGGCTCTCCAGTCAATGGATCAGCTTATGGATGGGAATAAGGGAGTCTCAGTTGGTGTGATATTGCTGTTGGTGCACTGTTGTGGCCATGATTGGTGCTTGTTCTTTGACTTTGTCATGGTTTAAACCCAGCCAGACAGCTAGTTCACTCACTCCCCCCCCCTTCCTCCCTCTTTCTCTTCTCCCCCCCCTTCCCCACTCCTGGAGGGATGCAGAGGAGGATCGAAAGAATGTAACTCCCACGGGTTGAGATAAGAACAGTCCAGTAACTAATGTATAACACAAATCATTACTGCTACCACCAAGATAATAATGATAAGAGAGAATAACAAGGGAAGGGAATACGATACCACCCGCCGAAAGGAGCCTGACCCAGAAGACCCCGTGCCCTTCCGGGTAACTCCCAGTAACCTCCCCGGGCATGACATCCTGTGGTATGGAATACCTCTTTGGCTAGCCTGGGTCAGGTGTCCTGTCTCTGCTTCCTCCCAGCTTCCCCTCCTCCCTGGCAGAGCATGAGACTCAGAAAGTCATTGGTCAGAGCAAACATTACCGAGCAGCAACTAAAAACATCGGTGTTATCAGCACTGTTCCCAGGCTGAAAGTCAAAACACAACGCTGCACCACCTACCAAGAAGGAGAAAAACTGACTGCTACTGCTAAACCCAGGACAACTACCCAACAACTGAAGGATCCTCTGAGAGGCCAGGCAAGGTGGACAGCTGCTTAATTTCCTCCGTCTCCATGGCATCTATCGCAAAAGCCCATCAGTTCCATTTTGTGTCTTTGAAGTACCCTCTTCTGAGTCCATAATCTATGATAGGGATTCATGAAGCCTCTGGACCAGTCACAATGGGGTGCTTTTGCCATTTCCTCCCAGTCAGGTTGATTTCAGCCTCCAGTATAGTCAACCCTTGGGGTCCCCTTGTCACTCCATATATGCAAAAGCATTCTACCCCTTGACAGCTTAATGGCATCAGGGTACACTGTGCAGCAGTATCTACTAGAGTCTTATACTCCTGTGGAACTGATGTGCCAGGCCATCTGTTCTACACAGTCCAGTAAACCCGACTGTCCCTCTCCTCCACCTGGCTGGAGGCAGGGCCACTCTAACAGCAATAAGGTTCTCCACTTACTACTTGTGTAAAGGGATTAGAATTCCCTATCATAGGAGTTGGAGTAAAATCAGCTCTTCCACTCCATCTGGGAATCTGCTCACCAGAGACTGAAGCAGAAACTTTCTTTGGAGTATCATCGTTGACTGTTGTTTTCCTTTTCAATTCACCCACCTGTTCTTCCAGAAGTGAGGTTGGTTTTCAATTGCACTTTCTCATGTATTTTCTGTGTTCCCGCAGGTAAAACCATAGGGTGGCCCATGGTGCGTACCTTGTATATCTTCCTTCTCAGCAATAGGGCATTTTCTGTTAATAGCCGAGATGCAGGTCTGTACACGTGGGGAGCTGGATACTTTGTCTCTCAATTGCTTTACCTCCTGAGATATTCTTTCCACAGCTGAAATGATGGGTGGGGTGATATTTTCTTCCAACTCCTGGAGCTGATGGCTCACTTCATCCACTGACCATGCCACTGCTTCCCTCCAGCTCATCAATGCCAATGAGTTGGCATATGATGATGGCATACTCCATGTAAACTTCTACTACATGGATTCACTGGGTCTACCTTATAAAAATGGTCTCAGGATTTTAGTCAGTAGCTGCAGAACCCCCACTGACTCCGCACAAGGCCGTTGAAATCAACGGGACATGTCTCCCTGTCCTTTGGTGGCGGAGGTCCCCTCAATAATGACTTGATCCTGGACAAATTGTGAGAAATGGTCTCTAGATAAAAACTTAAGCTTAGGGTAGACACAACAGTGCAGCAGCTATTTATTAGTGCTTTTGCAAAAACGGGTGTCCTAGCAAGTAGGCACAAACAGTAAAAGCAGAACTGTGATTAATATTTCCTACTCCTGTCCGTGAGTTCCCTCCCTTGTTTCCCCATTGGTTGGGTACTCCAAGGTTTACAGCCTATCGGACACGTATAATCTACATATGTCCTGGGTTCAGCAGTAGCACTCATGTTTTTCCTTTGTGTTAGCTGGTGCAGTGCTGTGTTTTGACTTCCAGCCTGGGAACAGTGTTGGTGAAGCCGATGTTTTTGGTTGTTGCTAAGTGATGTTTACCCTGACCAAGGACTTTGTGAGGTTCATGCTCTGCCAGGGAGGAGGGGAAGCTGTGAGGAAGCAGAGATGGGGCGCCTGACCCGGGCTAGCCAGGGAGGTATTCCATACCACAGCACGTCATGGCCGGGGTGGGGGGTAACTGGGAGTTACCCGGAACGACACGGGCTTCCGGGTGGGACTCGTTTCTTGGCCGGTGGTATCGTATTCTCTTCCCTTGTTATTTTCCCTTATCATTGTTGTCATTGGTAGTAGCGGTGGTGATTTGTGTTGTACATTGGTTGCTGGACTGTTCTTGTCTCAACCCATAGGAGTTGCACTCTTTCGATCCTCCTCCCCCTTCCTCCGGGAGCGGGGAAGGGGAGAGCCCCGGTGGGGGGGGGGACACGGACCTCAATTGTTGTCAGCTCGGCACCACTCACTCGGAGTGAGTGAACAAGTTGCCTGACTGGGTTTAAACCACGACAACATACTAACTGTCCTGCCTCTGACTGCATCTCCCCTTACTCAGTTTTGTATGCCCATTCCTCTTATTTATTTATCTTCTTTTATGGATTGATTTCATAACTCTTTGGCAGACTAGTGGTACCCCAACTTGCTGTTTAACCAGCCTGCACCTGCTTAGTTTCGCAGGTTATACAAAGATAGTATTCTTTTTAACCAGAGAGTGTCTTTCATCTAAAAGATGATATTGTCTTTAACCACAGAGTGTGCCTTTTTGAGTTATATCTCAAACCCTGTTTTGTTTTCTTAGTAACTTAGCCACAGCCCCAGTATTGAAAAATCTTAATATCGCAAAGCCTTAATTTTGATCTTAAAGACCTAATATTGTAAAACCCTAGTATTACAGAGTCCAATCCCCAATTATGTGAAAACAACACTGTTTCTCTCACAAGGGATACACATTTAGGCAAACGCCACCTGGTTGGTCAACACTAGGGGATCTGCCAACAGGGCTGGCCCAACCAAATCAGAACTTTTACATACTGTGGAGAGGGATAAAGTTCCTGTGGTGTACATAAAGAATTTACTGGAGAAGACAGTCTGAGTTATTCCTGCTTCAGGTAAAGGCAAACCCAGTAGTGAGATTACTTTTGCTCAGGGACCTGGGTGTACTTGGTGGGTAAAGTGGGAAGATGGGGAAGTCCAGTGTGTACCTCAAGGGGATTTATTTTTGGGTGAAAACAGCCAGTGATCTCGATTATATGCTGTTGCCTGCTATATAACACTTCTATAGCCCATCAACTAAATGCCCATCTCTGCCACTCTGGGCTTTGAAAAGAAAATTTGTGCTGTCATGATCATAGCAGAGAATAAACTCATGGGAAAATCAGTTTCCCAGTACTGTCCTCGGGACACCATCTACTGAACCTGACTTCGATCATCACCCAAACAAAGAATGAACTTTGAAACCAGACGAGCTCAGCTGTGTCGTAAGCAGGCAACAGTCCAACACGACACACCATCTCTCCTGCCCTGAAAGATTGTTACAGCAGATGAAGCCCGGCATCATGGACTGAATGAACTCAGCGAACTTTATAGGGATGGTCCATGGACTAAGCAATGACCTGTGTGTGCGTGTAGAGAGGGAGAGAGGGAGAGAGAGAGAGAGAAAGCGAAAATGTCGTGGTTTAAACCCTGTCAGGTAACTCGTTAACTCACCCCCCCCTTTCTTTCCCTCCCCCTACTCCCGGAGGGACGGAGAGGAGAATCGAAAAGAATGCAACTCCCATGGGTTGAGATAAGAACAGTTTAGTAACTAAGGTATAACAGAGATCACTACTGCTACCACCAATGATAATAATGCTAAAGGAAATAACAAGGGAAGAGAATACAACACCTCAGCACCAGCTGACCGATAACTCGCCCCCCTCAGCCCGACCAAGCACCGACCCATACCTCCTCCAACCCTGCAGTCTCCCAGCCCTTCCAGCTAACTCCCAGTTACATCCTGGGCATGACGTGCTGTGGTATGGAATACCTCTTTGGTCAGTTTGGGTCAGGTGTCCTGTCTCTGCTTCCTCCTGGCTTCCCCTCCCCCCTGGCAGAGCATGAGGCTCACAAAGTCCTTGGCCAAACCAAAACATCACTATCAGCTCTGTTCCCAGGCCGAAAGTCAAAACACAGCACTGCATCAGCTACCAAGAAGGGGAAAAATGACTGCTACTGCTGAACCCAGGACATTATCCACCCCTTATTCCATACCATTCACGTCATGCTCAGATCCCACATTTTCAATATACCATCACTCTTATCTAAGTGCATAGACCAGTAGCTATAAAGCTGCTGCGTCCATCTGGTCCATGATGTCAGGCTCCATCTCTTGTAACAGTCTTCCAGAGCAGGAGAGACTGTGTGCAGTGTTCACACTCGTGAATAACCTGGGCAATAGTGTCCATTGCTAAGTCCACCCCTTGATCATAAGTCCATCTCTATGTTGCATCTCTGCTCTGATGGCCTGAAGTGCCATGGGCCCACCAGGCTTAAAATAATTCACTGTCCCCTTAAGCAGTTTCTGCAGCTTGCTGCTGGGGACTTCATACAGCTACCTTCCATCTCCGATGCTTCCAAAGCACTGGAGGGGCCCAATGGACTAGATACTTGCCCATACTGTCCCACACACCCTGACACTCATGACTGTCCAGCCTTGGGGAAAATCTCTTGGTCTCCCTATATTGTTGTCTAACCCCAGACAAGACCCAAACCTGACTCTGCTTAACTTTTGAGATCAGACAAAATGGTTGTGGGTAGAACACAGCCTGTGTGTGTGCCAACATGCTGATCCCCATCACAATCAGCAGGCAGGTCCCAAGGGTACCCAAAGGCCATTCAAAACCTTCAGAACTCTCAAACGATGCTGCTGTACTTGTCACTGGGGCTGGTGTAGCTGCTGTGCTTGCCAGCTCTCCCACCACCGGCTTCTCTTTTCCTGAGTCCAGCTCTTCCTCCTCTGCCTTGCTGGGAAATGCTGCGTGGTCTCCTGCATCCTCCTGGGGCTCGGCAGGCGGCTGCCGGGGGATGCTCTCGGCCGTCGCAGAGCTGGGCTCCTCCGCGGGGTTCGGCTTCTCCGCGGGGCTCGGCTTCTCCGCGGGGCTCGGCTCCTCCGCCGCCTTCTCCCGCTGCTCGGCAGTCGCTTCCTTCCTCTCCTCGACCGCCCCGACCTCCTCCACCGGCAGCCGTCCCCTCGCTGCCTCCGGCCCCGCTCCCGCCGCCGCTTGGTCCCCGGGGCCGCTCTCCCGGGCCGCTTCAGCAGCCGCCGGCTCCCGGGACTGCTCCCCCTCAGCTCCCCGCAGCCTCACGAAGATGGAGAGTAAGGCGAGGGCCAGGATGGTGAAGAGCAGCCGGACGGCCAGGTACAAGTCCACGGCCACGTCCGTTCCGCCCTGCTGCTGGAGCCCGCCCGTATTACAAGCCATTGCCATAAAGCACAGTGAGACAAGAACCTTAGCCCAGGCCCCGCACTTGATAAACACTAACACAGCAAATACCGGCTCTAAGTAAGTTACAACATTCTGAAGCTGTGAGATCAACAAGAACAACTCTGAGAACCAATAAATCAGCATTGTGACGATTGACTATTAATCCAGTCAGATCTGTCATTATCTCAACCCTTCGTGCCCCACGTTGGGCGCCAAAAAGAACTGTGGTGGTTTAAACCCAGTCAGGTAACTCGTTAATTCACCCCCCCCCCCTCTCTCTTTCTTTCCCTCCCCTACTCCCGGAGGGACAGAGAGGAGAATCGAAAAGAATGCAACTCCCACGGGTTGAGATAAGAACAGTTTAGTAACTAAGGTATAACACAGATCACTACTGCTACCACCAATGATAATAATGCTAAAGGAAATAACAAGGGAAGAGAATACAACACCTCAGCACCAGCTGACCGATAACTCGCCCCCTCAGCCCGACCAAGCACCGACCCATACCTCCTCCAACCCTGCAGTCTCCCAGCCCTTCCAGCTAACTCCCAGTTACATCCTGGGCATGACGTGCTGTGGTATGGAATACCTCTTTGGTCAGTTTGGGTCAGGTGTCCTGTCTCTGCTTCCTCCTGGCTTCCCCTCCCCCTGGCAGAGCATGAGGCTCACAAAGTCCTTGGCCAAACCAAAACATCACTATCAGCTCTGTTCCCAGGCCGAAAGTCAAAACACAGCACTGCATCAGCTACCAAGAAGGGGAAAAATGACTGCTACTGCTGAACCCAGGACAGAAAAGCAGTGGTATATTGAAATGACCAATTTGAGCATGTCATGAGTGGTTTGGAATAGGGGGTGGATGCTGTCCTGGTTTCAGCTGTAACAGTTATTTTTCTCCTTCCTAGTAGCTGGTACAGTGCTCTGTTTCAGCTTTAGTCTGAGAAGAATGCTGACACCACACCGGCATTTCAGTTGTTGCTAAGTAATGCTTACCCCAATCAAGGACTTCCTGGGCTCTCATGCTCTGCAGTGATAAGGGGCACGGGAAGCTGGGAGGGAGCAGAGACAAGACACCTGACCCAAACTAGCCAGAGGGGTATTCCATACCACAGCATGTCATGCCCAGTATATAAACTGACTGATTGATAATAGGGGATGGATCTGATGGCAAAGCAACAGTACTTAAACTTTCATCTGGGTGTGGAAATGAGTCAGATAAAAATGGCAGGTCAGATCGCACTGAGGAAGAGGTTAGTCTCTGAACACCGTCTTAATGTTGATACTACTGCGGGATTTTTTGATCCGTAACACTCAAAGTTACAAAGGAGTGCTAGAGGAATGCGAAACCTTGCCTGTTAATTCCAAAAGCTTAGACCAGTGATCCAAGAATCCCCTTTTAGTTAACTGAGAAATTGAGTGCAATTTATATTGTGTGTTTTCTAATGCTTCTTCATAGCAGCTCAAGGAAAACAAACCTATAGTCTGGCTTCTTGGAGGTGGTTGAGCTCTAAGTGATTCTACCTCATGAGTTTGCAGGATGCTTGAAGAAAGACTTTTGTCCTAAAATACTTTTTAAATGCTGCGTGTAATTGTTAAATATAAAGGACAGATGGAGGGCCATGAAGCGGGTCTGTGATTTTTGACATAGAATCATAGAATAGTTAGGGTTGGAAAGGACCTTAAGATCATGACAGCTGATTTCCTGTGCTAAATAGTCTTGAGCTGTTTCACTATGTTTTGGTCAATGTGGAGCTTGGGACCACTCGTAAAGTGGTCTTTGGGTCACTTTGCCCTTGTGACCACTTTTGTCCAAATGTTACTTCCTTCTTGTGTGTCAAAACCTGGATTTTAGTTTGTCTTAGCTGCTCTAAAGCTGGGTTATTTTAAAGCCTGTTTTGTACATGACAAAAACAATGGATCTTTTTATAGAGTCATAACAGAATACAGTGTTAAGGAGAGCTTCAGCTTCCAGTTGTGTAGGCATAAAGACTATGCCTACACAAGGGAAGCTAAAACATTGTGTACATTGACTTCAAAATCTGTTCAGTTGTTTCACTGGAGTGTTGTGTGGTTTTAGTGTGTTGGGTTATTTTAAAATAGTTTTGAGCTAGAACATTAAGGGGAAAAAAGTGCCACCCACAAAATAACTGCAAAACTGGGGCAATGAAGTCCAAACAGATTCAATGTGTTTCTGATCAAGCAACTTTCTTTGTATTGAGTCATCTGGTGGTGTTGGGACAGCGGAGATAGAATAGCTCTCAAATAGAGAGATGTGAGTCTTTACTTGAACGCATTAAACTCATGAGAGTTTTTGATACAATTTCTGCTTTTGATCTTAGGGCCTTTCAGTTATCTCGATGATGTCCCATTTAAGATAGGAGACAAATTCAAAACCCCAGCAAAGGTTGGATTACCCATTGGTTTCTGCCTGCCCGATTTGTCTCAGCTTGTCAGAGAAGCCCGGGTAAGTGATATATTGCCTTTCTGCTCCTTTCCCCCTCAACCCTGGCACCCAACATATGCTGCTGTAAATTGCAAGAGGAATCATAGAATAGTTAGGGTTGGAAAGGACTTTAAGATCATCTAGTTCCAACCCCGCTGCCATGGGCAGGGATACCTCACGCTAAACCATGTCACCCAAGGTTCCATCCAATCTGGCCTTGAACACCACCAGGGATGGAGCATTTACCACTTCTTTGGGTAACCTGTTCCAATGCCTCACCACCCTCACAGTAAAGAACATCTTCCTTATGTCTAATCTAAACTTCCCTGGTTTAAGTTTGAACCTATTACCCCTTGTCCTATCACTACAGTCCTTAACGAAGAGTCTCTCTCCAGCATCCTTGTGGGCCCTGTTCAGATATTGGAAGGCTGCTATGAGGTCTCCACACAGCCTTCTCTTCTCCAGGCTGAACAGCCCCAACTTTCTCAACCTATCTTCATACGGGAGATACTCCAGTCCCCTGATCATCCTCGTGGCCCTCCTCTGGACATGCTCCAACAGCTCCATGTCCTTTTTATGTTGAGGACACCAGATGTGCAGACAAGTACTCCAAGTGAGGTCTCACAAGAGCAGAGAAGAGGGGCAGGATCACATCCTTTGACCTGGTGGTCACCCTCCTTTTGATGCAGCCCAGGATACAGTTGGCTTTCTGGGCTGCAAGCGTGCACTGCTGGCTCATGTTCATTTTCTCATCAACCAACACCCACAAGTCCTTCTCTGCAGGACTGCTCTGAATCACATCTCTGCCCAACCTGTAGCTGTGCCTGGGATTGCCCCCACCCAGGTGTAGGACCTTGCACTTGGCTTGGTTAAACTTCATGAAGTTGGCATCTGCCCACCTCACAAGCGTGTCATGGTCCCTCTGGATGGCATCCCTTCTCTCCAGCGTGTCAGCCGAACCACACAGCTTGGTTTCTTTGGCAAACTTGCTAAGGGTGCATTCTATCCCACTGTCCATGTAGCCAACAATGCTGTTGAACAAGATTGGTCCCAGCACTGACCTTGAGAGACACCACTTGTTACTGGTCTCCAGCAGGACATTAAACCATTGACCACAGCTCTTTGCGTGAGGCCATCCAGCCAATTCTTTATCCACCAAGTGGTCCAACCATCAAATTTATGTCTCTTCAATTTAGAGGCAATGATACTGTGCGGGACAGTGTCGAACACATTGCACAAGTCCAGGAAGATGATGTGAATTGCTTTGCCCCTATCCATCAGTTCTGTAGCCCCATCATAGAAGGCCACCAAATTGGTCAGACAGGACCTTCCCCTTCATGAAGCCATGTTGGCTGTCCAAAGCCACCTTGTTGTTTTTCATGTGCCTTAGCATGCTTTCCAGTAGAATCTGCTCCAAGATTTTGCCAGTCACAAAGGTGAGACTGACTAGTCTCTAGTTCCCTGGGTCTTCCATTTTAACCTTCTTGAAAATGAGTGTTATATTTTCCTCTTTACAGTTGTTGGGAACTTCACCTGACTGCCATGATTTTTCAAATATGATGGACAGTGGCTTAGCAACTTCATTCACCAGCTCCTTCAGGAGCTGTGGATGGATTTCATCAGGTCCCATGGACTTGTGCACATTCAGATTTTTAAGATGGTCTCGAACCAGTTCCTCTCCTACAGTGGGCCTAAGGTCTTCATTCCCACAGTCCCTGCATCTGCCTTCCAAGTCTTGAGTGGTGTGGTCAGAGCATTTGCCAGTGAGGACTGAGGCAAAGAAGCCATTAAGAACCTCAGTCTTCTCCAAATCCCGGGTAGCCAATTCTCCTGATAGCTTCTGGAGATGGCCCACATTGTCCCTAGTCTGTCTTTTGTTTGCAGTGTACCTACAGAATCCCTTCCAGTTATCTTTCACATCTCTAGCCAAGTTTAATTCTAACTGGGCCTTAGCTTTCCTAACCTGGTCCCTAGCTTCCTGGACAACATCCCTGTATTCTTCCCAGGACACCTGTCCTCACTTCCACCATTTAAAAGCTTTTTTTTTCCCCTCTAAAGTTTCCTCAGGAGCTCCTTATCCATCCAAGGAGGTCTCCTGGCCCTCTTGCCGCGTTTCCTTCTAGTCGGGATGCAACACTCCTGAGCTTGTAGCAGGTGATCCTTGAATATCAGACAGCAGTCTTGAGCCTCCCTGCCCTCTAAGGCTTTATCCCATGGAACCTTGCTAAGAAGGTTCCCGAAGAGGCCAAAGACTGCTCTCTTGAAGTCCATGGCAGTGAGCTTGCTGCATGCCCTTCTCATTGTTCTGATGATCTTGAACTCGACCATCTCATGATTGCTACAGCCAAGGTTTCCCTGGAGCATCACATTCCCAAACAGCCCCTCCCTGTTGGCTAGCACAGGGTCAAGCATGGCACCTCTCCTTGTTGGCTTCTCTGTTACTTGCAGGAGGAAGTTGTCTTCCACACAATCAAGGAAACTCCTGGATTCCTTGTACTGGGTCATACTGTCCCTCCAACAGATATCAGGATGGTTGAAGTCCCCCCTGAGGGCAAGGGCCTGTGAGTGTGAGGCTGCTCTTATCTGTCTATAGAGCGCTTTATCCACAGAGTCCTCCTGATCCGGAGGTCTGTAACAGATCCCTACAGTTATTTCCCCTATCGCTGTTCTCCCTTTCACACTGACTCACAAACTCTCTGTTGACTGAATTCTTGTCCCCAGAGTTCCATACTCTCTAGCCTATCACTGACATAGATAGCTACTCCCCCTCCCCATCTGCCTTTCCTGTCTTTTCTAAAGAGACTATAACCTTCCACTCCAACACTCCAATCATCGGAGCCATCCCACCATGTTTCTGTGATGCCAATGATATCATATCCCTGTAGCCATGCATATATCTCTAATTCCTCTGTTTTCTTCCCTATACTACGGGCATTTGTATAGAGCCATCTTAGCCAAGTTCCAAATAAAGCTGACTCATGGGCTGGAGCAGCTGAAATGTCTCTTCATTGCTCCAAGCATTTATAGGTTCTGGCAAGTGACTGGGAGTGTTGGGATGAATCAATGCTCCCCTTCCCCAGCACATCTAGTTTAAAGCTGTCTTGACCAGCCTGGAAAGTCTCCTACCAAAGCAGTTCTTCCCCTTCTTTGCTGACCAGCTCCACTAGCCTCCAGTGGACCTCGCCTCCCAAATTGAGTCCCAGTAGTAGTAGTCACAGTAGTCGCAATTTGCACAAGTGTTCAAATGTTAGTCTTATTGGTCCTATTGTGTCATTTCATATGCAAGGCAGTAGTTGCAGAAGGTCTATTAGAACGTATAGAAAGATAATAAATGATAAGCTGTGCAAAAAGTTTCTACTTGATAACACTTTTAAAAAGCCTAATAGCACTTATTTTAGTGGATCTTCAAAAAATGGTGGGTTTTTTTTGTGTAATAGGTCTAAATGTTACCCTGACTGAATTTAAGTAGCATTTTATGTCAAAAACAGTAAGAAATGATACACCTATGTTATCGCATACTTGCAGAATCTTGTTTGAGGGTAACAAGTATTTTTATGACCATATTTTATGTGTTCTTACAATAGTGGGATGAAGAAATAAATTTCCAGTTCTTGGATTCTGTGCAATTATGAGTGGGAATTCTTTTCCAACTGTAGGGCAAACAAGCTACAGCTTGGTACAGATGACTTCCAGGTCTTTGAGGAGCTTTTCTCTGTTACCATAAACTCTTGGTATCTTAAAATCAATTGCTGTAGGATAAATGTTGAAAATCCAATCTCCAAATGCAAGTTGTAATACAGGAAATGTAATTGAGCTTTTTTATCATTTGGATAAATGCTTTTCTTTGGTCAATCCAAACTAGTGATTGTTTTCATTTCAGCTGTGACAGATTGCTGTAGATGGTTCTACTTTGCCACACAGCCCCCTTTTTTTTTGGCCCTGAAACTCATCCACTGGAGAGAGCTTAATATCTCAGTTATCCTACATCACAGCTTTTTAATTATAACCATTAAATCACTACCTGATTTTCCTAATACAAATATTTCCACCCAGTTAAACTGGTGTGGGAGAGCTAAAGGAGACTCTAATGTCATATTGCTGTCTTCATTGTGTTATGTGTCTGTCCTGGTTTCTGCTGGGATAGAGTATTATTCTTCCTAGTAGCTGGTGCAGTGCTGTAGTTTTGGCTTTAGTCTGGAAACAATGCTGATACCACACCCATGTTTTAGTTGTTGCTAACTACCCCTTACTCTAATCAAGGTCTCAGTCTCTCATGCTCTGACAGCGAGGAGGGGCACAAGAAATCAGGACGAAGCAGAGACAGGACACCTGAACAAAACTAGCCAAAGGGGTATTCCACACCACAGAACATCATGGCCAGTATATATACAGGGGGGAGTTACCCAGAAGGGATGGATCTCTACTGGAGTTTGGTCCAAGGGCTATTGCATGAACAATCATTTATTTTGTTCAAAGGCTTGTTGTTCTGTA